>NC_041384.1:582222106-582250964 GCF_002162155.2 Triticum dicoccoides | reverse complement strand
AGGCGGAGGTGGCCGGCGAGGGCACAGCTGGTCGGCGGCGATGGCGGGCGGCGGCGCCGGGCGCCTCGGGCGGCCAGGCACGAGGAGGATGGCGGCGGGCTCGCGGGCGTGAGGCGGCGCGAGGAAGCGGGCCGCGGGGGCCTCCGCGGGCCGGGCGGTGGCGCGGTGAAGTGGGGATCGGCCTGGGACGGGCGGCGCACCCTTATTGGACGAGGGTGGCGGCGGCGAAATGTCCGGCCGGAACGGACATTGTCCGGTGGCTGGAGGGGAATTTTTCTAGGGTTAGGGGGAAGGAGACCCGGGATTACGTGGAGGGATCTATTTATAGACGTGGAGGGAGCTAGGAAGCTCCAAATGGAGTGCGGTTTTAGGCCACGCAATCATGATCGAACGCTCTAGATGATGGAGGGGTTTTTGGTGGGTTTTGGGCCAGAAAAGAAGGGTGTTGGGCTGCAACACACATGAGGCCTTTTCGGTCCCTTGGTTAACTGTTGGAGTATCAAACAAAGTCCAAATGGTACGAAACTTGACAGGCGGTCTACCGGTAGTAAACCAAGGCCGCATGGCAAGTCTCGGTCCAATCCGAAAATGTTTAACACCCGCACACGAAAAGAGGTAGAAAGGGGCACCGGGTGACATAGGAGCGCCGGAATGCAAAATGGACAACGGGGAAAATGTTCGGATGCATGAGACGAACACGTATGCGAGTGCAATGCACATGATGACATGATATGGGATGCATGACAAAGACAACAACACACAGGGACAAAGCCTGAAAACGAGGAAAATAAAATAACTTAGCACCGGAAACGGCAAGAGTTGGAGTACAGATAAGGTAAATTACATCCGGGGTGTTACACTAAGCTTGGGGATTCCCAAGGCACCCCAAGGGTATATTGAAGGATGACCAAGAGCCTAAGCTTGGGGATGCCTCGGAAGGCATCCCCTCTTTCGTCTTCGTTCATCGGTAACTTTACTTGGAGCTATATTTTTATTCACCACATGATATGTGTTTTGCTTGGAGCATCATTTTATTTTATTTTGTTTTGATTTCTATTTAAATAAAATACCAAGATCTGAAATTCTTAAATGTTAGATAATCTTCACATAGTTGCATAATTATTCGACAACTCATTGAGCTTCACTTATATCTTTCGGAGTAGTTTGTTGTTGCTCTAGTGCTTCACTTATATCTTTTTAGAGCACGGTGGTGGATTTATTTTGTAGAAATAGATGAACTCTCATGCTTCACTTATATTGTTTTGAGAGTCCTAAACAGCATGGTAATTTTCTTTGGTTATGAATTTAGTCCTAATATGATGGGCATCCAAGAGGGATATAACAAAACTTTCATATATAGTGCATTGAATACTAAGAGAAATTTGATACTTGATAATTGTTTTGAGATATGGAGATGGTGATATTAGAGTCATGCTAGTTGAGTAGTTGTGAATTTGAGAGATACTTGTGTTGAAGTTTGTGATTCCCGTAGCATGCACGTATGGTGAACCGTTATGTGATGAAGTCAGAGCATGCTTTATTTATTGATTGTCTTCCTTATGAGTGGCGGTCGGGGACGAGCGATGGTCTTTTCCTACCAATCTATCCCCCTAGGAGCATGCGTGTAGTACTTTGTTTCAATAACTAATAGATCTTTGCAATAAGTATGTGAGTTCTTTATGACTAATGTTGAGTCCATGGATTATACGCACTCTCACCCTTCCATCATTGCTAGCCTCTCTAGTACCGCGCAACTTTCACCGGTACCATAAACCCACCATATACCTTCCTCAAAACATCCACCATACCTACCTATCATGGCATTTCCATAGCCATTCCGAGATACATTGCCATGCAACTTTCCACCGTTCTGTTTATTATGACATGCTTCATCATTGTCATATTGCTTTGCATGATCATGTAGTTGACATCGTATTTGTGGCAAAGCCACCATTCATAATTCTTTCATACATGTCACTCATGAGTCATTGCACATCCCGGTACACCGCCGGAGGCATTCATATAGAGTCATATCTTGTTCTAAGAATCGAGATGTAATTCTTGAGTTGTAAGAAAATAAAAGTGTGATGATCATCATTATTAGAGCATTGTCCTAGTGAGGAAAGGATGATGGAGACTATGATTCCCCCACAAGTCGGGATGAGACTCTGGATGAAAATAAATAAATAAAAGAGTCCAAAGAAGACCAAATAAAAAAAGAAGATAAAAGAGGCCATAAAAAAAGAGAAAGGCCCAAAAAATGAGAGAAAAAGAGAGAAGGGGCAATGCTACTATCCTTTTACCACACTTGTGCTTCAAAGTAGCACCATGATCTTCATGATAGAGAGTCTCCTATGTTGTCACTTTCATATACTAGTGCGAATCTTTCATTATAGAACTTGGCTTGTATATTACAATGATGGGCTCCCTCAAAATGCCCTAGGTCTTCGTGAGCAAGCGAGTTGGATGCACACCCACTAGTTTCTTTTGTTGAGCTTTCATACATTTATAGCTCTAGTGCATCCGTTGCATGGCAATCCCTACTCACTCACATCCATATCTATTGATGGGCATCTCCATAGCCCGTTGATACGCCTAGTTGATGTGAGACTGTCTTCTCCTTTTTGTCTTCTCCACAACCACCATTCTATTCCACCTATAGTGCTATATCCATGGCTCACGCTCATGTATTGCGTGAAGATTGAAAAAGTTTGAGAACATCAAAAATATGAAACAATTGCTTGGCTTGTTATCAGGGTTGTGCATGATTTAAATATGTTGTGTGGTGAAGATGGAGCATAGCCAGACTATATGATTTTGTAGGGATAACTTTCTTTGGCCAGGTTATTTTGAGAAGACATGATTACTTTGTTAGTATGCTTGAAGTATTATTATTTTTATGTCAATATTAAAGTTTTGTCTTGAATCTTATGGATCTTAACATTCATGCCACAATAAAGAGAAATACTTAGAGAAATATGTTAGGTAGCATTCCACATCAAAAATTCTGTTTTTATCATTTACCTACTCGAGGACGAGCAGAAATTAAGCTTGGGGATGCTGATACGTCTCCAATGTATCTATAATTTTTTATTGTTCCATGCTATTATATTATCAACCTTGGATGTTTTATATGCATTTATATGCTATTTTATATGATTTTTGGGACTAACCTATTAACACAGAGCCCAGTGCCAGTTTCTGTTTTTTCCTTGTTTTAGAGTATCGCAGAAAAGGAAAATCAAACGAAGTCCAATTGACCTGAAACAACTTCATGGAACTTATTTTTGGAAGGAAAGCAACATGGAAGACTTGGAGTACACATAAGGGAAGCAGCGAGGAGGCCACAAGGCAGGGGGGCGCGCCCTCCACCCTCGTGGCTCCCCTAATGTACTTCTTCCGCCTATATATCTCCATATACCCTAAAAACATCCGAGAGCACAATAAATTGGGAGTTCCGCCGCCAGAAGCCTCCGTAGCCACCGAAAGCCAATCTAGACCTGTTTCGGCACCCTGCCGGAGGGGGAATCCCTCTTCGGTGGCCATCTTCATCATCCTAGTGCTCTCCATGACGAGGAGGGAGTAGTTCTCCCTCGGGGATGAGGGTATGTACCAGTAGCTATGTGTTTGATCTCTCTCTCGTGTTCTTGAGGTGGTACGATCTTGACGTATCACGAGCTTTACTATTATAGTTGGATCTTATGTTTCTTATCCCCCTCTACTCTCTTGTAATGGATTGAGTTTCCCCTTCGAAGTTAGCTTATCGGATTGAGTCTTTAAAGATTTGAGAACACTTGATGTATGTCTTGCCGTGCGTATCTGTGGTGACAATGGGATATCACGTGATTCACTTGATGTATGTTTTGGTGATCAACTTGCGTGTTCCACCCATGAACCTATGCATAGGGGTTGGCACCCGTTTTCGTCGTGATTCTCCAGTAGAAACTTTGGGGCACTCTTTGAGGTTCTATGTGTTGGTTGAATAGATGAATTTGAGATTGTGTGATGCATATCGTGTAATCATACCCACGGATACTTGAGGTGACATTGGAGTATCTAGGTGACATTAGGGTTTTGGTTGATTTGTGTCTTAAGGTGTTATTCTAGTAAAAACTCTAGGGCTGTTTGTGACACTTATAGGAATAGCCCAATGCATTGATTGGAAAGAATAACTTTGAGGTTGTTTCGTACCCTACCATAATCTCTTCGTTCGTTCTCCGCTATTAGTGACTTTGGAGTGACTCTTTGTTGAATGTTGAGGGATAGTTATATGATCCAATTATGTTATTATTGTTAAGAGGACTTGAACTAGTGAAAGTATGAACCCTAGGCCTTGTTTCAACGCATTGCAATACCGTTTATGCTCACTTTTATCATTCGTTACCTTGCTGTTTTTATATTTTCAGATTACAAAAACTATTATCTACCATCCATATACCACTTGTATCACCATCTCTTCGCCGAACTAGTGCACCTATACAATTTACCATTGTATTGGGTGTGTTGGGGACACAAGAGACTTTTTGTTATTTGGTTGCAGGGTTTCTTGAGAGAGACCATCTTCATCCTACGCCTCCTACGGATTGATAAACCTTAGGTAATCTACTTGAGGGAAATTTGCTACTGTCCTACAAACCTCTGCACTTGGAGGCCCAACAACGTCTATAAAAAGAAGGTTGTGTAGTAGACATCAATAGGCTAGTGTTGAAGCGAGCTGAGCCAACATGCTATGTTTCGCACAACTGCTTACAAGTGGGGTAGCACCAACAATGTTTACAAGTACTTATGTATACATCAGCGCACAGTTCTCGAACGAGTACTCTATTTCATCAAACACACACTGCTCGTATGGCAAACCATGACAACCTATGTCTTACCATCCCATATTCATGAAAAATTAGTGAGGTCGCATTTGTTTTGGCAACAATTATGATAGTTCTCACATGATTCACGGGCACACAAAAGTAGCAGCAGTTCCCCTAGACGGATTCAAACAGAGTACTAGCCCCAGAGGGCTCGATAATAGGCAAAGTTCGGATAATTAGACACAATCCAAACTACTATTAAACACTAGCTGGGGCAACTATTTCATGCCTCGATCTAATTTGGGCTGGACACAAGACGGACCTTGCCATGAACATCATCGAGGACGTCCGGCAGCAGCTCAATCCTGTGAACCTTCATGAAGATAACCTTGTGGCCATGACACTCATAAACTTTTTTGTGGAGGCATGCCACGTCATCTTCTTACGTAAGCTTGACAAGTATAGTATGCCTCACAAATGAAGGAGTAGCTTTGAACTTCTTGTGCTTCAGTACACCCTGGACAACATGCCTGACAACAGTGAGGCTGGAATACATCTCGACATTGGTATAAGTGCGAATGGCTTCCAGGATCCAACAGCCTAAGGACTCTGTTTTCCCAGTGCGTATATTCACGTCATCTGCCTCATAGCGAGTGACATGTACAACCACACAATCCTTGTCTGCATCAGGGCTCTAATTGAAACAGAAACAAATTCTGAATTACTTTCCAGTATAAGAAACACAAGTTATTTAAACCACTATGTATAGCATGACATCGAAGCTAATAAAATTTTGCATTATTCATCACCACATACTTAGATGAAAAACCACAATCAAGATCAGCAAAGAAGAAAATCACCTTGGGCAGCTCAGCAGGGGGGGGGGGAGGGGACACATCCTCGAAGGGGAAAACTGCTCCTGCAGTGCCACGGGGGCTGTAACCTCAAACGGGGCGTTGACCATCTCAATAGTGGCCGTGAGCGTATTTGGCGTCGGCTCGGTGGCTGCCTCCATCTTCTTGGAGCTCTCTGTCTCGTGGGGATCAGCCTCCCGCGTCTGCTCCAATATCGGTAGATATTTGCCTAGTTCTCCTTGGCCCATCATGAAACTGACGAATACTAGGAGACCACTGAAAGGAAAACACAATCACAATGACAATGAAACAAAAAAGAGAGTGAGGATCGGTTACTGCTTTGCAAAAGTTCTTTTTTTCCCTGAACGAAAATATACCAACATCACGGATACGCTTACTTTCCCTTCATTGGGAGAGAAGAACAGCGGAAGATGCGAGTGTTGGCTTTCTTAAAGACGGTGAGGGAGAAGGGGATTCTGCAAAGAGTGAAATGATGGTTGCTTCGTCCATCAAAATTAGACCGCGGGGAGGTGGGGTATTTTTATACGACGGCTCATTACTACCGCGCTACGACTGGGGTGACTCTCCGCCTGCATACTGCCTTCTAATTTGGTGGATGGCATTTGGGCCCGCACGCTGCATGGCCCGCATGTCGGTGAACAAAAGTAAAACGACATTCAATAGAGGGAGACATTTCGATGACCTAGGAGGAGCCGGAAGCGGTAGTGTATCCACTATACTAGTAGTAACTATTTTTCTGGGTAGCTGTAGAGTGTCTCCACTGTACTAGTAGTAATTGTTTCTCTGGGCCGTATAGTGTACTAGAATTACCCGTTCAGCTGTTGTTCTTTCCACACTCTTTTTTTAGACCTTAATTGTTTTCAATCTTCATGTCTATTTAGGCAACGGGACGGGGTAAGAAAGTTATAACCAATCAGTGGATTCGTAAGCATCGGGATTTTCTCACTTCTCATGACATTCGATTGAAGACAATAACGCTAGAACGATATGTAGCCAACCATGCAAACACTAGATTTGTCACATTCTTCCTGCTGAACGCGAGGTTAGTATTGTCCATTAGGCTTAAGTTTATCAGCAGCATGGTTTTGATGGATGGGTATGTCGAAGAGCAAAAAAAGGAGTTCCAGGTAGGCAAAAGAGCTTCTGAACATGCCGAGCTTCTATTTACAACATATTATGGTCATAATCCAGTAAATTTTATGACCCAGGATGTTCATTCTATGAACCTGACCAATCCATTTGACTGTGACTGCCGAGAACAGTGCTGGAGTTAGATGTTTTTGCCCTTTTCAACCTGGGTAACCGGATGAACAATTAACCCTCGTGCTTTTGTATAGTTTGTAAGCTGGAGTTAGATGTTCTTGCCCTTTTCAACTCGGCTGCGACTGTCATATTTTCTTTCAAACAAGGCAAATGGCTTGCCATTCGTTTAATAATTTTGAGTGAAATATTGTAACAAATCCCAACCAAGGGAAATAACATCACTCTCGCCGGCTGCTTGAGCTCACTGTGCATTATAGAAGCCAAGTGATTAGTCCCCACAAGCACCCACAAACTTATTTTAAACTAGCACACCAAATGGGCTGTAAATTTCCATAGGAAAGGCTGCATGACCATGATAGATTGGATTCTGACATTTGGGACCCACGAGGAAATAGCCTGTCCAAGTGGTGTCGACTTACTAGATAGTCAACAAACGATTCTGCCTACCAGCTGTTGGATTGACATCCAACATCTGTCGTGTATCTTCTATCTCTTGTCTTCTTCCTCCAGCCGCCCAAACCAAACCACCCCGTCGGCTCTGCCTGCTCCCACCTCCCATGGCTGGCTGCGCCTCCGCCGCCCTACTGTACCCTCCAATGTTGGCCGGTCCCTCCCTCTATTCCCCACACGTCCTGTTATTCTCCGGCGACGTTAGCCCCAACACGCACCAGCACCCGAACCAGTCAACCCTCGTACCCCCCTCCGCCTGCGACAGGATCGGCGCATCTTCCACGGCTCCCATTCTTCCCATTCGAGGCCTTGCCGTCGTCCTCGGCCTTGGTTCGCTCGCCATGCGCGGTGCGCCGCCCTCTTGTGTTGTCAACGTCGTCAACAACCGAGAGGAACAAGGAGATGACTGTACGTGGAGTGGATGACAGTAGGGACCCACCAGCGTCATGGCAGTACGCAAGCAAGTGCCTCGTTATTACAAGCCCAAAAAATTGTTCCTCCTAATGGTTGCACATCTGGGGCTCACGCCATTGTCAATGGAGTCAATAAACAAGAGAATTAGACAATGAGCGGCTGACATCAGGGACCCAGCAGGTCGTACAATTGTTATTTACTTTTTTAGGAACAAGCAGTTGTTATTTATACTAGTTTTAGCGATGGATCAGGGTAACAACGAGGCTGTGCGGGGGCTGTGGCCTGTCTAGCCATGGTTTATTTACGTTTAGCACATCATGAGCCCAGTTGTGTTTTTTTCTTGCTGAAAATGGCTAGCCAAGTTCTATTTTTTAAAGAAATACCCAAATGAGGCCTACTTGCTTTATCAGCCCTGCTGGGTTGCAAATCTTTCAAGACGAGGAGAGTTTCATTCGGTTTGCCTAGAAATGGGTTGTACATTTTTAAAACACATCAAACCGGGAATTAGTTTCAACTTTTTTCATTACAAGATTTTAAATTCCATTGATTTTTATGCATGGACAATTATTTGGATTATATATTCATATAAATTATTTTTCAAAATAGTTTGAATGTGACTCGATATTTCGGGATTAAAAACAGCTGTCCGCACTGAAATTTGCAAAATTTCTTATAATTTTTAACCGTGGCCACAATATGGGGTGTAATGCTAACAAAAAGAAGATGGGCTCCAAAAAAATTCTTAACAATTTGCAAATGGGCTTTAAATTATTAGAAATATTGGCAGATGAGTTGTATGCTATTTTCCACATATTTGAGGCTAACTTGTGCACCTACTACAGGTTGACACGTATGCTTTCCTAAAAAAAAGTTGACGCACATGCAAAGCCATGTCAACTTAGTCAACATACGGCAGCAGTGACTGTTGGATGTCCATCCAACGGCCGTCGTGCTTCTTCAATCTCTGCTCTTCCTGCTCCAGCCGCTCAAACAAGCGCCAATGGGACTGCCTGCTCCCTCCTCCTGCGGCCGGCTATGCTACCGCGCATGCCTCACTGCCCCATCGTACTCCCGTCGCTAGCCTAGCCATCCCTCTACTCACCCACTACTGTTATTCTTTGGCGATGGCAGACGAACCAGTAAACCCTAGTATTCCCCTTTGCGTGGGAAACAACTGCCGAGTCTTCCCTGGCTCCATGTTGCTCCCTTCCTAGGCCTCGCCGTCGTCCACCGCCCTGGTGCTCTCGGCGCGGCGTGGTCAACGTGGTCAACGAACGACATGCATATGAAGTGGACTGTACGTGGAGAGGCTAACAGTTGGGTCCACGGCCGCACGCAAGGAAATACCTCCTTATTACGCGCAAAATAATGATTCCTCCACCTGACAGCTGGGACCCACTGGAAGGGACTCTGTATTTCATGAAAAATGTCCCCCCCGCTGACAGGTCGGACCCACCAGCCATATCTTCGCACACAAGGAAGTGCCTCGTTATTACGCACAAAAACTGAATACCCCCCTGCTAGCTGGGACCCACCATAGTGGGAGGCTGACTTGTGGGCCTACTAAGATGACGGGGACGGAGGGCTTTGACAACTTAGTCAATATGAACGATTCTAGCTACATTGACCGTACGATGTCCATCCAACGGCCGTAGTGCTTCTTCAACCTCTGGTCTTCTTGCTCCAGCCACCCAAACAAGCGTCGATCGTGCCGCCTGCTCCTGCCTCCCGTGTTTGGTTGTGCTGCCACCGCTGGCCATGCCATCCCTCTATACTCACCCACACCTCCTGTTATTCTCCGGCGACGGCAGCCTCACACTGCAGCCGAAGCAGTCAACCCATGTACTCCCCTCCGCATGGGCATCCACTGTCGTGTCTTCCCTGGCTCCGCGTCGTCCCCTTCCCAGGCCTTGCCGTCGTCCACCGCACTAGTGCTCTCGGTGCGCCGTGGTCAATGTGGTCAATGAACGACATCCATCGGATGTGGACTGTATGTGGAGAGGCTGACAGCTGGGTCCACGGCCGCACACAAGGAAATGCCTCATTACATGCAAAATAATGATTCCTCCACCTGACATCTGGGACCAACCGAACGGGCCTATGTATTTCGTGAAAAAAACATTCCTGCCGCTGACAGCTTGGACCCACCAGCTATATCTTCGCACACAAGGAAGTGCTTCCTTATTACGCGCAATGGGAGGCTGACTTGTGGGCATACTAAGTTGACGCGGACGGAGAGTTTTGTCAACTTAGTCAATATGAACGATTCTAGCTCCAGTGACCGTACGATGTCCATCCAACGAATGTAGTGCTTCTTCAACCTCTGGTCTTCTTGCTCTAGCCGCCCAAAGCAGCACCGGTCGTGCCGCCCACTCCTGCATCCCATGGCCGGCTGTGCTGCCGCGGAGGCCTCACCGCCCTACTACTCCCACCGCTGGCCAGGCCATCCCTCTACTCACCCACACCCCCTGTTATTCTGCGGTGATGACAGCCTCACACCGCAGCCCAACCAGTGAACCCTCGTACTCCTCTCCACGTGGGCTTCCACTGCCGCGACTTCCCCGGCTCCGCGTCATCCCCTTCCTAGGCCTCGCCGTCGTCCACCGCCCTGGTGCTTTTGGCATGGCGTGGTCAACATGGTCAAGGAATGGCTTCCATCGGAAGAGTACTATACGTGGAGAGGCTGACAGCTGGGTCCACGGCCGTAGCAAGGAAGTGTCTCCTTATTACGCGAAAAGTAATGATTCCTCCACCTGACAGCAGGGACCCACCGGACAGGCCACCGCATTTCACGGAAAAATGTTTCCCCCTTGACTGCTGGGACCCACCAGCTATATCTTCACACGCAAGGAAGTGCTTGACAGTCGGGACCCACCTGGTTGAAGCGTATGTAGCGTTGTCATTCTGGTCGCGAACGTGTACGTACATACTGGTGGATGTAGAGGCGCGCACCAGGGTGCAAGAAAGTAAATACGGCCACATACGTACATATGGGCGGGGTCTCGAATGCCTACTCGCGCATACGTACGGCCAGGGCTCATGTACATGGCTGGGTCGAAACGGAGAAACTGAGTCGTCGTGTTCATGGGGAGCCAACCTACTGGGTCGGAATGGAATGCGTTGTTGCGTTCATTGGGAGCCAACCGGCTTGGATGGAACAACTGATGGAAACGAGGCCTGGCATACCGTAGAACGGAGGAAACGACCTTGTTTTCGACCGGCCATGGTCGAAACAGGATCCTATTCATCGGGAGGGGTCTGTCATATCGCAAAATGGAGGAAACAGACTTCTCCTGGACCTCCTATAGTCGAAACGGGGTCCTGTTGATCGGGGGGGTGTGGCGTACCGTAAAACAGAGGAAACAGACTTGTGTTGGAGTGCTACGGTCAAAACGGGGGTCCTGTTCATCGGGAGGGGTGTGGCGTACCGCAAAACGGGACTCCACGGATACTGTTCATCTCTATCGTCGACTACCTCCATGGGCTATTGTTCATCCACCATCGACCTCCTCCAGCCTCCACCTACGACTGTTCATCCACAGGCTCATGTTCATCCAGCCTGCACCGCGCGCTCCTCCACCGGCTACTGTTCAACCAGCCCTCTCCACGGGGTCCTGTCCAACCATCCCTCCACGGGCTACTGTTCATCCAGCCCTCCATCCGCTACTATTCAACCAGCCCTCAACGGGGTCATCCTGTTCATCCAGTCCTCCACAGGGTCCTGTTCATCCAACCCCAACCGGCTTGATCGGGGTCCTGTTCATCCAGCGGCAACAACGTCTACTACCATGAGGTCCTGTTCATCCAACCCCCCACTGGGAACTGTTCATCCACCCCCCAACAACACTCACTATTCATCTAGAGGCAGCATCGATCGGTTTCAGTTAGCAGCAGTAGCGAAGGAATCACTCAGGTTCAGTTAACAGCAAGGGATCGATCAATCGCTCGGGTTCAGTAACGCGTAGCCTGCAGTGCAATCGCTCGGGTTCGGTTAGAGCCCAACGCCTCTCTCGGGTTCAGTTAGAGCGCAACGCCTCGCACACACGCACGTACGTACGAGAGAAATGCGCATCGCTCGGCCCCGACCACCCACCATAACCGGGAACTACCTCGATATTTTCCTCGCCCTCGCTTCTACCACGGGTTTTTTCTGTCATGGATGGCCCAAAGAATGTCATGTAGCTGTCTCTTTGGTGCGCCTAGGACGAAAATCCCATTTTCTATCATGATTTTTTGTCATAGAAGTAGGAGCCCACCACATCTATGATGATACCGGGTTTTGTCACAATTATCGTCATAGAAGTGTCATAAGCATGACAGAATTTTTTTTCATTCTGCCCAAATTGTCACGGATGTGTCTTCTTTTTGTAGTGTACTGAGCTCCATGTTATACTGCATGAAAAATGGCTGTGGGAGTCGCTTAATTGGAGGAGGGGGACAATGATTTCAGCGGAAGGTGTAGCGCCGTCGGTCGGGGCATGTGGGACGGGAAAGGAGGATGGTGTGGGTGGGGTGTGGATTACCTGACCATATCGACGAGGCTGCGCAGCAAGAAGAAGGGTCCGCGATGAGGAGGCCGCGCAACAAGAAGAAGGGTCGCCGGCGAGGAGGCGGAGCTGCAAGAAGAAGGGCCGCCAGCGAGGAGGCGGCGCTGCAAGAAGAAGGGTAGCCGGCGAGGAGGTGGCGCTGCAAGAAGAAGGGTCGCCGGCGAGGAGGCTGAGCTGCCAGTAAGCAACAGTGAAGGTTTGAACTTGGAAAGCAAGGAGGAACAGTGGAAATGTGGCTTTTGGTGGGAGGGAGGGGGCGGGGAGATAGATATTTCTGCGGTGGCAAATTTTTTTTGATCGGTGCCGCGAGAAACTGGCGCGCAAGTGTGGTTCAAGCAGGGGCAGTGGACTATAGACGATGAAGCTTCCTGCGTAAGCCAGACAAGACGGTGCGCCAAGATATTTTATATCGCATCCCACATGATTCTTTCTAGTAAACTGTTTGTGGTATACCTGATTTTTTCATTATGTTTTGAAAGACAAAATGGTGTTACAGAGGGAAAGGATGGTGTTTGAATTGCTAGAACATTTACGTACAGTGAACATGCAACTAGTACATGAGTGTCTTGTTTAAATTTGGAATCATTCCGGGTTCGTTTGGCATTTTATGCATTAATTGAGTTTCTGGGCATTTAATATGCATAATTCAAATTTGTACTACAAGCACATGCTCCAATGCACCAAAGTTTGTTTCAAAATCACATGTGTATCCTTGGGTGAATTTATAGGTCCCATGCAAGAAAAGGGAATGAAATTCAAACATCTGGGCATCGTGGCTCGGCCAGAAAGATTGAGAAACTTGGTTTTTAATTCCTGTAAATCCAAAACATGCCTGAAAATCATGAAACTTGGCATGGTGTCATGACATGGCACCAACATGTTGCGATAATTTTTTTGGCCGAATTGGGACAAGCTTTGGTGTAAGCTTCTTGCAAACCGGAGCTTCCCTCAAGAAGGCTCATGGTTTCGAGAGGGAACGTGTCACCTCCGTGTGCGAAATGACATACGTACACTGCCTTCTCCCACCTTAATTTTTTTGCACAGGCAAACTAGACCAAATAGAAGTATCGTGCTAAATTTTGGAATTATTCCGGGTTCGTTTGGCCTTTTTTATACATTAATTGAGTTTCTTGGCATTTAATGTGCATAAGTCAAATTTGAACTACAAGAACATCCTCCAGTGCACCAAAGTTGGTTGAAAAATCACATGTGTGTCCTTGGGTGAATTTCTAGGTCCCATGCAAGAAATGGGAATGAAATTCAAACATCAGGGCGTTGTGGCTCGGCCTGAAAGATTGAGAAACTTGGTTTTTTAATTCCTGTAAATCCAAAACACGCCTGAAAATTATGAAACTTGGCATGGTGTCATGACATGGCACCAACATGTTGCGGTAATTTTTTTGGCCGAATTGGGACAAGCTTTGGTGTAAGCTTTTGCAAACCGGAGCTTCCCTCAAGAAGACTTGTGGTTTCGAGAGGGAACGTGTCACCTCCGTGTGCGAAATGACATACGTACACTGCCTTCTCCCGCCTTAATTTTTTTACACATGTAGATTAGACCAAATAGAAGTATCATGCTAAATTTTGGAATTATTCTAGATTCGTTTGGCATTTTTTATACATTAATTGAGTTTCTGGGCATTTAATGTGCATAATTCAAATTTGAACTACAAGCACAAGCTCCAGTGCATCAAAGTTGCTTGAAAAATCACATGTGTGTCTGAGGGAGTCCTGGATTAGGGGGTCTCCGGACAGCCGGACTATATCCTTTGACCAGACTATTGGACTATGAAGATGCAAGATTGAAGACTTCGTCCCATGTCCGGATGAGACTCTACTTGGCGTGGAAGGCAAGCTGGGCAATACGGATCTGTATATCTCCTCCTTTGTAACCGACCTTGTGTAACCCTAACCCTCTCCGGTGTCTATATAAACCGGAGGGTTTTAGTCCGTAGGACAACATATAATCATACCATAGGTTAGCTTCTAGGGTTTAGCCTCTCCGATCTCGTGGTAGATCAACTCTTGTACTACTCGTATTATCAAGAATAAATCAAGCAGGACGTAGGGTTTTACCTCCATCAAGAGGGCCCGAACCTGGGTAAAACATCGTGTCCCCTGCCTCATGTTACCATCCGCCTTAGACGCATAGTTCGGGACCCCCTACCCGAGATCCGCCGGTTTTGACACCGACATTGGTGCTTTCATTGAGAGTTCCTCTGCCTCGTTGCCATTAGGCTTGATGGCTCCTTCAATCATCAATGGCGATGCAGTCCAGGGTGAGACTTTTCTCCCCGGACAAATCTTTGTATTCGGCGGCTTCGCACTGCGGCCAACTCGCTTGGCCACCTGGAGCAGATCGAAAGTTACGCCCCTGTCCATCAGGTCAGGTTTGGAAGCTTAAACTACACGGCCGATATCCGCGGAGACTTGATCTTTGATGGATTCGAGCCCCAGCTTGGTGCGCCACACAGTCACGATGAGCATGATTTAGCTCTGCCATCAGACAGTGTCCAGGAGATCGCGGTGGCAATTGCTCCGACCCTCAATTCGTAGGCAGCTGCGCCATCTATGGATGGGTGGATAGACCCCGCCATGGAGGCCACATTCTCATCGGCAATAGAGCCGAATATCAACCTTACCCTTCACAACAGCCATGTTGCCAAACTGCCGGATCCTTCTCCGGCCACGGACTCTGAACCGCCTGCGCCCGTGCCTATCGAATCCGACTAGGAGTCGATCATGGAGTTTACCTCCACGGATATTTTTCAGCACTCGCCCTTCGGCGACATAATGAACTCATTAAGGTCTCTCTCCTTGTCAGGAGAGTCCTGGCCGAACTATATTCGGCAAGATTGGGATGCGGATGACGAAGAAATTCGCCGCCCACCCACCACCCACTTAATAGCCATTGTCGATGATTTAACCGACATGCTCGACTTCGACTCCGAAGACATAGACGGTATGGACGACGATGCGGGAGGCGAAGAGGAACCACTGCCCACAGGGCACTAGACAACCACCTCATCATATGATATATACATGGTGGACACACCGAAAGAAGGCAATGGCGACGAGACAGCGGAGGATTACCCCTCCAAGAAGCAACCCAAGCACCGACATCAGCGGCGCCGCTCTAAGTCCCGCCAAGGCAAAAGCGGTGATACCAGCACCAGAGATAATAGCACTCCAGACTGTGCGGAAGACAACAACAATCCCCTCCAGCAAGGTTTAGAGCAGGAGGACGGAGGAGCCAGCCCTCCTGAGAGAGCGGCATATGGAGAGGCGGAAGATGATAACTACATGCCTCCCTCCGAATACGAGGCAAGCCTCGACGACAACGAATTCGTCGTGCCAGAGGATCCCGTCGATCAAGAGCGCTTCAAGCGCCGGCTTATAGCCATGGCAAATAGCCTTAAGAAAAAGCAACAACAGCTTCAAGCTGATCAAGATTTGCTAGCTGACAGATGGATCGAAGTCCTTGCGGCCGAGGAATATAAACTCAAACGCCCCTCCAAGAGTTACCCAAAGCGCAGGTTGCTACCCCGACTGGAGGAGGAAGCACCAAAACCTACATCTCCAGCGTATGACGTGGCTGATCGGCCACCTCGTGGCCACGACAGAGAGGCATTCCAGCCAAAAGCTCAGCCCGCACCCCGACGCCATTCAAATAAAAAGGCATGGGGAAATACACCAGACCTGCAGGATGTATTGGACGATAAGGCAAAACATGCAAGATAGATCTACGGATCACGAGGGCGCGCCACTATGCGAGACAACAATTGTCATGCCGGATACAGTAAAAGTAAGTCCAGCCGGGCCGAACACAGCGGGCAAGACTCATTTAAGCTGCGTCGCGATATAGGCCAGTACAGAGGCGCTGCACACCCCTTATGCTTCACAGACGAAGTAATGGGTCATCAAATCCCAGAGGGTTTCAAACACGTAAATATAGAATCATACGACGGCACAACAGATCTTGCGGTATGGATCAAGGATTTCCTCCTGTACATCCACATGGCCCGCAGTGATGACCTACACGCCATCAAATACCTCCCACTCAAACTCAAAGGACCAGCTCGGCATTGGCTCAACAGCTTGCCAGCAGAGTCCATTGGCTGTTGGGAAGATCTGCAAGCCGCATTCCTCGACAACTTCCAGGGCACTTATGTGCAACCACAAGATGCTGATGACTTAAGCCACATAATTTAGCAGCCAGAGGAATCGGCCAAGCAATTCTGGACACGGTTCCTAACAAAGAAAAATCAAATCGTCGACTGTCTGGATGCAGAGGCCCTAGCAGCTTTTAAGAACAACATCCGCGACGAATGGCTCACCCGGCACCTTGGCCAGGAAAAGCCGAAATCTATGGCAGCCCTCACGACACTCATGACCCGCTTTTGTGCGGGAGAGGGCAGCTGGCTAGCTCATAGCAATAACATATCAAAGAACCACGGTACTTCGGATACCAAGGACGGCAACGGCAGGTCACGTCACAACAAACATAAGCGCCACATTAACAATGATAATACCGAGGATACGGCAGTCAATGCCGGATTCAAAGGCTCTAAACCCGGTCAGCGGAAAAAGCCATTCAAAAGAAGCACTCCGGGCCCGTCCAGTTTGGACCATATACTCGATTGCTCGTGTCAAATACACGGCACCCCCGAAAAGCCAGCCAACCACACCAACAGGGATTGTTGGGTGTTCAAGCAGGCCAGCAAGTTAAGTGCCAAAAACAAAGATAAGGGGTCACATAGCAATGACGAGGAGGAGTCCCAGCAGCCGAACATCGGAGGACAGAAGAGGTTCTCGCCATAAGTGCGGACGGTGAACATGATATACGCAACCCACATCCCCAAGAAGGAGCGGAAGCGTGCGCTAAGGGATGTATATGCGTTGGAGCCAGTCGCCCCAAAGTTCAACCCATGGTCCTCTTGTCCGATCATCTTCGATTGGAGGGACCACCCCACTAGTATCCGTCACGGCGGATTCGCCGCACTGGTCCTAGACCCAATCATTGATGAATTCCACCTCACTCAATTCCTTATGGATGGCGGCAGCAGCCTGAACCTGCTCTACTAGGACACAATGCGCAAAATGGGTATAGACCCCTCAAGGATCAAACCCACAAAAACGACATTTAAAGGCATCATACCAGGTGTAGAGGCCCACTACACAAGCTCAGTCACACTGGAAGTGGTCTTCGGATCCCCGGATAACTTCCGAAGCGAAGAGCTAATCTTCGATATAGTCCTGTTCCGCAGTGGCTATCATGCACTGCTTGGGCGAACCGCATTTGCGAGATTCAATGCGGTACCACATTATGCATACCTCAAGCTCAAGATGCCAGGACCTCGGGGGGTCATCACAGTTAATGGAAACACAGAGCGCTCTCTCCGCACGGAGGAGCACACTACGGCCCTCGCAGGAGAAGCGCAAAGCAGCCTCTTAAGGCAATCCACTAGTTCGGCGATTAAGGACCCGGACACCTTCAAGTGCGCCCGAAGTAATCGGCAACAGGACCGCCTGGCACATTTTGAGCTCGCATAGCAATGCGGCCCCCACCCCGGTCCCAGCCAAACGGCAAAATTCGTGCCACGCGTACATAATTACGCATTAAAAATTCCATGGGCACAGGTGGGGAGGGGGCACGACTATGGCACGCCCTAAGACGCGGCTTAACCGCACTAGGGGCTTCTCGCTTTGTTATTTTTCTCTTTCAGGACTTCAATCTCTGGAAACCCTGTCAGGCAGCATGATTGCCGGATACATGATGCAGCAACCAAGGAGGCAGAAAGCTATGTCGCACCATGGAACTCCCAGGTGGATTACGATAATGAGTGAAATACTTGCTCTAATACCATTCATCAGCTCGCCCTTGGAGGGGACATGTCAAATAGTCCTACTTTTCTGCTTATCGCACTGCCTGTATCATTCTGCTTTAACGCACCTTTTTGAATAAACAATGCATAGCACTAAGACTATTATTGCATTCTTTTTTTCCATATATATGTTCATTCATGACATTCAGCATTCGTACACTCTGGTACGGCTAATACGCTAGGGGCTTAAACATACCCCATAATACGGCGTGATAAGTCCGAACACTTTCAACAGTGCAGCACCCCGAACTTATAGCATTATATGCATCAGCTCCGAATCATGTCTTGGGTCAATAGTTGGGTTTGCCCGGCTCCCATGTTTTGGTACCTTACGTTCCGTTATATCAGCTAAGGTAGCACTGGGAGAACTACTGCAATTGTGCCCTAGTTCTGCTGGGCTAAGCACCTCAGTAGAGAAAGCTAAAACTGACTATCATGATAAGGCGAGAGACTGGTCCCTGTTCGAGAGGTTTTCGAGTCCCTAAAGACTTATGCCGCTTAGAGCGAGGAGTCAGCTCTGTCCTACTTAAGGCGTGTATCGCGCCTCGAATTCGGCCTTCCTAATACCAGGGGCTTCGCCGAAATTTAAAATTATAGAATTCTATGGCGAAGTGAGGGAGATAAAGCATTATAGTCCGATTGCCTTGTTCGTTGTGCTGAGCACCTCCCTCGGAGGACCCAAAAATGGGAACAAGAGTGCTCAGATTTATCCTGAACACCCCAGCACTCATGGCATGGGGGCAGAAGCCGACGACTAGCCATCTCTCAGATTTGATAAACAGCCGAACAGAAGGTAATATTTTAAATTCAAACAAGCGTTGCATAGCGCATATGAAACAAGTTTTCATCATACAGGATCACACGAGCAAATTTATTCAAATATTACATCCTTTGCACACTCGTCTGCTACAAGACAGGCACCCTTCAGGACACCCTCATAGTACATCTCGGGGTTGCGATGCTCCTTGCCCTGCGGCGGCCCCTCCTTCACCAGCTTCACAGCGTCCATCTTGGCCCAGTGCACCTTCGAACGGGCGAAAGCTCGGCGCGCACCCTCGATGCAGATGGACCGCTTGATGACTTCCAGCCGTGGGCAGGCATCTACCAGCCGCCTCACCAGGCCGAAGTAGCTGTTGGGAAGGGCGTCGCCAGGCCACATCCGGACTATGAAGCCCTTCATGTCCTGTTCGGCCGCCTTGTGCAGCTCGACCAGTTGCTTCAGCCGGTCGCTCATAGGCACCGGGTGTTCGGTCCCAGTATACTGAGACTAGAACAGATTCTCCGTTGAGCTTCCCTCCTCGGCCTGGTTAAATGTTGCGGCATCCGACACGCTACGGGGCAAATCTGCAAATGCTCCTGGAGAGCTCCGAACTCAGGTAAGTAACAAGTAATTTACTTTCACATGCTTGCTTTGCATATTGAATGCCTTACCCCCCGCCATCTTCCTCATCGCATCAATCTCCTGGAGGGCCTTTTGGGCTTCGGCCTTGGCATTCTTCGCGCTCTCAAGGGCTGCGGCAAGCTCAGACTCTCGCGTCTTTGAGTCAAGCTCCAACACCTCGTGCTTCGTCACGACAGCTTGGAGCTCTTGCTGCACCTCGCCCACCCGAGCCTCTTGCCTTTCCCGCTCGGTGCGCCCCTTGGCTGCTTTGTTTTCGGCCTCGGACAACGCTTGCTTCAGGGTGGCCACTTCGGTCATGGCCCCTGGCAAATTCATGATGATCCTGTCATTTTAGAATCGCATCTTTTATATATATATCTATAGACAGGGTATTACTTACCTTTGTTCTCCTCGAGCTGCCTCTTGGCAAGGTCGAGCTCTTTTTTGGACCCCTCGAGGTCCTACTTCAGTGCGGCGACCTCCGCAGTCAGTGCGGCAGAGGTCAGTAGCGAAGCCTGCATACGCATACAGAAATACTAGTATTAGACTCTTGCAGATATTATTTGATCCTCTATTCGGCTTTTCTTTGTGAACACCAAACAGAGCATTAGGGGCTACTATCTATGCGGTAATATTTTTCCTATATTTTAAATACTTACCTCAAAGCCTGTTAAAAGGCTGGCACAAGCTTCAGTCAGTCCGCTCTTGGCGGACTGAACCTTCTTGATCACCGCACGCATAATAGTGTGGTGCTCTTCGTTGATGGAAGCGTCGTGAAGTGCTCCCAGCAGGTTGTCCGGTTCCTCTGGATGGACAGAGGTCACCGGCACAGGCGTCTTGCCCCTTTTGGAAGGAGGCCGCCTGCCCGAATCCGAAACCGCTGGAGGTTCTGGCGCGGTGTTCGACTGGGGGCCGAACTCGAAGCCCTCGGGAGCCTTACTCCCTTTGCTCCAGCAGTCTGGAAAGTCGCCTTGAGGCGCCTCCGGGACTGTCTCCCCTTGACCTGGTGCCTCTTGAGACAATACCTCGGCATTGTCCGTAGGGCAAGGGGAGGTAGTGGTCAGAAGTGGATCGCTATCCATATCCGATGAGTCCAAGGAGCCGTCCCACGAAGATACATCGATACGGGCTCGAGGTGGTCTGCATAATCATATTTGACGTTAGGAGAAGCAGTGCGACAAAGGGATGCTATGAGTTACTCTGGTATTTGAATACTTACGACTTTGCCAGGGGCTTGGCCCTGAGCAGCCACTCGTCTTCGCCTTCGGCGATGGTGGTGGAGTAGTCCGAAAGGAGAGTCCTTCCCTTCTTGGACCCTTCGCCCCCCCGGTTGGGGCGGCCTTCCTTTTCTTGTCTCCCCCGGCTGGAGGGGGAGCATCTTCTTCTTCCTCCTCGTCTTCGTGGGAGGAGTGCGCCGTGGAGTCATCGGACGATGAGTCCGATACCACCTGGCGCCGGGAACTCTTTCAGGTTCCCTTGGCCTTCTTGGTCTTCTCTGGCACCTGGTAAGGAGCTGGAGTCAGCATCTCCGTCAGGAGAGCGTCCGCATTATCTTCGGGCAGAGGGGCCGGATAGTTAATCTGCCCCGATGTCTCCACCCAGTCCTGTCAAAGGCATGGAGCTCAGACCCCGCACATTGTTAAGCTAGGGGAAATAAATATCCTACCGGATGTATAGAACTAACCGAATGCGCAAGGCGCTTCGCGCTTAGCCCGCGGCCCTCGGTAAGAGAAGGAGGGACCTCGGCGCCCTTGAACAACACCCTCCAGACGTCCTTATGCGTCGTGTCGAAGAGCTCGCTTAGAGTCTGGTGCCGGGCTGGGTCGAACTCCCATAAGTTAAAATCCCGTTGTTGACACGGGAGGATCCAGCGGAAGAGCATGACCTGGACTATGTTGACAAGCTTGAGCTTCTTGCTTGTCATATTCCGGATACACTTCTGGAGTCCGTCCAGCTCCACCGATGAACCCCAGGACAGGCCCTTCTCTTTCCAGGAAGTAAGCCACGTAGGGAATCTGGATCGAAATTCTGGGGCCGCCACCCAGTTGGCTTCACGCGGCTCGGTGATGTAGAACCATGCCGATTGCCACCCCTTTATGGTCTCCACGAGGGAGCCTTCGAGCCATATAACATTGGGCATCTTGCCCACCATGGCCCTGCCGCATTCCACTTGCTGGCCGCCCACCACCTTCGGCTTGATATTGAAGGTCTTCATCCAAAGACCGAAGTGGGGCCGGATGCGGAGGAAAGCCTCACACACGACGATGAACGCCGAAATGTTGAGGATGAAGTTCAGGGCCAGATCATGAAAGTCCAGCCCGTAGTAGAACATAAGACCGCAGACGAATGGATGGAGGGGAAACCCCAGTCCGCGGAGGAAATGATGAAGGAAAACTACCCTCTCGTGGGGTTCTGGGGTAGGGACGATCTGCCCCGCAGCGGGCAGCCGATGCGCAATATCCGCGGCTAAGTATCCGACTCCGCACAGCTTTTTGATGTGTCCCTCCGTAACGGAGGAAGCCATCCACTTGCCTCCCGCTCCGGACATGTTTGGAGAAGGTTGAGGACAAGGATGTGGACTTGGGCGTTGGAGCTCGAGTGCGCCAGAATGGATGAGAAAGGAGGAAGAAGGCGTGGGTAGAAAAAGGTAAAACCTTATCCCTTTATAAGGGCGGACGAAACTATGCACCCCCACTAGCCTGGTAAAACACGCTTATCCCCCAAGCGGCGTAATTGATGGGAGGTTGGGTTACCCACGCCCGTATTGATGAGAATCCTGTAATAAGGTGGACACAATCTCTGCTTCGACAAGACGTGTCAAGAAACCGCCTCGCGTTATGTGTAGGGCTGGTTAAAGAAGAACGGTTCGAATAATCACTGAGCCATGGCATGATATCGTGTTGCCAAAACGTGTCAGCATATTAGATATGTGGAAATATTATTCTCTCTATGGTGGTATGTGGAACTTATTTTGCAGGGTCGGACACTATCCTTGTATTCAAACTCTTCTGTGGTGTATTCGGAGGAGGAACCCGCCTTGCAATGCCGAGGACAACACTGCGCGCCGGACTCATCATCATTGAAGTCTGGTTCAGGGGCTACTGAGGGAGTCCTGGATTAGGGGGTCTCCAGACAGCCGGACTTTATCCTTTGACCGGACTATTGGACTATGAAGATATAAGATTGAAGACTTCGTCCCGTGTCCGGATGAGACTCTACTTGGCATGGAAGGCAAGCTGGGCAATACGGATCTGTATATATCTTCCTTTGTAACCGACCTAGTGTAACCCTAGCCCTCTCCGGTGTCTATATAAACCGGAGGGTTTTAGTCCGTAGGACAACATACAATCATACCATAGGCTAGCTTCTAGGGTTTAGCCTCTCCGATCTCGTGGTAGATCAACTCTTGCACTACTCGTATTATCAAGAATAAATCAAGCAGGACGTAGGGTTTTACCTCCATCAAGAGGGCCCGAACCTGGGTAAAACATCGTGTCCCCTGCCTCCTGTTACCATCCGCCTTAGACGCACAGTTCAGGACCCCCTACCCGAGATCCGCCGGTTTTGACACCGACAGTGTCCTTGGGTGAATTTATAGGTCCCATGCAAGAAATGGGAATGAAATTCAAACATCTGGGCGTCGTGGCTCGGCCAGAAAATTTGAGAAACTTGTTTTTTTAATTCTTGTAAATCCAAAACATGCCTGAAAATCATGAAACTTGGCATGGTGTCATGACATGGCACCAACATGTTGTGGTAATTTTTCTGTCCGATTTGCGAAGGCACACACATTAACAATCAACAAAGTCATTTTGGAACAAGTGTTGTCACGTTACAAATCAGAAACACAAGTATTACTGAAACCGTGGGCGTTCTACTTACCAATTACGTGCCACCACGCGTCCCTTTTTTATTGGCTAGGAGGTGCCGTGCGGGGTAGCTATTTGAGTATGGGAGGCGTGTGATTAGACCCCTGCGCATGCTCATCGAGAGGAGATCCCTTTGACCTCTACCTGTTGCGCACCTCCCTCCCAACGTTTCCATTAATGGTGTCCGAGCCCCTGTTCTATGGCGTGGCGATATGTCTCACTGGACTGAGATTTAAGAGAGAAAAATGAAAATCTGAAAAGAAAGTTTTGCATGGATCTTGATGTAAGATCCAATGGATCTATTTTAACACCCACGATGCGGCTATAGCTCCCACGTGTCGAAGCACGACTTAGAGGCATAACCACATTGTAAGCAATGCGGTTATGCCTCTAAGTCGTGCTTTGCATGGATCTTGATGTAAGCAATGCGGTTATGCCTCTAAGTCGTGCTTCGACATGCGGGAGCTATAGCCGCATCGTGGGCGTTACAAGTTGGTAATCAGAGCCTTCCCCGACCTTAGGAGCCCCCCTGCTTGATCGAATCACTGGCGTTGTTGAGTCTAAAAAAATGTTTTGAGTCATTTAGGATTATATATATCGGTGAGTAGGATTCTTTTTACTCCTCGGTCCCTTCGTCGCTCTGGTGAGGCATCCTGACGTAGAGTTTTGACTCTTCTCTTCTCAAATTTCACTAAAAAAATTTTAGGATCACGCGGGTATCTTGGAATCATTCCGATGGTTTTGTGACAAGAACATTGTTCTTGGTGCCTCCTGACATTTAGGGGTTGTGGCAGTGTCCCCGAGAGTTGAGCTCCAAGGTGTTGTCATCACAATTTTATCGTTGCATTTCTGGAATACCTGAGTTTCGCCGACATCGAAAATCTCTTTTATGCAGTTGTTGGTGAGATAACCTCGACGCCACCCAGTACTGGGGCGGGAGTTCAGGAGTATTGCCATAACTCGTATAACGGATGCTTTTCGAAGGTTGAGGTAAACGATTTCCGAAGGTTTCTTGGTTATGTGTTGAAGGATGGATACAGCTGGATGTAGGATTTGCTAGCTTTGGGTGAGATATTATGCTTCCCCTGTATCCCCAACACCTGATTGCATAACCGGGAAAATTTCGGGAGTTTCATAGGTGGGAATTCATGTAGCTCAAGTTTTTTCTTCCGCGGATATTTGGTTTGTGATTAGGTAATCCTCACCAAGTATTTGTTCTTGTCCGTACCTTGTTGTTTTATTCTTACACCTCTATCTAAGTGGCTTCTCAATTTATGGAAATGTGACCATTTCAATCGGAATGCATTCGTTCATTTTGTTCAGATGTTAAGACTATATGTTGCAATTTTGATCCATTTGATTCAGCTTGAATATATGTTCTGTCAAGATGCTAACGGATGTCACCCTCTTCAGGATGGCTCCTCCAACGCGTCAGAATCCTGAACCGCCGCCACCACCTCCACCTCCGGAGGCATGGCAAGCTGTGATGGCCGCTACCAATGCAAACACGCAGATGCTCATGCAACTCTTGCAAGAGCGCAACCAAGGGAATCATGGCCACGGCAACTTTCATAATCAGTTTGCTACACTCAACCAGTTCCTCGCAAACCAGCCAAAGACCTTCAGTAACCGTGTCGAGGCAACAGACGCTGATGATTGGCTCGTGGATATCTGCAAGCATTTCGAATGCAGCAATGTCAGGCCTGAGGACTTTGTCAAGTTTGCTTCGTTCTAACTCAAAGACCAAGCTGCGGAGTGGTATCATGTGATAGCCTGGCTTATTAGGGATGATAGACTACTCATATCAACAAGGAATTCCTTCTTTTCCGGGAGCCCATTCAGACAGAACTCCAAAGTTAAGCGTGCTCAACTTGGAGTAGTGTCAGGATGGGTGACCGACCGGGAAGTTGCTCCCGGGTGCGCACGAGTGAGGACAAAGTGCGCAGAAAAGACTAGTATTGATCTGTGGGGCCAGTCTAGATCCCGCCAGGAGTAACGACCACCTGCGGGTGTCTTGTAACACCCTCGATGCGACTATATCTCCCACGTGTCGAGGCATGACTTAGAGGCATAATCGCATTGAAGGCATATGTCGCAAGTAAGGCAATCTTCACAACATCCTATGTAATATAATAATAAAAGGGGGGAATATAGTTGGCTTACACTCGCCACGTCAATCAAGGTACATAAATAACATTACATCATCCAAACACTCATGGCCCGACTACGGCGCCAAAATAGAAGATAACCCCAACATGTGACACGGTCCCGATCACCCCCAACTGGGCACCACTACTGATCATCAGGAAAGGAAACATAGTAACGTTGAGAGTCCTCGTCGAACTCCCACTTGAGCTCGAGCGTGTCACCTGGAGCGGAATCATCAGGCCCTGCATCTGGTGTAATAGTAATCTGTGAGCCACATGGACTCAGCAATCTTGCACCCTCGCTATCAAGACTATTTAAGCTTATAGGTATGGCAAGGTAAAAATATGTGAAGCTGCAGCAAGCGACTAGCATATATGGTGGCTAAGTTATTCGCAAAAGAGAGCGAGAAGAGGAGGCAAGGCGCGAGCGAGAAACTAGAGAGCAACCTGCGCAAACATTACTCCAACACCGTGTCCACTTCCCGGACTCCGCCAAAAAGAGGCCATCATGGTAACACACTCAGTTGATTCATTTTAATTAAATTAAGGTTCAGGTTATCTACAACCGGACATTAACAAATTCCCATCTACCCATAACCGCGGGCACGGCTTTCGAAAGTTTAATCCCTGCAGGGGAGTCCCAACTTAGCCCATGACAAGCTCTCACGGTCAACGAAGGAATAGACCTCCTCCCAAGACGTTCCGATCAGACTCGGTATCTCGGTTCTTCAAGACACTTCGACAGGTTAAAACAAGACCAGCAACATCGCGCGAATGTGCCGAAAAATCCCGAGAGGAGCTGCACATATCTCGTTCTCAGGGCACACTCAGATGAGCTCTCCGAACAACTAAAACCAAACCTCGAGTTTCCCCGAGGGGGCTCTGCACAGGACTCTAGTTTGGACCAACACTCAGAGGAGCACTGGCCCGGGGGGGGGGCTAAAATAAGATGACCCTCGGGCTCTGGAAACCCAAGGGAAAAAGAGGCTAGGTGGCAAATGGTAAAACCAAGGTTGGGTATTGCTGGAAAAGCTTTAAACAAGGCGAACTATCAAGGGGTTCCCATTATAACCCAACCGCGTAAGGAACGCAAAATCCGGGAACATAACGCCGATATGACGGAAACTAGGGCGGCAAGAATGGAACAGAACACTAGGCGAGAGGCCGAGCCTTCCACCCTTTACCAAGTATATAGATGCATTAAGATAACAAGATAATATAATGATATCCCAACAAGTAAATAAATGTTCCAACAAGGAACGGCCTCCAATCTTCACCTGCAACTAGCAACGCTATAAGAGGGGCTGAGCAAAGCGGTAACATGGCCAATCAACGGTTTGCTAGGACAAGGTGGGTTAGAGGTTTAACATGGCAATTTGGGAGGCTTGAAAGCAAGTGGTAGACATCATAGCATTGGCATAGCAAAAGAGCGAGCAATCTAGCATAGCAAAGATAGTAGTGATTTCGAGGGTATGATCATCTTGCCTGCAAAGTTGTCAGAGTTGACTGGATCCTTGAAAGCAAACTCAATGGGCTCCTCATTAGCGAACTCGTCTCCCGGCTCTACCCAAACAAGACAAACAAGCAACAAGGACACAATCAACCACGTGCAAGGATCAAACAATATGATGCAATGATGATATGCTATGCGGGATGCGATGCGGGATGCATATGCAAGATTTGACAAGGGATGCATGAACCTGGCCTCAACTTGGGAATCCAAGTGTGCCACTGGAAAGATGAGATGAAATTGCTTGAAAATGATATAAAGAACGCCGGAATCGGAGTTACGGTTTGGAAATGGCAAGCGATTCAAATATGGCACCGGTCTGCGATTTACAGCAAGCAACCATCTAAATGCAATGAGATGAACATGCTACAACACTCAAACATGACAACAAAATACATGGCAGGGATGAATTCAAGATGCTTAACAAAAGTCTAGCACTGAGCTACGGCCAATTCATCCATTAACA
The DNA here is from genome assembly GCF_002162155.2 of Triticum dicoccoides. Taxonomy (NCBI): domain Eukaryota; kingdom Viridiplantae; phylum Streptophyta; class Magnoliopsida; order Poales; family Poaceae; genus Triticum; species Triticum dicoccoides. Next base: position 582,223,352 of record NC_041384.1, on the reverse strand, counting down.
GGTTCAAACAAGCATGGCAAAAATGCATATGGCAAACAGATCTCAGACTTAGTGAAATTAACACTTGTCTGTAATTTCAGATCAGGTGGCACTCTTCGGAGCCACGAAACTACATGCTACAGGACCTGAACATGACAAAGTAAAACATGGCATGGAGCTACTCAAAAAGCTTAACAAAAGTCCCTTAGTGACCTTGAGCCAAAAGGGATCAGAAAATATACTAACAAGCATGTGAGCATATCAAAAACATAATCAGTTTTCAGACACTGAAAACTGGCACATGCTGAAACATATCTCAAGTAGGCATGTTTACGAGCTCGATGATCTCACTACGGTGCAAGACATGATAAGCTAAGCAAACATCTATCAAGAACACACAAAATGCAAGCTAGACATGGCAAGAACAATAGCATAGTATGCACGGATCAACTACAACATCATCGCCAAAATTGCAAACAAGTTGACAATCTACCCATATTCACAAAGTAGCAAAAGTAGAGCTCGATTGACTCAAGCTAGGGTGCTCCATAATTACAAACAAAGACATGTATGGATAGAGAACTGCAAGATTAATAAAACATCCTTACTGATCATCCTCAAAAGAGGCACGGATCACTAGGAAACAACATGAACATATGGCAACATGAGATAAACAGCTCAAGGACTTAGTGGAAATGCTAAGTCCCTGAAATCAGAATTACCAAGTGCCTCACTTGGCAAGCTTGTGCTAGTCACCACACACATCACAAAAATACATGGGTTTCACCTCTGGAAATATGACAAAACCATTAACAAAACATATGTAGAGCATCAGGGCATATCATGCACACAATAAACATGACAAAAATGACAAAAAGCTAAATGGAGCAACAGATCTGACAATAAACTCAAGTAGCCCTCTTCTAACAGCATTTCGGGCATCAAGATGAACTCAAATGAAAATGATGCAATGGAATGAAATGGTGTACTCTCTGAGATGAACATTTTGATATGCTATATGCCAAAAACGGAGTTACGGATGCGGAGATATGAGGCTATGAACAGGAGCACACGAATCTGAGATTTGAGGACTTAGGGAAAAAAACAAGTCAACCTAGGGTTAGCTCGGATCTGGATCTGGCGCACGCCGACCGAGGCAAGTCCAGCGAGCTCGTCGGGGAGGCAGGTCGGCGGCTTGCCGGCGAGAAGAGGAGGCAGGGCGGCGGGGCGGCGAGGCGGCGAGGGAAGGCGGCGGGGCGCGGCTCCG
>NC_041384.1:582214706-582221738 GCF_002162155.2 Triticum dicoccoides | reverse complement strand
GGGGTCGGGCGTGGTGCGGCGGCGCGGCTTCGGGCCGCGGGGGCCCCGGCTGGGCCGAGCGGGCCAGCGGGGAAGTGGGCGCGCGGCTCGGTGAGTCGGCGTCTAACACGTGGCGGCGGCGGGCGGTGGAGGACACGTCCGGCCCGAATCGGACGTGTCCGTCGGCGAGAGGTGGGAGGAGACTAGGTTAGGGTGGATTTGATCCGGAATTTCGGGAGGGGTGCCTTTTTATAGGTAGAAGGAGCTAGGAGAGTCCAAATGAGGTGCGTTTTTCGGCCACACGATCATGATCGAATGATCTAGATGATGGAGAAGGCTTAGGTGGGTTTTGGTCCAAATTGGAGGGGTGTTGGGCTGCAACACACACGAGGCCTTTTCGGTCCCTCGGTTAACCGTTGGAGTATCAAACGAAGTCCAAATGGCACGAAACTTGACAGGCGGTCTACCGGTAGCAAACCAATGCCGCTTGGCAAGTCTCGGTCCAATCCGGAAATGTTTAATCCCCACACACGAAAGAAAGCTAAAAATGACCACCGGAGGAGAACGAAGCGCCGGAATGCAAAACGGACAACAGGGAAAATGCTCGAATGCATGAGATGAACACGTATGCAAATGCAATGCACACGATGACATGATATGAGATGCATGACAACGATAACAACGGAGACACAAACCCGAACCCGAGAAAATAAAATAACTTAACGCCGAAACGGCAAGAGTTGGAGTACAAATTGGGAAAGTTACATCCGGGGTGTTACAACACTCCACCACTACGAAAGGATCTCGTCCTGAGATCTAGGACTGAAAGAACGCCGGGTACTCAGAACGGAGGTGATCCTCGCGTTCCAAGGTAGCTTCACGGTCAGAACGGTGTGACCACTTGACTTTGGGAAATTTGATTGACTTGTTGCGAGTCTTGCATTCAGTCTCTTCAAGAATAGCAAGTGGGTGCTCACGATAAGAGAGATCTTCTTGGAGCTCAATGTCCTCGAAGTTGACGGTGCGGTCAGGAGTCTTGAAGCACTTTCGAAGCTGAGAGACATGGAACACGTCATGAACATTTGCAAAGTTTTAAGGAAGCTCGAGTTGATAGGCGAGGTCGCCTCTCTTGCTAACAATCTTGAAAGGTCCCACGTATCTGGGGGCAAGCTTCCCTTTGATACCGAAGCGACGAGTACCTTTCATAGGAGAGACGCGGAGATAAACATGATCTCCGATCTCGAAAGCCAAATCACGGTGCTTACTATCATAGTAGCTCTTCTGGCGGGATTGGCCTGCTTTGAGGTTATCGCGAATGACTTTGCACATTTCTTCTGCCTCTGTGATTAAGTCATTACCCAAAAGCTGACGTTCACCAGTTTCAGACTATTTGAGAGGGGTACAACACTTCCTGCCATACAGAATTTCAAGTGGGGCCTTGCCCGAACTTGCTTGAAAACTGTTGTTGTAGGAGAATTCAGCATAAGGAAGACAATCCTCCCACTTCATGCCGAAGGAGATCACACAAGCCCTGGGCATATCTTCAAGAATCTGGTTGACACGCTCGACTTGACTGCTAGTTTGAGGACGGAAAGCTGTGCTGAAGCGGATGTTGGTGCCCATGGCCTTCTGAAAAGAATCCCAAAACTTGGAGGTAAAGATGCTGCCACGGTCTGAAGAGATCACTTGAGGAATACCATGCAGAGAGACAATACGAGAGGTATAGAGTTCCACCAATTGAGCTGCAGTGATTGACTCTTTGATAGGCAGAAAATGAGCCACTTTAGTGAGACCAGCTGGCCTTTGGTGTTCTGCCTTCACTCTTCTGCAGACATCACATTCATTCACGAATTGAGCAATCTCTCGCTTCATTCGAGTCCACCAATAAGCCTGCTTAAGGTCCTGATACATCTTCGTGCTCCCAGGGTGGATGGAGAGGAGAGAATTGTGAGCCTCGTTCATGATCACTTTACGAAGTTCACCTTTGGGTACAACAATACGATCCTCGAAGAAGAGAGTATCCTTGTCATCAAGGCGGTAGCACTTGTACTTGGGTTGACTCTTGGCAATCCCAATCTTCACCTTTTTCACCATAGCATCAAGAAGCTGGGCTTGGCGAATCTGGTCTTCCAGGGTAGGAGAGACTTGAAGGTTGGCCAGAAAACCTTGAGGAACAACTTGCAGATTAAGTTTGCGGAAAGCTTCACAAAGCTCGGGTTGATAAGGCTTGAGAATCAGACTGTTGCAATAAGCCTTTCTGCTCAATGTGTCAGCAATCACATTGGCCTTGCCTGGAGTATACTCGATACTTGGATTATACTCTTGAATCATTTCGACCCATCGAGTTTGCCTGAGGTTGAGATTAGGCCGAGTGAAGATGTACTTGAGACTCTTGTGATCAGTGAAAATGCCCACTTTTCTTCCCAATAGAAGATGTCTCCAAGTCAAAAGAGCATGCACAACTGCCGCCAACTCGAGATCATGAGTGGGGTAGTTCTTCTCATTAGGCTTCAACTGGCGAGAGGTATAAGAAACAACTTTCTTCTCTTGCATCAACACTGCACCAAGACCTTGGAGAGAGGCATCACAAAAGACCTCGTACGGCTTGGATTCATCAGGCGGAGTCAGAACTGGAGCAGTGATCAATTTCTCTTTCAAAGTGTTGAAAGCAATGTCACACTCCGGAGACCAAACGTACTTGATGTGCTTCTGGAGAAGATTACAGAGAGGCTTCGCGATCTTAGAAAAGTTTTTAACGAATCTTCGGCAATAGCTTGCGAGACCGAGGAAACTGCGGAGTTGCTTCACATTCTGGGGAGGTTCCCAATTCACAATTGCAGACACCTTCTCAGGATTCACAGCAATGCCCTTGGCAGAGATGATATGACCAAGATAAAGAACCTCATCGAGCCAAAATTCACACTTGAAGAACTTGGTGTAGAACTGATGTTCCCTGAGCTTATCGAGTACCAAACGCAAGTGCTTGGCATGATCTTCCTTGTTCTTTGAGAAAACCAGAATGTCATCGAGATAGACCAAAGCGAAGTCATTGGTGTAGGCGTTGAAGATGAAGTTCATCATGCGAGAGAAAGTCGAAGGAGCGTTGACGAGGCCAAAAGACATGACAGTGTATTCATACGAACCATAGCTTGTCTTGAAAGCCGTCTTGGGAATATCTTGGTCACGAATTCGAATCTGATGATAACCCATATGGAGATCAAGCTTGGAGAATACTTGGGCACCTTTGAGTTGTTCGAATAGCTCATTGATGTTAGGAAGTGGGTATTTGTTCTTGATGGTCTTCTTGTTCAATGGACGGTAATCAACACAAAGTCGGTCCGTTCCATCCTTCTTCTTCACAAAAAGAACACCACAACCCCACGGAGAAGAACTAGGCCGGATGATACCCATTTTCTCTTGAATATTGAGTTGCTTCTTCAGCTCCTTCAACTCTTCAGGTCCGAGCTTGTAAGGACGCTTGCACACAGGTTCCGTGCCAGGCTCAAGATCAATGACGAATTCAACTGGCCGGTGCGGAGGCATTCCTGGAAGCTCTTCTGGAAAGACGTCTTGATATTCGCAAATGACTGGAATTTGCGAGATGGCATCAAGTTCACCCTTCTCATTGAGAGAAAACAGACAGATGGTATCATCACGAGCGGCAAAGACAATTACATCCTCAGACGAATGAGTCAATTGAATCTGCCTTGCAGCACAATCAAGATGCGCCTTGTGCTTAGAAAGCCAATCCATTCTGAGAATAGGATCAATATCCGAGTCGCCCAGAACAATAGGAGAAGCTAGAAATTTGTAGTCGCCCAACGTGATAGTAATATCCGGGACGCAGAAATTAGCTATCATTTGCTTGCCCGGTGACACGATTTGCAAAGAATTTTGCAGATACTGATAATCACACTCATACTTTGATGCAAAAGGTTTGGAAATGAAGCAATGCGATGCACCAGTGTCAAAAGGCACTTTTGCATTACAAAGATTCCAGAGGAGGTCGTGTGATTACCTGGGATGAATTCCGTCAATACTTCAAAGCTCACCTCATTCCTCGGAGTGTTGTTGAGAGCAAGCGTGAGGAGTTCCGCAATCTGAAGCAAGGCAGCTTGTCTGTTTACTAGTATAACATCATGTTCCAGAAGATAGCTCGTTTCACTAAGCAGGACGTCCCCGACGAGAAGAACATGATTTATCAGTTCAGAGGTGGCCTCAGAGAAGATCTTCAACTTCCTCTCATTCTTTTTGAGCTGCAGAAGTACGATGAGTTTTACAACATGGCACTGAAATAAGAGGCTGCTCAGCTCAAGTGCAATGCTTCCAAGAAGCGAGTCAGAGATGCAACTCCTTCTTCCTCTACTCAAGGGGTGACTAAGCAGCAAATGTATTGGTTGCCTCCTCCTCCTCCATTCCGTCAGCCTTATCAGCAGAAGAGAAAAGGTGGCAATGGATCTTCCCACCCACCCAACCCAGGCTTTCAGAACAAGACTTCGTCTCATGCTCCAAGATCAAGTGCTCCGTATCACCGTCCCCTCTCGGAGGTCACGTGCAACAAGTGTCAGTAGAAGGGTCACTATGCCAACAAATGCTTCAATCAGAGGCGTCTTCCTCCTCCTCCTCCTGTGAGATCTGCCAGCACTGCAGTGGTCAAGCATAATCCCAAGCACGCCAAGGTCAACATGATGAACACAGCTCAGGCAGAGGACTCGGCAGATGTGATAATGGGTAACCTTCCTGTTAACGATATTTCTGCAAAAGTACTTTTTGACACGGTGCATCGCATTGTTTCATGTCAAAGCCATTTTTTTGCCAAGAATGAATTCGCTTCTTCTCATTTGGGCAAATCAATGGATATCATTTCTCCGGGAAAACGTTTGAGTGCCAGTTTGGTGGTTCCAGATGTTACTATCACGTTGGGCGACTATAAGTTTCTTTCTTCTCTAATGGTCCTTGGTAACTTGGATATTGATCTTATTCTCGGAATGGACTGGCTTTCTAAGCACAAGGCTCAGCTTGATTGTGCTGCCAGGTAGATTCAATTGACACATTCGTCTGAGGATGTAATCGTCTTTGCCGCTCGGGATGATACCATTCGACTGTTTTCTCTCAACGAGAAGGGCGAGCTGGATGCCATCTCTCAGATTCCAGTCGTTTGTGAGTATCAAGACGTCTTTCCAGAAGAGCTTCCAGGAATGCCTCCACACCGGCCAGTTGAATTCATCATCGATCTTGAGCCTGGCACGAAACCTGTTTGCAAACGTCCTTACAAGCTTGGACCTGAAGAGTTGAAGGAGCTAAAGAAGAAACTCGATGAACAAGAGCATATGGGTCTCATCCGACCAAGTTCTTCTCCATGGGGTTGTGGAGTTCTTTTCATCAAGAAGAAGGATGGAATGGACCGACTTTGTGTCGACTACTGTCCATTGAACAAGAAGACCATAAAGAACAAGTACCCACTTCCCAACATCAATGAGCTTTTTGAACAACTCAAAGGTTCTCAAGTATTCTCCAAGCTTGATCTCTGTATGGGCTATCATCAGATTCACATTCGTGAAGAAGATATTCCCAAGACAGCTTTCAGAACAATCTATGGTTCATATGAATACACTGTCATGTCTTTCGGCCTTGTCAACGCTCCTCCAACATTATCTCGCATGATGAACTTCATCTTCAACGCCTACACAAATGACTTCGTCTTGGTCTACCTCGATGACATTCTGGTCTTTTCTAAGAACAAGGAGGATCATGCCAAGCACTTGAGATTGGTTCTAGATAAACTCAGAGAACATCAGTTCTATGTGAAGTTTTCAAAGTGCAAGTTTTGGCTCGATGAGGTTCTCTACCTTGGGCATATCATCTCCGCCAAGGGCATAGCTGTTAATACTGAGAAGGTGTCTGCAATTGTGAATTGGGAACCACCTCAGAATGTGAAGCAACTCGGCAGCTTCCTTGGGCTCGCAAGCTATTGTCGAAGGTTCGTTGAGAACTTCTCTAAGATCGCAAAGCCTCTTTCCAACCTTCTCCAGAAGCATGTGAAGTATGTATGGTCGCCTGAATGTGACATCGCTTTCAACACCCTGAAAGAGAAGTTAGTCACTGCTCCAGTTCTGACTCCTCCTGATGAATCCAAACCGTTCGAGGTATTTTGTGATGCTTCCCTTCAAGGTCTTGGTGCAGTGTTGATGCAAGAGAAGAAAGTTTGGCCTATACCTCTCGCCAGTTGAAGCCCAACGAAGAGAACTACCCCACTCATGACCTCGAGTTGGCGGCAGTTGTCCATGATCTTTTAACTTGGAGACATCTCTTATTGGGAAGAAAATGTAACGCCCCGAGACCGATGTGCCAGGTGTCCTCCAGTTATTCGCTGTTGGTGTGTTGTCATTGCTTGCGTGTCATGCATTGCATATCATGTCATCATGTGCATTTCATTTGCATACATGTTCGTCTCATGCATCCGAGCATTTTTTTCCCGTTGTACGTTTTGCATTCTGGCACTTCGTTCTCCTCCGTTGGTCATTTCTAGCTTTCTTTCATGTATGGGGATTAAACATTTCCGGATTGTACCGAGACTTGCCAAGCGGCCTTGGTTTGTTACCGGTAGACCGCCTATCAAGTTTCGTGCCATTTGGACTTCGTTTGATACTCCAACGGTTAACCGAGGGACCGAAAAGGCCTTGTGTGTGTTGCAGCCCAACACCCCTCCAATTTGGCCCAAAACCCACCTAAGCCTTCTCCATCATCTAGATCGTTCAATCACGATCGCGTGGCCGAAAACCGCACCTCATTTGGACTCTCCTAGCTCCTTCTACCTATAAAAAGGCATCCCCTCCCGAAATTCCGGATCAAATCCACCCTAACCTAGTCTCCTCCCACCTCTCGCCGACGGACACGTCCGATTCGGGCCGGACGTATCCGCCACCGCCCGCCGCCACCACGTGTCAGCCGCCGACTCGCCGAGCCGCGCACCTACTTCCCCGCCGGCCCGCTCGGCCCAGCCGGGGGCCCCGCGGCCTGAAGCCGCGCCGCCGCACCGCGCCCGACCCCGCC
>NC_041384.1:582186346-582213956 GCF_002162155.2 Triticum dicoccoides | reverse complement strand
CCGCCGCCTTCCCTCGCCGCCTCGCCGCCCCGCGGCCGGGTCCGCCGCCCCGCCGCCCTGCCTCCTCTCCTCGCCGGCAAGCCGTCGACCTGCCTCCCTGACGAGCTCGCCGGACTTGCCTCGGTCGGCGTGCGCCAGATCCAGATCCAAGCTAACCCTAGGTTGACTTTGTTTTTTTCCCTAAGTCCTCAAATCTCAGATCCATGTGCTCCTGTTCATAGCCTCGTATCTCCGCATCCGTAACTCCGTTTTTGGCATATAGCATATCAAAATGTTCATCTCAGAGAGTACATCATTTCATTCCATTGCATCATTTTCATTTGAGTTCATCTTGATGCCCGAAATTCTGTTAGAAGAGGGCTACTTGAGTTTATTGTCAGATCTGTTGCTCCATTTAGCTTTTTGTCATTTTTGCCATGTTTATTGTGTGCATGATATGCCCTGATGCTCTACATATGTTTTGTTAAGGGTTTTGTCATCTTTCCAGAGGTACAACCCATGTATTTTTGTGATGTGTGTGGTGACTAGCACAAGCTTGCCAAGTGAGGCACTTGGTAATTCTGATTTCAGGGACTTAGCATTTCCACTAAGTCCTTGAGCTATTTATCTCTTGTTGCCATATGTTCATGTTGTTTCCTAGTGATCCGTGTCTCTTTTGAGGATGATCAGTAAGGATGTTTTATTAATCTTGTAGTGCTCTATCCATTCATGTCTTTGTTTGCAATTATGGAGCACCTTAGCTTGAGTCAATCGAGCTCTACTTTTGCTACTTTGTGAATCTGGGCATATTGTCAACTTGTTTGCAATTTTGCCGATGATGTTGTAGTTGATCCGTGCATGCTATGCTATTGTTCTTGCCATTTCTAGCTTGCATTTTGTGTGTTCTTGATAGATGTTTGCTTAGATTATCATGTCTTGCACCGTAGTGAGAGCATCGAGCTCGTAAACATGCCTACTTGAGATATGTTTCAGCATGTGCCAGTTTTCACTAAGTCTGAAAACTGATTATGTTTTTGCTATGTTCACATGCTTGTTAGTATATTTTCTGATCCCTTTTGGCTCAAGATCACTAAGGGACTTTTGTTAAGATTTTTGAGTAGCTCCATGACATATTTTACTTTGTCATGTTCAGGTCCTGTAGCATGTAGTTTCGTGGCTCTGAAGAGTGCCACCTGATCTGAAATTTCAGACAAGTGTTAATTTCACTAAGTCTGAGATCTGTTTGCCATATGCATTTTTGCCATGCTTGTTTGAACCTGTTAATGGATGAATTGGCCGTAGCTCAGTGCTAGACTTTTGTTAAGCATCTTGAATTCATCCCTGCCATGTATTTTTTTGTCATGTTTGAGTGTTTTAGCATGTTCATCTCATTGCATTTAGATGGCTGCTTGCTGTAAATCGCAGACCGGTGCCATATTTGAATCGCTTGCCATTTCCAAACCGTAACTCCGATTCCGGCGTTCTTTATATCATTTTCAAGCGATTTCATCTCATCTTTCCAGTGGCACACTTGGATTCCTAAGTTGAGGCCAGGTTCATGCATCCCTTGTTAAATCTTGCATATGCATCCCGCATCGCATCCTGCATAGCATATCATCATTGCATCATATTGTTTGATCCTTGCACGTGGTTGATTATGTCCTTGTTGCTTGTTTGTCTTGTTTGGGTAGAGCCGGGAGACGAGTTCGCTAACGAGGAGCCCGTTGAGTTTGCTTTTGAGGATCCAGTCAACTCTGACAACTTTGCAGGCAAGATGATCATACCCTCGAAATCACTACTATCTTTGCTATGCTAGATTGCTCGCTCTTTTGCTATGCCAATGCTACGATGTCTACCACTTGCTTTCAAGACTCCCAAATTGCCATGTTAAACCTCTAACCCACCTTCTCCTAGCAAACCGTTGATTGGCTATGTTACCGCTTTGCTCAGCCCCTCTTATAGCATTGCTAGTTGCAGGTGAAGATTGGAGGCCGTTCCTTGTTGGAACATTTATTTACTTGTTGGGATATCATTATATTATCTTGTTATCTTAATGCATCTATATACTTGGTAAAGGGTGGAAGGCTCGGTGTTCTGTTCCCTGATTTTGTGTTCCTTACGTGGTTGGGTTATAATGGGAACCCCTTGATAGTTCGCCTTGTTTAAAGCTTTTCCAGCAATGCCCAACCTTGGTTTTACCATTTGCCACCTAGCCTCTTTTTCCCTTGGGTTTCCGGAGCCCGAGGGTCATCTTATTTTAGCCCCCCTGGGCCAGTGCTCCTCTGAGTGTTGGTCCAAACTAGAGTCCTGTGTAGTGCCCCCTCGGGGAAACTCGAGGTTTGGTTTTAGTTGTATGGAGAGCTCATCTGAGTGTGCCCTGAGAACGAGATATGTGCAGCTCCTATCGGGATTTTTCGGCACATTCGGGCGGTGTTGCTGGTCTTGTTTTAACCTGTTGAAGTGTCTTGAAGAACCGAGATACCGAGTCTGATCGGAACGTCTTGGGAGGAGGTATATTCCTTCGTTGACCATGAGAGCTTGTCATGGGCTAAGTTGGGACTCCCCTGCAGGGATTGAACTTTCGAAAGCCATGCCCGCGGTTATGGGCAGATGGGAATTTGTTAATGTCCGGTTGTAGATAACCTGAACCTTAATTTAATTAAAATGAATCAACTGAGTGTGTTACCGTGATGGCCTCTTCTCGGCGGAGTCCGGGAAGTGGACACGGTGTTGGAGTAATGTTTGCGCAGGTTGCTCTCTAGTTTCTCGCTCGCGCCTTGCCTCCTCTTCTTGCTCTCTTTTGCGAATAAGTTAGCCACCATATATGCTAGTCGCTTGCTGCAGCTTCACATATTTTTACCTTGCCATACCTATAAGCTTAAATAGTCTTGATAGCAAGGGTGCGAGATTGCTGAGTCCCTGTGGCTCACAGATTACTATTACACCAGATGCAGGGCCTGATGATTCCGCTCCAGGTGACGCACTCGAGCTCAAGTGGGAGTTCGACGAGGACTCTCAATGTTACTATGTTTCCTTTCCTGATGATCAGTAGTGGTGCCCAGTTGGGGGTGATCGGGACCGTGTCGCATGTTGGGGTTATCTTCTATTTTGGCGCCGTAGTCGGGCCATGAGTGTTTGGATGATGTAATGTTATTTATGTACCTTGATTGATGTGGCGAGTGTAAGCCAACTATATTCCCCCCTTTTATTATTATATTACATGGGATGTTGTGAAGATTGCCTTACTTGCAACATATGCCTTCAATGCGATTATGCCTCTAAGTCATGCCTCGACACGTGGGAGATATAGTCACATCGAGAGTGTTACAGAAAAGTGGACATCTTCACTGATCATAAGAGTCTCAAGTACATCTTCACTCAGCCAAACCTCAACCTCAGGCAGACTCGTTGTGTCAAAGTGATTCAAGAGTATAATCCGAGTATTGAATATACTCCAGGCAAGGCCAATGTAATTGCTGAGGCATTGAGCAGGAAGGCTTACTGCAACAGTTTGATTCTCAAGCCTTACCAACCAGAGCTTTGTGAAGCTTTCCGCAAACTCAATCTCCAAGTCGTTCCTCAAGGATTCCTTGCCAACCTCCAAGTCTCCCCTACATTGGAAGATCAGATTCGTGAGTCTCAACTTCTTGATTCTATGGTGAAGAAGGTGAAGATTGGGATTGCCAAGAGTCAACCCAAGTACAAGTGCTATCGTCTTGATGACAAGGATACTCTATTCTTAGAGGATCGTATTGTTGTGCCTAAAGGCGACCTTCATAAAGTCATTATGAACGAGGCTCACAATTCACTCCTCTCTATTCACCCCGGAAGTACAAAGATGTACCAGAACCTCAAGCAGTCGTATTGGTGGACTCATATGAAGCGCGAGATTGCTTAGTTCGTGAACGAATGTGATGTCTGCAGAAGAGTGAACGCAGAACACCAACGACCAGCTGGTCTCCTCCAACCTCTTGCCATTCCAGAATGGAAGTTTGACCATATTGAGATGGACTTCGTGACTAGATTTCCAAAGTCCGGGCGTGGCAATGATGCTATCTTTGTTGTCATCGACAAACTCACTAAAGTGGCTCATTTTCTTCCTATCAAAGAATCTATCAAAGCAGCTCAGTTGGCAGAGCTATATACCTCTAGGATTGTCTCTCTGCATGGCATTCCACTGTTGATATCTTCAGATTGTGGCAGCATCTTCACTTCAAAGTTCTGGGATTCTTTTCAGAAGGCCATGGGCACCAACATTCGTTTTAGCACAGCCTTTCATCCTCAAACCAGTGGCCAAGTCGAGCGAGTAAATCAGATTCTTGAAGATATGCTCAGGGCATGTGTCATCTCTTTCGGTATGAAGTGGGAAGATTGTCTTCCATATGCCGAGTTCTCCTACAACAACAACTTCCAAGCGAGTTCGACCAAGGCCCCATTCAAGATTCTCTATGGCAGGAAGTGTCGTACTCCTCTTAACTGGTCAGAGACTGGTGATCGCCAACTTCTTGGAAATGACTTGATCATAGAGGCAGAAGAAATGTGCAAAGTCATTCGTGAAAATCTCAAAGCCGCGCAATCGCGCCAGAAGAGTTACTATGATAGCAAACATCGTGACTTGGCTTTCGAGATCGGAGACCATGTCTACCTCCGCGTCTCTCCAATGAAAGGTACTCGTCGCTTGGGTATCAAAGGGAAGCTTGCTCCTAGATATGTGGGTCCTTTCAAGATCATCAGCAAAAGAGGCGATCTCGCCTATCAACTTGAGCTTCCCTCCAACTTTGCAAACGTGCACGACGTGTTTCACGTGTCTCAACTCCGCAAGTGTTTCAAGACTCCTGACAGCACCATCAACTTCGAAGAGATTGATCTCCAAGAAGACATGTCTTATCATGAGCACCCAGTTGCTATTCTTGAAGAAACTGAGCGCAAGACTCGCAACAGGTCTATCAAATTCCTGAAAGTCAAGTGGTCACATCATTCCGACGTGAAGCCACCTGGGAACGCGAGGATCACCTCCGTTCTGAGTATCCAGAGTTTTTCCAGTCCTAGATCTCGGGACGAGATCCTTTCGTAGTGGTGGAGTGTTGTAACACCCCGTATGTAACTTGCCATATTTGTATTCCAACTCTTGCCATTTCCGGCACTAAGTTATGATATTTCCTCGTTGTCGGATTTTTGTCTCCATGTGCTTCTGTCTTTGTCATGCATCTCATATCATGTCATCATGTGCATCGCATTTGCATACGTGTTCGTCTCATGCATCCGAGCATTTTCCCCATTGTCCGTTTTGCATTCCGGCGCTCCTATGTCCTCTGGTGTCCCTTTCTACATCTTTTCGGGTGTGGGTGTTAAACGTTTTCGGATTGGACCGAGACTTGTCATGCAGCCTTGGTTTACTACCGGTACCGGTAGACCGCCTGTCAAGTTTCGTGCCATTTAGACTTCGTTTGATACTCCAACGGTTAACCAAGGGACCAAAAAGGCCTCGTGTGTGTTGCAGCCCAACACCCCTCCAAAGTGGCCCAAAACTCACCAAAACCTCTCCATCATCTAGATCGTTCGATCACGATCGCGTGGCCGCAAACCGTGCTCAATTTGGAGTCTCCTAGCTCCCTCTACCTATATATATAGCCTCCCCCCGAAATTTTCGGATCAGTCCAACCCTAACCCTAAAAATCCGCTCGCGCCGCCGCCGGACACGTCCGATTCCGGCCGGACAACCTCGCCGTGCCCAACCGGGGGCCGCCACGTGGAAGGCGCCGCCACCCTGCGCCACCGGCCCGGCGAGCCCGAGCCGGGCCCTCCGAAGCCCGCACGGCCACCGCTCCTCCTCGCCTCTCCTCCGCACCGCGCGATCGCCGCCCAAGCCGCCCCGCTATGGCCGCCGCACCATCGCCACCGGTGAGCTCCGCCACCATGCCATCTCCACCCCACCGCCATCGCTAAGCTCCGCCGCGGCAAGCCCCTCGCCGCCCGAGCCGACGACGTCCTCCGCCGCGCCGCCACCGCGTCCCTGAGCTCCGGCCTCCTCCTCGACCTCCGGTGAACAGTGTTTCCGGCGACCTCGACTTCCGCGCCGATCTGGATCCAGATCTGAAAACTGGATCGATTGACCCTAACCCTAATTCCCAATATTTTTTGCATATCTTCGTCATGTCATAACTTCATCACCGTTGCTCCGATTCGTGTGTGTAGCATATCGAAATGTTCGTCTCGACGAGTACTTCATTTCATCTCATTGCATAATTTTCATTTGAGCTCATCTTGATGCCCTAAATGCTGTTGGAAGAGTGATTGTTTCTGTTAGTTTCAGATTCATATCAGTAATTGGATATTTGTCATTTTTGCCATGATTAATGTGTGCCTCCTATGAACTTGAGCTCTACATGTGTTTTGAAGTATGCCATGCCATCTTTACAGGGGTGTATGCCATGTATTTTTGTGATCTCTGTGGTGACTAGCACAAGCATGCAAAGTAGTCATCTCAATGTTGCTGATTTCGGGGACTTAGAAATATCCTAAGTCTTTGTCCTGTCAATATTTTTATGCCATGTGTTCATGTTGCTAGCAAGTGATCCGTGCCTCTTTTGAGCATGATCAGTAAGGATGTTTTGTAGATATTGTGGTGCTCTACCCATCCATATCTTTGTTTGCAATTATGGAGCACCCTAGCTTGAGTCAATCGAGCTCTACTTTTGCTATAAAATGTTCCTGGCAGAATGTTTACATGTTAAGAAATTTTGCCGAGGTTGTTGTAGTTGATCCATGCATGCTATGTTGTTGTTCTTGCCATGTCTAGCTTCTATGCCATGTCTACTTGCTGGGTGTATGCTTAGATTGTCATGCAATGCCTTGTGGTGAGTGCATCGAGCTCGTAAACATGCCTACTTGTTATCTGTTTTGCCATGTTCCAGTTTTCTACTAAGTCTGAATCTGTTAACGATAATTGCTATGTTCACATGGTTGCCATTGTATTTTCTGATCTCTTTTTGCTTATGATCAATAAGGGACTTTTGTTATATGCTTTGTGTAGTTTCATGCCATGCCTTTCTTTGCCATGATATGTTCCTGTAGCATGTTGTTATCTTGCCCTAAACATTGCTTCCTGATGTTAAATTCCTGACATGTTATTTTCACTAAGTCTGTAACCTGATATCTTTTGCACTTTTGCCATGCTTGTTTGAACCTGCTATTGAGTGAATTAGCCGTAGCTCAGTGTTCATCTTTTGTCAAGCATCTTGAGTGGATCCGTGCCATGTTTTTTGTTGCTATGTTAGAGTGCCATAGCATGTTGTTCTTGATGCATCTAGATGGTCTCGTGCTGTTAATCGCAGGTCGGTGCCATATTTGTTTTGCTTGCCATTTGCAAACCGTGCATCCGATTCTGATGATCTTTATATTGATTTCGACCGAAATCAACTCCTCTTTCCAGTGGCACTCTTGGTTCTCCAAGTTAAGTCCAGGTTCAATAATTCCTTTCCGAATCATGCATATGCATTGCATATCACGTCCCGCATATCATGTCATGTTTTGCATCATGTTGTTTGTGCATTGTACGTGGTTGATTGTGCCTCCATTTGCTTGTTGTTCTTGCTTTGGGTAGAGCCGGGAGAGGAGTACGTGATCGAGGAGCCCGTTGAGTACGTTTACGAGGATCAAGCTAACGTCAACTCAGAGAACTTTGCAGGCAAGATGACCATACCCTCGAAATCACTTCTATCTTTGCTTGCTAGATGCTCTCTCTTTTTCTATGCCTATGTTACGATGCCTACCACTTGCTTATCATGCCTCCCATATTGCCATGTCAAACCTCTAACCCACCTTGTCCTAGCAAACCGTTGTTTGGCTATGTTACCGCTTTGCTCAGCCCCTCTTATAGAGCTGCTAGTTGCAGGTGAAGATTGGAGTTTGTTCCTTGTTGGAACATGTTAATTGTTGGGATATCATTATTATATCTTGTCTATTTTAATGCACCTATATACTTGGTAAAGGGTGGAAGGCTCGGCCTTATGCCTAGTGTTTTGTTCCACTCTTGTCGCCCTAGTTTCCATCATACCAGTGTTATGTTCCTTGATTTTGCGTTCCTTACACGGTTGGGTTATAATGGGAACCCCTTGACAGTTCGCCTTGAACAAAACTCCTCCAGCAAGGCCCAACCTTGGTTTTACCATTTGCACTAACAACCTAGCCTTTTTCCCTTGGGTTTCCGGAGCCCAAGGGTCATCTTTATTTAACCCCCCCCCCCGGGCCAGTCCTCCTCTGAGTGTTGGTCCGAAATGGGCAGCCTGCGGGGCCACCTCGGGGTAACTCGAGGGTTGGTTTTACTAGTAGCTTGACCTATCCGGTGTGCCCTGAGAACGAGATATGTGCAGCTCCTATCGGGATTTGTCGGCACATCGGGCGGCTTTGCTGGTTTAGTTTTACCATTGTCGAGATGTCTTGTAACCGGGATTCCGAGTCTGATCGGATTGTCTTGGGAGAAGGAATATCCTTCGTTGATCGTGAGAGCTTGTGATGGGCTAAGTTGGGACACCCCTACAGGGATTTGAACTTTCGAAAGTCGTGCCCACGATTATGGGTAGATGGGAATTTGTTAATGCCCGGTTGTAAAAAACCTTAACTTAACTTAATTAAAAAGAATCAACAGAGTGTATGGCCGTGATGGTCTCTTTTCGGCGGAGTCCGGGAAGAGAACAAGGTCTCGAGTTATGTTTGATCGTAGGTTGTTCTAGGATCACTTCTTAATCATAGTTCATCGACCGTGCCTTTGCCTTCCCTTCTCGCTCTCTTTTGTGTATGTTAGCCACCATATATGCTAGTCGCTTGTTGCAGCTCCACATCATACCTTTACCCTTCCTATAAGCTTAAATAGTCTTGATCGTGAGGGTGTGAGATTGCTGAGTCCCCGTGACTCACAGATTACTCCAAAACCAGATGCAGGGACCGATGATGCCATTCCAGGAGATTCGACTGAGCTCAAGTGGGAGTTTGATGAGGACTCAGGACGATACTACGTTTCCTTTCTAGACGATCAGTAGTGGTGCCCAGTTGGGGCGATTGGGAATTTTGTCGCATTTGGGGTTGTTCTTTATTTTGGTTCTGTAGTCGGACCTTGAGTGTAACTGGATCAATGTAATGTTATTTATGCTTTTTTGTGACGTGGCGAGTGTAAACCAACTATGTACCTTTTTCCTTTATTCATTACATGGGTTGTGTGAAGATTACCTCACTTGCGACATTGCTTACAATGCAGTTATGCCTCTAAGTCGTGCTTCGACACGTGGGAGCTATAGCCGCATCGTGGGCGTTACACCTATATAGCATCGACTGCGACTTATAGAAAGCGTGATGAATATAAGGGCGATGTCAGTGGATAATAATTGTCATACATATTTAGGAACATAATTAAAAAAAGCCACATGCGGCAACGCCTGAAATACACAAGGGAAAAAGAAGAACCAAGACAACGATCTGGCTCGCTGATCTCTAGTTTCTTGATGCGTTGCTGCAGGACGCGAGAACTAGTCTCCACGGCGAGTGACGATGAGCTCTTTCTTGTCCTCAAGATGCAGCTTGAGAGTATCCACGGATTCCTCCACCAGCCTTCTGTGCTCGATGCGCAGCATGGCATTCTCGTCCATAAGTTTCTTGAGGATGACGCCGGTCCTCTTCAACAAGGCAGTGGTCTCCTCCTGCTGCTCACACTTCCGACGATCTTCGCCCTCAGCAGGCCGCGCTCGGCCAGGAGCTTCGCATTGCTCTCATTTAGTTGTCCGATGACACCGGTAGCCTGTTCAAAAGAGGCTTTCATGTCATCCTGCAACCTCTCCTAGCCGGAGATCTGATCCATCTGGATATGATGATCGCATGCATGTGCTTGTAAGAGTCCTTGCCTGCCCGCGAGACATTTTCCCAGGCCGTCACAGTGTAGGAGGACATCTCTGATGCATTCACGGTGTGGTGGGACATCTCTTCTGCTTCCGCGACACGGCCGGACCAGTCTACTGCATCGACGACACGGCGGGCAGCACGCGGGACCTCTATGCTGCTACGGCCGCGCGGCGGGACATGCCGGCTGCATTCGCGGCAAGTCGGGACATCTCTCATGCTTCCGCTTCCATGCTTGCACTTCCCTGGTGGCAATTTCTCGACCCAGAACTCACACTGGCCATGGCAGACGCAAGGGAACACTGATGAATGACTTGTTTGTTTTTGTGGATGAGGAGTTGAGGAGGAATGTTAGTCATCTCGGAGTAGTAGTATCTATAAACGAGTACTAATATGCTCCTAAGTGGGAAACCGTTTAGGTTTTGATCAGTGTCAATAGGTTTGCAATTTGGAATGTGACGGGACGCGGGCTCAAATTTTATTGACAGTTATAAGTGCGACACTATTCCCTGACGGCGTAATGTGGGCACGTACACCTTCTCGGCCGCGTACGTGGCGTTTGCACCATAGGGTGCACCACAATAGGCAATGTCAACACACATCTTGTTCCAACAACCGTGCACGCTCGTTATTACCATCGCGCACGCTAATGTGTGTGCCCATCTAGCGCACACACATTGATCTATCTAACTGTTTCAGTTTGTTGTGGCTAATCGCAAACAGTTCATCTGTGTGAAGTGTATACCATCAATTGCAAACACCTTGATATGGCTGACCCATTTCTGTTCTGTTGCCTAATCTCAAACAGTTAATCCTTCTGAAGCGTATGCCAATCGCACACACCTTTATCTAGCTGCCCATTTCTATTGTTCCTCCTCATCACAAATAGTTCATCCGAGTGAACCGTATGCTGTATATCACACACGCCTTCATCTGGCTGCCCATTTCTTTTGTTTCGCCTCATCGCAAATAGTTCATTGAACTGAACCGTATGCCCTGCATCGCACATGCAACTAAAATTTGAACCATGTTTGATGGCTCCGCCATCGCAAACGTTTTGCACCATTTTTGGTGGTTCTTTTACACCACCGTTTGCGATTATTGCATCGCACTGCTACCTCTTGAGCACTGCGTTGGTTTTCCCTTGAAGAGCAAAGGGTGATGTAGTATAGCAGCGTAATTATTTCCCTCGGTTTTTGAGAACCATGGTATCAATCCAGTAGGAGACTGATATCTACTACACAACCTTCTTCTTGTAGACATTGTTGGGCCTCCAAGTGCAGAGGTTTGTAGGATAGTAGCAAATTTCCCTCAAGTGGATGACCTAAGGTTTATCAATCCGTGGGAGGCGTAGGATGAAGATGGTCTCTCTCAAGAAACCCTGCAACCAAACAACAAAGAGTCTCTTGTGTCCCCAACACACCCAATACAATGGTAAATTGTATAGGTGCACTAGTTCGGCAAAGAGATGGTGATACACGCGGTATATGGATGGTAGATAAAGGTATTTGTAATCTAAAATTATAAAAACAGCAAGGTAACTAATGATAAAAGTGAGCGTAAACGGTATCGCAATGTGTTGAAACAAGGCCTAGGGTTCATACTTTCACTAGTGTAAGTCCTCTCAACAATATTAACATAATTGAATCACATAACTATCCCTCAACATGCAACAAAGAGTCACTCCAAAGTCACTAATAGCAGAGAATGAACGAAGATATTATGGTAGGGTACGAAACCACCTCAAAGTTATTCTTTCCAATCAATCCGTTGGGCTATTCCTATAAGTGTCACAAACAGCCCTAGAGTTCGTACTAGAATAACACCTTATGACACAAATCAACCAAAACCCTAGTGTCACCTAGATACTCCAATGTCACTTCAAGTATCCGTGGGTATGATTATACAATATGCATCACACAATCTCAGATTCATCTATTCAACCAACACAAAGGACCTCAAAGAGTGCCCCAAAGTTCTACCAGAGAATCACGACGAAAATGTGTGCCAACCCCTATGCATAGGTTCATGGGCGGAACCCGCAAGTTGATCACCAAAACATACATCAAGTGAATCACATGGTATCCCATTGTCACCACAGATACGCACGACAAGACATACATCAAGTGTTCTTAAATTTTTGAAGACTCAATCCGATAAGATAACTTCAAAGAGGAAACTCAATTCATTACAAGAGAGTAGAGGGGGGAAGAAACATCATAGGATCCAAATATAATAGCAAAGCTCGCAATACATCAAGATCGTATCACATCAAGAACACGAGAGAGAGAGAGAGAGAGATCAAACACATAGCTACTGGTACATACCCTCAGCCCCGAGGGAGAACTGCTCCCTCCTCGTCATGGAGAGCATCGGGATGATGAAGATGGCCACCAGACAGGGATTCCCCCTCCGGCAGGGTGCCAAAACGGGTCTAGATTGGTTTTCGGTGGCTATGGAGGCTTCTGGCAGCGGAACTCACGATCTATTGTGCCCACGGATGTTTTTAGGGTATATGGAGATATATAGGCGGAAGAAGTACGTCGGTGGACCGAAGGGGTGGCCATGAGGCAGGGGGCGCGCCCCCTACCCTCGTGAGCTCCTCCTTCATCTTCCGACGTAGGGTCCAAGTCTATCCGGTAGTTTTCCTTCCAAAAATAACTTCTCTAGTTGATTTCGTTCTGTTTCAACTCCGTTTGATATTCTATTTCCTCGAAACACCGAGACAGGCATAAAACAGCAAATCTGGGCTGGGCCTCCGGTCAATAGGTTAGTCCCAAAAATAATATAAAAGTGGAAAATAAAGACCGATATTGCCTAAAACAGTAGATAATATAGCATGGAGCAATCAAAAATTATAGATAAGTTGGATACGTATCAAGCATCCCCAAGCTTAATTCCTGCTCGTCCTCGAGTGGGTAAATGATAAAAAGATAATTTTTGATGTGGAATGCTAGTTGGCATAATTTCAATGTAATTCTTCTTACTTGTGATATGAATATTCAGATCCGAAAGATTCAAGACAAAAGTTCATATTGACATAAAAATAATAATACTTAAAGCATACTAATAAAGCAATTATGTCTTCTCAAAATATCATGGCCAAAGAAAGCTATCCCTACAAAATCATATAGTCTAGCTATGCTCTATCTTCACCACACAAAGTATTTAAATCATGCACAACCCCGATGACAAGCCAAGCAATTGTTTCATACTTTTGATGTTCTCAAACTTTTTCAATCTTCACACAATATATGAGCGTGAGCCATGGACATAGCACTATAAGTGGAATAGAATGGTGGTTGTGGAGAAGACAAAAAGGGAGAAGATAGTCTCACATCGACTAGGCATATCAACGGGCTATGGTGATGCCCATCAATAGATATCAATGTGAGTGAGTAGGGATTGCCATGCAACGGATGCACTAGAGCTATAAGTGTATGAAAGCTCAACAAAAGAAACTAGTGGGTGTGCATCCAACTTGCTTGCTCACGAAGACCTAGGGCATTTTGAGGAAGCCCATCATTGGAATATACAAGCCAAGTTCTATAATGAAAGATTCCCACTAGTATATGAAAGTGACAACATAGGAGACTCTCTATCATGAAGATCATGGTGCTACTTTGAAGCACAAGTGTGGTAAAAGGATAGTAGCATTGCCCCTTCTCTCTTTTTCTCTCATTATTTTTATTTTTTTATTGTTTATTTGGGCCTTCTCCCTTTTTATGGCCTCTTTTTTATTTGGGCTTCTTTGGCCTCTTTTTTTTTCATCCGGAGTCTCATCCCGACTTGTGGGGGAATCATAGTCTCCATCATCCTTTCCTCACTGGGACAATGCTCTAATAATGATGATCATCACAATTTTATTTTTCTTACAACTCAAGAATTACAACTCGATACTTAGAACAAGATATGACTCTATATGAATTCCTCCGGTGGTGTACCGGGATTTGCAATGATGCATGAGTGACATGTATGAAAGAATTATGAACGGTGGCCTTGCCACAAATACGATGTCAACTACATGATCATGCAAAGCAATATGACAATGATGAAGTGTGTCATAATAAACAGAATGGTGGAAAGTTGCATGGCAATATATCTCGGAATGGCTATGGAAATGCCATAATAGGTAGGTATGGTGGCTGTTTTGAGGAAGGTATATGGTGGGTTTATGGTACCGGCGAAAGTTGCGCGGTACTAGCGAGGCTAGCAATGGTGGAAGGGTGAGAGTGCGTATAATCCATGGACTCAACATTAGTCATAAAGAACTCACATACTTATTGCAAAAATCTACAAGTTATCAAAACAAAGTACTACGCGCATGCTCCTAGGGGGATAGATTGGTAGGAAAAGACCATCGCTCATCCCCGACTGCCACTCATAAGGAAGGCAATCAATAAATAAATCATGCTCCGACTTCATCACATAACGGTTCACCATACGTGCATGCTACGGGAATCACCAACTTCAACACAGGTATTCCTCAAATTCACAACTACTCAACTAGCATGACTCTAATATCACCATCTCCATATCTCAAAACAATCATCGAGCATCAAACTTCTCTTAGTATTCAATACTCTATATGAAAGTTTTTACTATTCTTGGATGCCTAGCATATTAGGATTATTTAAGCAAATTACCATGCTATTTAAAACTCTCAAAATGATATAAGTGAATCATGAGAGTTCATCTATTTCTTCAAAATAAAACCACCACCGTGCTCTAAAAGATATAAGTGAAGCACTAGAGCAACAACAAACTACTCCGAAGGATATAAGTGAAGATCAATGAGTAGTTGAATAATTATGCAACTATGTGAAGACTCTCTAACATTTAATAATTTCAGATCTTGATACTTTATTCAAACAGCAAGCAAAACAAAATAAAAATGATATCTAATAATAGCAAACATCATGTGAATAAGGAAAAACTTAGGATCAACCGAAACTAACCGATAGTTGTTGAAGAAGAAAGGTGGGATGCCAACCGGGGCATGCCAAAGCTTAGATGCTTGAGACTTCTTGAAATATTATCTTGGGATGCCTTGGGCATCCCCAAGCTTGAGCTTTTGTGTCTCCTTAATTCCTCTCATATCACGGTCTCCCTAAATCTCAAAAGCTTCATCCACACAAAACTCAACAAGGACTCGTGAGATAAGTTAGTATAAACCATTGCAAAAACCTTATCATAATATACTGTAGAAAATAACTAAAATTATTATTCAACATTGCATACTAAATGCCTCTGCATATTTAATAGCCCTATCCTCAAATAGAATCATTAAAGAAGCAAACATATGCAAACATAACAGCAATCTGCCTAAACAGGATAGTCTGTAAAGAATGCTGCAACATCCATACTTCCCTAGCTCCAAAATTATGAAATAAAATTCCCACTGTAGTAAATTTATCAGAGCTCAATATGCAAAAGGTTTCAACATTTTATCACATTCTGACTTTTCTAGGGAATTATTGCAACAGCGGTAAACTTTCTGTTTTCAAACAGCAACATGTATACTTGTAACATAGGCATAGTAAAGGCTATCAATGCCACTTTTGTTGAAATAAAAGATGCAAAACATTGTTCTAAATAACATCAAGAAAATCCTAACAAAATAAATTGACGCTCCAAGCAAAACACATATCATGTGGTAAATAAAAATATAGCTCCAAGTAAAGTTACCGATGAACGAAGACGAAAGAGGGGATGCCTTCCGGGGCATCCCCAAGCTTAGGCTCTTGGTTGTCCTTGAATATTACCTTGGGGTTCCATGGGAATCCCAAATCTTAGGCTCTTGCCACTCCTTATTCCATAGTCCATCGAATCTTTACCCAAAACTTGAAAACTTCACAACACAAAACTTAACAGAAAACTTGTAAGCTCTGTCAGTATAAGAAAATAAATCACCACTTCAAGGTACTGTAATGAAGTAATTATTTATTTATATTGGTGTTAAACCTACTGTATTCCAACTTCTCTATAGTTTATAAACTATTTTACTAGCCATAGATTCATCAAAATAAGTAAACAACACATGAAAAACAGAATCTGTCAAAAACAGAATAGTCTGTAGTAATATGGATCAAACGTATACTTCTGGAACTCATAAAATTCTAAAATAACTTGCTGGACCTGAGGAATTTATCTATTAATCATCTTCAAAAATAATTAACTAAATAGCGCTCTCCACATAAAAATGGCAGCAATTCTCGTGAGCGCTAAAGTTTCTGTTTTTTACAGCATGATCGCAAAGACTTTCCCCAAGTCTTCCCAACGGTTCTACTCGGCACAAGCACTAATTAAACACATAAAACCACATCTAAACAGAGGCTAGATGGATTATTTATTATTAAACAGGAACAAAAATCAAGTAATAAAAATAAAGTTGGGTTGCCTCCCAACAAGTGCAATCGTTTAACGCCCCTAGCTAGGCATGATGATTTCAATGATGCTCACATAAAAGATAAGAATTGTAACATAAAAAGAGCATCATGAAGAATATAACTAGCACATTTAAGTCTAACCCACTTCCTATGCATAGGCATTTTGTGAGCAAACAACTTGTGAGAACAAGAATCAACTTGCATAGGAAGGTAAAACAAGAATAACTTCAAAATTTTAAGCACATAGAGAGGAAACTTGATATTATTGCAATTCATATAAGCATATGTTCCTCCCTCATAATAATTTTCAGTAGTATCATGAATGAATTCAACAATATAACCAGTACCTAAAGCATTCTGTTCATGATCGACAAGCATAGAAAATTTATTACTCTCCACATAAGCAAAATTCTTCTCATGAATAATAGTGGGAGCAAACTCAACAAAATAACTATCATGTGATTGAAAATTAAGATCAAGATGACAAGTTTCATGGTTATTATTGTTCTTTAAAGCATACATGTCATCACAATAATCATCATAGATAGGAGGCATGCTTTCATCATAATAAATTTGCTCATCAAAACTTGGGGGACAAAAAATATCATCCTCATCAAACATAGCTTCCCCAAGCTTGTGGCTTTGCATATCATTAGCATCATGGATATTCAAGGAATTCATACTAACAACATTGCAATCATGCTCATCATTCAAATATTTAGTGCCAATTTTTTTATAGATTTCGTCTTCTAGCACTTGAGCACAATTATCCTTTCCATCATACTCACGAAAGATATTAAAAAGGTGAAGCGTATGAGATAAACTCAATTCCATATTTTTAGTTTTCTTTTATAAACTAAACTAGTGATAAAACAAGAAACTAAAAGACTCGATTGCAAGATCTAAAGATATACCTTCAAGCACTCACCTCCGCGGCAATGGCGCCAGAAAAGATCTTGATGTCTACTACACAACCTTCTTCTTGTAGACGTTGTTGGGCCTCCAAGTGCATAGGTTTATAGGACAGTAGCAAATTTCCCTCAAGTGGATGACCTAAGGTTTATCAACCCGTGGGAGGCATAGGATGAAGATGGTCTCTCTCAAGCAACCCTGCAACCAAACAACAAAGAGTCTCTTGTGTCCCCAACACACCCAATACAATGGTAAATTGTATAGGTGCACTAGTTCGGCGAAGAGATGGTGATACAAGCGGTATATGGATGGTAGATAAAGGTATTTGTAATCTGAAATTATAAAAAAGCAAGGTAACTAATGATAAAAGTGAGCGTAATTGGTATTGCAATGTGTTGAAACAAGGCCTAGGGTTCATACTTTCACTAGTGTAAGTCCTCTCAACAATAATAACATAATTGGATCACATAACTATCCCTCAACATGCAACAAAGAGTCACTCCAAAGTCACTAATAGCGGAGAATGAACAAAGAGATTATGGTAGGGTACGAAACCACCTCAAAGTTATTCTTTCCAATCAATCCATTGGGCTATTCCTATAAGTGTCACAAACAGCCCTAGAGTTCGTACTAGAATAACACCTTAAGACACAAATCAACCAAAACCCTAATGTCATCTAGATACTCCAATGTCACCTCAAGTATCCGTGGGTATGATTATACGATATGCATCACACAATCTCAGATTCATCTATTCAACCAACACAAAGGACCTCAAAGAGTGCCCCAAAGTTCTACCGGAGAATCGCGACGAAAACGTGTGCCAACCCCTATGCATAGGTTCATGGGCGGAACCCGCAAGTTGATCACCAAAACATACATCAAGTGAATCACATGGTATCCCATTGTCACCACAGATACGCATGGCAAGACATACACTCAAGTGTTCTCAAATCTTTAAAGACTCAATCCGATAAGATAACTTCAAAGGGGAAACTCAATTCATTACAAGAGAGTAGAGGGGGGAAGAAACATCATAGGATCCAAATATAATAGCAAAGCTCGCGATACATCAAGATCGTATCACCTCAAGAACACGAGAGAGAGAGATCAAACACATAGCTACTGGTTTATACCCTCAGCCCCGAGGGAGAACTACTCCCTCCTCGTCATGGAGAGCACCGAGATGATGAAGATGGCCACCGGAGAGGGATTCCCCCTTCGGCAGGGTGCCGGAATGGGTCTAGATTTGTTTTCGGTGGCGACGGAGGCTTCTGGCGGCGGAACTCCTGATCTATTGTGCCCACGGATGTTTTTAGGGTATATGGAGATATATAGGCGGAAGAAGTACGTCGGTGGACCGAAGGGGTGGCCACGAGGCAGGGGGCGTGCCCCAGGGGGGTGGGTGCGCCCCCTACCCTCGTGAGCTCCTCCTTCATCTTCTGATGTAGGGTTCAAGTCTATCCGGTAAGTTTCCTTCCAAAAAATAACTTCTCCAGTTGATTTTGTTCCGTTTCGACTCCGTTTGATATTTCTTTTCCTCGAAATACTGAAATAGGCATAAAACAGCAAATCTGGGCTGGGCCCCCGGTTAATAGTTAGTCCCAAAAATAATATAAAAGTGGAAAATAAAGCCCAATATTGCCTAAAACAGTAGATAATATAGCATGGAGCAATAAAAAATTATAGATATGTTGGATACGTATTAGAGACCACGCGCGAGTCAACTCGTACCTACACAAACAAATAAGAACCTCACAACCAACGCGATAAAGGGGTTGTCAATACCTTCATGGCCACTTGCAAGAGTGAGATCTGATAGAGATGATAATAATAAGATAAGTATTTTTGGTATTTTTATAATATAGATTGAAAGTAAAGATTGCAAAATAAAATAGATTGGAAACTTGTATGATGGAAAATAGACCCGGGGGCCATAGGTTTCACTAGTGGCTTCTCTCAAGATAGCATAAGTATTATGGTGGGTGAACAAATTACTGTCGAGCAATTGATAGAAAAGTGAATAATTATGAGAATATCTAGGCATGATCATGTATATAGGCATCATGTCCGAGACAAGTAGACCGAAGCGATTCTGCATCTACTACTACTACTCCACACATCGACCGCTATCCAAGATGCATCTAGAGTATTAAGTTTATAAGAACAATGTAACGCCTTAAGCAAGATGACATGATGTAGAGGGATAAACTCATGCAATATGATACAAACCCCATCTTTTTATCCTCGATGGCAACAATACAATACGTGTCGTTTCCCTTTCGTCACTGGGATCGAGCACCGCAAGATTGAACCCAAAGCTAAGCACTTCTCCCATTGCAAGAAAGATCAATCTAGTAGGGCAAACCAAACTGATAATTCGAAGAGACTTGCAAAGATAAACCAATCATGCATAAAAGAATTCAGAGAAGATTCAAATATTGTTCATAGGTAGACTTGATCATAAACCCACAATTCATCGGATCTCGACAAACACGCCGCAAAAAGAGTTACGTCGAATAGATCTCCAACAGAATCAAGGAGAACTTTGTATTGAGATCCAAAGAGAGAGAAGAAGCCATCTAGCTACTAGCTATGGACCCGTAGTTCTGAGGTAAACTACTCACACATCATCGGAGAGGCCATGGAGTTGATGTAGAGGCCCTCTGTGATCAATGCCCCCTCCGGCGGAGCTCCGGAAAATGCCCCAAGATGGGATCTCTTGGGTACAGAAGGTTGCGGCGGTGGAAATAGGGTTTCGTGGTGCTCTTGGATGTTTCCAGGGTATATGGATATATATATGAGGAATAAGTAGGTCAGTGGAGCAACGAGGGACCCACGAGGGTGGAGGGCACGCCCAGGGGGGTGGGCGCACCCCCTGCCTCGTGGCCGCCTCGTTGATTGCTTGACGTCCACTCCAAGTCTCCTGGATCACGTTTGTTCCAAAAATCACGTTCCCGAATGTTTCATTCCGTTTGGACTCCGTTTGATATCCCTTTTCTACGAAACACTAAAATAGGCAAAAAACAACAATTTGGGCTGGGCCTCCGGTTAATAGGTTAGTCCCAAAAATAATATAAAAGTGTAAAATAAATCCCATTAACATCCAAAACAGATAATATAATAGCATGGAACAATAAAAAATTATAGATACGTTGGAGACGTATCAGCATCCCCAAGCTTAATTCCTGCTCGTCCTCGAGTAGGTAAATGATAAAAACTGAATTTTTGATGTGGAATGCTTCCTAGAATATTCTTCAATGTATTTTTCTCTATTGTGGCATGAATGTTCAGATCTGAAAGATTCAAGATAAATGTTTATTGTTGACATAAAAATAGTAATACTCCAAGTATGCTAGTCAAGCAATTATGTCTTATCAAAATACCATAGCCAAAGAAAACTTATTCCTACAAAGTCATATAGTTTGGCCATGCTTCATTTTCGTCACACAAAATGCTCTCATCATGCATAACCCCGATGAAAAGCCAAGCAATTGTTTCATACTTAGCCTTTTCAAACTCTTTCAACTTTCACGCAATATATGAGTGCGAGCCATGGACATAGCACTATCGGTGGAATAGAATATGATGATTGAGGTTGTGTGAGAAGACAAAAAGGGAGAAAGTCTCACATTTACGTGGATAATCAATGGGCTATGGAGATGCCCACCGATTGATGTCAATGCATGGAGTATGGATTGCCATGCAACGGATGCACTAGAGCTATATATGAAAGCTCATCAATGAAACTAAGTGGGCGTGCATCCAACTCGCTTGCTCACGAAGACCTAGGGCATTTGAGGAAGCCCATCATTGGAATATACAAGCCAAGTTCTATAATGAAAAATTCCCACTAGTATATGAAAGTGACAAAATAAGAGACTCTCTATCATGAAGATCATGGTGCTACTTTGAAGCACAAGTGTGGAAAAAGGATAGTAACATTGTCCCTTCTCTCTTTTTCTCTCATTTATTATTTTTTATATTTGGGCCTTCTTTCTCTTTTTTTTTGGCCTCTTTTCTTTCTCTTTTTTTTCGTCCGGAGTCTCATCCCGACTTGTGGGGGAATCATAGTCTCCGTCATCCTTTCCTCACATGGGATAATGCTCTAATGATGATCATCACACTTTTATTTTCTTACAACTCAAGGATTACAACTCGATACTTAGAACAAAATATGACTCTATGTGAATACCTCCGGCGGTGTACCGGGATTGCGATGAATCAAGAGTGACATGTATGAAAAAATTATGAACGGTGGCTTTGCCACAAATACGGTGTCAACTACATGATCATGCAAAGCAATATGACAATGATGATGCGTGTCATAATAAATGGAACGGTGGAAAGTTGCATGGCAATATATCTCGGAATGGCTATGGAAATGCCATAATAGGTAGGTATGGTGGCTGTTTTGAGGAAGATATAAGGAGGCTTATGTGTGATAGAGCATATCATATCACGGGGTTTGGATGCACCGGCGAAGTTTGCACCCACTCTCAAGGTGAGAAAGGGCAATGCACGGTACCGAAGAGGCTAGCAATGATGGAAGGGTGAGAGTGCGTATAATCCATGGACTTAACATTAGTCATAAAGAACTCACATACTTATTGCAAAAATCTACAAGTCATCAAAACCAAGCACTACATGCATGCTCCTAGGGGGATAGATTTGTAGGAAAAGACCATCGCTCGTCCCCGACCGCCACTCATAAGGAAAGCAATCAAAGAGCACCCCATGCTTCAAATTTGTCACATAACGTTCACCATACGTGCATGCTACGGGACTTGCCAACTTCAACACAAGTATTCATCAATTTCACAATTACTCAACTAGCTCACTTCTAATATTACCACCTTTATATCTCAAAACCATCTATCAAGCATCCAACTTCTCTTAGCATTTAAAATTTATAGCCAAAGTGAATTACCATGCTGTTCTAAAGGACTCTCAAAATGGTATAAGTGAAGCATGATAGATCAATTATTTCTATAAAATAAAACCACTGCCGTGCTCTAAAAGATATAAGCGAAGCACTAGAGCAAAAACTATATAGCTCAAAAGATATAAGTGAAGCACATAGAGTATTCTAATAAATTCCAATTCATGTGTGTCTCTCTGAAAAGGTGTTTACAGCAAGGATGATTGTGGTAAACTAAAAAGCAAATAATCAAATCATACAAGACGCTCCAAGCAAAACACATATCATGTGGCGAATAAAAATATAGCTCCAAGTAAAGTTACCGATAGACGAAGACGAAAGAGGGGATGCCTTCTGGGGCATCCCCAAGCTTAGGCTTTTTGGTGTCCTTGTATTTTACCTTGGGGTGCCATGGGCATCCCCAAGCTTAGGCTCTTGCCACTCCTTGTTCCATAGTCCATCAAATCCTTACCCAAAACTTGAAAACTTCACAACACAAAACTTAAAAGAAAAATCTTCGTGAGCTCTGTTAGTAAAAGAAAACAAACCACCACTTCAAGGTACTGTAATGAACTCATTCTTGATTTATATTGGTGTTAAACCTACTGTATTCCAACTTCTCGATGGTTTATAAATTCTTTTACTAGCCATAGATTCATCAAAATAAGCAAACAACACACGAAAAACAGAATCCGTCAAAAACAGAACAATGTAGTAATATGTAGGTTTCGACCACTTCTGGAACCCCAAAAATTCTAAAATAAATTTCTGGACGTGAGGAATTTATATATTAATCATATGAAAAAAGAATTAACTAAATAGCACTCTCCAATGAAAATGGCAGCAATTCTCGTGAGCGCTAAAGTTTCTGTTTTTTACAGCAAGATCAAAAAGACTTTCCCCAAGTCTTCCCAACGGTTCTACTTGGCACAAACACTAATTAAACACAAAAAAACAACCAAAAGAGAGGCTAGATAAATTATTTATTACTAAACAGGAGCAATAAACAAGGAATAAAATAAAATTGGGTTGCCTCCCAACAAGCGCTATCGTTTAACACCCCTAGCTAGGCATAAAAGCAAGGATAGATCTACGTATTGCCATCTTTGGTAGGAAATCCATAAGTGGCTCTCATAATAGATTCATATGGTAATTTAACTTCCTTTCTAGGTAAGTGTTCCATGCCTTTCCTTAATGGAAATTGGAATTTAATATTCCCTTCCTTCATATCAATAAGTGCATCAATCGTTCTAAGGAAAGGTCTACCAAGAATAATAGGACATGACGGATTGCAATCTATATCAAGAACAATGAAATCTACGGGCACATAATTCCTATTTGCAGCAATAAGAACATCATTAATCTATCCCATAGGTTTCTTAATAGCGGAATTCGCAAGGTGCAAATTTAGAGAACAATCATCAAATTCACGGAAACCTAGCAAATCACACCAAGTTTTTGGAATCATGGAAACACTAGCACCCAAACCACACAAAGCATAGAATTCATGATCTTTAATTTTAATTTTAATAGTAGGTTCCCATTCATCATAAAGTTTTCTAGGTATAGAAACTTCCAACTCAAGTTTTTCTTCATAAGATTGCGTCAAAGCATCAACGATATGTTTAGTAAAAGCTTTATTTTGACTATAAGCTTGAGGAGAATTTAGCACAGATTGCAACAAGGAAATACAATCTATCAAAGAGAAATTATCATAATTAAATTCCTTTAAATCCAAGATAGTGGGTTCATTGCTATCTAAAGTTTTAACCTCTTCAATCCTACTTTTACCAATTTTTCCATCAAGATCTAAAACCTCCGAATCATTGGGACACCTTCTAACTAAAGTTGACTCATCTCTAGTCCCATCATTATAAAGAATCATATTAAAAACAAAGATTTAATAGGGGACACATCAATCACTTTTACATCTTCATCCTTATTGTCATGAAAACTAGAAGAACACGCTTTTACAAAACAATCTCTTTTAGCACGCATCCTAGCGGTTCTTTCTTTGCACTCATCAATGGAAATTATCATGGCTTTGAGAGACTTATTGATATCATTCTTAGGTGGAATAGATCTAAGTTTCAAAGATTCAACATCAAGATAAATTATATTCATGTTCGTAGCCAACCCATCAATCTTAAGCAATTTTTCTTCAATCAAAGCATTGAAACTCT
Organism: Triticum dicoccoides; assembly: GCF_002162155.2. Classification (NCBI taxonomy): domain Eukaryota; kingdom Viridiplantae; phylum Streptophyta; class Magnoliopsida; order Poales; family Poaceae; genus Triticum; species Triticum dicoccoides. The sequence goes on along the minus strand of NC_041384.1, from coordinate 582,189,684 downwards.
TTTGCGTAGTAATAAATTCTTTAGTACTAGATTCAAAATCAGAGGGCATCTAATTTCCATAAGAATTGTTGTAGGAATTACCATAATTATTAGAGGAATTACTAGGAAATGGCCTAGAATTAAAATTACCTCTATACGCGTTATTACCAAAATTTCTCCTACCAACAAAATTCACATCCATAGATTCATTATTATTCTCAATCAAAGTAGACAAAGACATATCATTAGGATCCGTAGGATCACTCTTATTAGCAAAAAAATTCATAAGTTCATCCATCTTTCCACTCAAAATATTAATCTCTTCGATTGCATGCACCTTTTTACTAGTAGATCTTTCAGTGTGCCACTGAGAATAATTAACCGTAATATTATCTAGGAGTTTGGTTGCTTCTCCTAAAGTGATTTCCATAAAAGTGCCTCTCGTGGCCGAATCTAAAAGATTTCTAGAAGCAAAATTCAATCCGGCATAATTTTTTTGTATAATCATCCATAAATTCAAACCATGTGAAGGGGAATTATGTATCATGGATTTCATCCTCTCTCAAGCTTGTGCAACATGTCCATGATCAAGTTGCTTAAAATTCATAATATCGTTTCTAAGAGAGATGATCTTAGCGGGAGGAAAATACGTAGAGATAAAAGAATCTTTGCACTTATTCCATGAATCAATACTATTTTTAGGCAAAGACGAAAACCAAGATTTAGCACGATCTCTAAGCGAAAACGGAAATAGCATAAGTTTAACAATATCGTTGTCCACATATTTCTTCTTTTGCATATCACACAAATCAACAAAGTTGTTTAGATGGGTAGCGGCATCTTCACTAGGAAGGCCAGAAAATGGATCTTTCATGACAAGATTTAGCAAAGCAGTATTAATTTCACATGATTCAGCATCAGTAAGAGGAGCAATCAGAGTGCTAATAAAATCATTATTGTTGGTATTGGCGAAGTCACACAATTTAGTATTATCTTGAGCCATCGTGACAAGCAAGCAATCCAACACACAAGCAAACAAGAAGCAAGCGAGAAAGAGGCGAACGGAAAAAGAGGGCGAATGGAAAAGAGGGCGAATAAAACGGCAAGGGTGAAGTGGGGGAGAGGAAAACGAGAGGCAAATGGCAAATAATGTAATGCAGAGGATAAGAGTTGTGATGGGTACTTGGTATGTCTTGACTTGGCGTAGATCTCCCCGGCAACGGCGCCAGAAATCCTTCTTGCTACCTCTTGAGCACTACGTTGGTTTTCCCTTGAAGAGGAAAGGGTGATGCAGTAAAGTAGCATAAGTATTTCCCTCAGTTTTTGAGAACCAAGGTATCAATCCAGTAGAAGACCACGTGTGAGTCACCTTGTACCTACACAAATAAATAAGAACCTTGCAACCAATGCAATAAAGGGGTTGTCAATCCCTTCACGACCACTTGCAAGAATGAGCTCTGATAGAGATGAAAATAATAAGATAAGTATTTTTGGTATTTTTATGACATAGATTGAAAGTAAAGATTGCAAATAAAAATAGATTGGAAACTTGTATGATGGAAAATAGACCCGAGGGCCATAGGTTTCACTAATGGCTTCTCTCAAGATAGCATAAGTATTACAATGGGTGAACAAATTACTGTCGAGCAATTGATAGAAAAGCAAATAATTATGAGAATATCTAGGCATGATCATGTATATAGGCATCACGTCCGAGACAAGTAGACCGAAAAAATTCTGCATCTACTACTATTACTCCACACATCTACCGCTATCCAGCACGCACCTAGAGTATTAAGTTCATAAGAACAGAGTAACGCCTTAAGCAAGATGACATGATGTAGAGGGATAAACTCATGCAATATAATACAAACCCCATCTTTTTATCCTCGATGGCAACAATACAATACGCGTCGTTTCCCTTTCTGTCGCTGGGATCAAGCACCGCAAGATTGAACCCAAAACTAAGCACTTCTCCCATTGCAAGAAAGATCAATCTAGTAGGCCAAACCAAACCGATAATTCGAAGAAACTTGCAAAGATAAACCAATCATACATAAAAGAATTCAGAGAAGATTCAAATATTTTTCAAAGATAGACTTGATCATAAACCCACAATTCATCGAATCTCAACAAACACACCGCAAAAAGAGTTACATAGAATAGATCTCCAAGAGAATCGAGGAGAACTTTATATTGAGATCCAAAGAGAGAGAAGAAGCCATCTAGCTACTAGATATCGACCCGTAGGTCTGAGGTAAACTACTCACACATCATCGGAGAGGCCATGGAGTTGATGTAGAGGCCCTCCGTGATCAACGGCCTCTCCGGTGGAGCTCCGGAAAAGGCCCCAAGATGGGATCTCTTGGGTACAGAAGGTTGCGGTGGTGGAAATAGGGTTTCGTGGTGCTCTTGGATTTTTGCGGGGTATATGGATATATATAGGAGGAAGAAGTAGGTCGGTGGAGCAACGAGGGGCCCACGAGGGTGGAGGGTGCGCCCAGGCGGGTGGGCGCGCCCCCTGCCTCATGGCTGCCTCGTTGATTGCTTAACGTCCACTCCAAGTCTCCTGGATCACGTTTGTTCCAAAAATCATGTTCCCGAAGGTTTCATTCCGTTTGGACTCAGTTTGATATTCCTTTTCTACGAAACACTCAGATAGGCAAAAAAACAACAATTTGTGCTGGGCCTCCGATTAATAGGTTAGTCCCAAAAATAATATAAAAGTGTAAAATAAAGCCCATTAACATCCAAAACAGATAATATAATAGCATGGAACAATAAAAAATTATAGATACATTGGAGACGTATCACGCACACCGTTTCGTCGAAGGGTCTCTGATCGTAGCACTACAAAAAAAGATACATCCGTGACATTTTGGGTCGAATGAAATTTTTTTTTGTCATACATATGGCACTTCTATGACGATAATTGTGACAAAACCCGGTATCATCATAGATGTGGTGGGCTCCTACTTCTATGACAAAAAATCATGACAGAAAATGGGCTTTTCGTCCTGGGCGGGCCGGAGACGCAGCTGCATGACATTCTTTGGGCTGTCCATGACGGAAAAAACCATGGTAGAAGCGAGGGGGAAGAAAATTTCAGGGAGTTCCCGGTTACGGTGGGAGGTCGGGGGCCGAGCGATGCGCGTTTCTCTCGTACACATACGCGCGTGTGTGCAAGGCGTTGGCTCTAACTGAACCCGAGCGAGGCGTTGGGCTCTAACTGAACCCGAGCGATTGCACTGCAGGCTATGCATTACTGAACCCGAGCGATCGATCGATGGCTATTAACTGAACCCGATCGAGTGATTCCTTGGCTACTGCTGCTAACTGAAGCCGATCGATGGGATGAA
>NC_041384.1:582066218-582186124 GCF_002162155.2 Triticum dicoccoides | reverse complement strand
TGGATAAACAGTAGACGGTGGAGGGGTGCCCGTGGAGGGGTGCCCGTGGAGGGGTGGATGAACAGGACCCCGTGGTGTGGAGGGCAGGATCAACAATAGACGATGGAGGGGTGCCTGTGGAGGGGTGGTTGAACAGGACCCCATGGTGTGGAGGGCTGGATGAACAGTAGATGGTGGAGGGGTGGTTGAACAGTAGCCGGTGGAGTAGCGCGTGGTGGAGCCTGGATGAACAGGAGCCCGTGGAGGCTGGAGGAGGTCGACGGTGGATGAATAGTAGCTCGTGGAGGCTAGAGGGGGTCGACGGTGGAGATGAACAGTATCCCGTGGAGTCCCATTTTGCGGTACGCCACACCCCCCCGATGAACAGGACCCCCGTTTCGACCGTAGCGCTCCAACACAAGTCCGTTTCCTCCGTTTTGCGGTACGCCACACCCCTCCCGATCAACAGGACCCCCGTTTCGACCGTAGGAGGTCCGTTTCCTCCGTTTTGCGGTACGCCACACCCCTCCTGATCAACAGGACCCCCGTTTCGACCATAGGAGGTCCGTTTCCTCCGTTTTGCGGTACGCCACACCCCTCCCGATCAACAGGACCCCCGTTTCGACCGTAGGAGGTCCGTTCCCTCTGTTGTGCGGTACGCCAGGCCTTGTTTCCATCGCCTCTTCCGTCCAAGCCCTCCCGATGAACTCGACCACGCATTCCGTTCCGACCCATGAACACGACGACGACGCTGTTTCTCCGTTCCGACCCAGCCATGTACACGAGCCCTCGCCGTACATATGCGCGAGTAGTCATTCGAGACCCCGCCCGTATGTACACATACGTGGCCATATTTTCTTTCTTGCACCCTGGCCGCTGTACGTACATGTACATGCTACATGCGCGCCTCTACTACGACACGTGCGCGCCTCTGCATCGACCAGTATGTACGTACACGTTCGCGACCAGAATGACAACGCTACGTACGCTTCGACCAGGTGGGTCCCGACTGTCAGGCACTTCCTTGCCTGCGAAGATGTAGCTGGTGGGTCCCAGTAGTCGGGGGGCCGGTGGGTCCCAGCAGTCAGGGGGGTGAATCATTTTTGTTTTCTTTTTTTGCCTGGACGCACTTCCTTGTGTGCGAAGATGTAGCTGGTGGGTACCGGCAGTCAGGGGGCGAATCGTTTTTTTTGTCCGGACGCACTTCCTTGCGTGCGAAGGTGTAGCTGGTGGGTCCCAGCAGTCAGGGGGGAAACGTTTTTTTTTGCGAAATATGGTGGCCCATCCGGTGGGTCCCTGCTGTCAGGTGGAGGAATAATTATTTTCTGCGTAATAAGGAGGCACTTCCTTGCTGCCGCCGTGGACCCAGCTGTCAGCCTCTCCACGTACAGTCCACGTCCAATGGAAGTCGTTCCTTGACCACGTTGACCATGCCGCGCCGAGAGCACCAGGGCGGTGGACGACGGCGAGGCCTAGGAAGGGGACGACGCGGAGCCGGTGAAGACGCGACAGTGGATGCCCACGCGGAGAGGAGTATGAGGGTTCACTCATTTGGCTGCGGTGTGAGGCTACCATCGCCGCAGGGCCTGGCCAGCAGTGGGAATAGTAGGGGGCGGTGAGGCCTCCGCGGCAGCACAGCCGGCCACGGGAGGCAGGAGCAGGCGGCACGACCGGCGCTGCTTTGGGCGGCTGGAGCAAGAAGACCAGAGGTTGAAGAAGCACTGCGGCCGTTGGATGGACATCGTACGGTCATTGCTGCTAGAATTGTTTATATTGACTAAGTTGACAAAGCCCTTGGTACGTCAACTTAGTAGGCCCACAGGTCGGCTTCCGAAATGGTGCGCCCCAGATGTCAGGGGGAGGAATCATTTTTTGGGCAGGTGAAGCTAGAATATCCGAGACTGAAGAAGAAGCACGACATCCGTTGGATGGACATCCAACGGCGGCTGCTGCTAGAACCGTGTGTTGACTATAAGTTGACAAAGCCTTGCATACGCGCCAACTCTGTTTTTTTAGGGGACGCGTCAACTTAGTAAGGCTAGAAGTGTGTGGCAGAGAACTTATAACCCATTTGAGATTTGTAAGAATGTGTAGCCCATTTTTGAATTCTAATGGAATTTACTACAACCCATTTATAGTTTGTTAAAAGTACATCCCATTTCAACCAACCATTCAAAACAGAATTCAATAAAATTTCCCACATTTTGATGGGATCCGAAATATTTTTATCCCAAAATTTCTAGTCAGATTAAATAAATTTATATTACGTAAAAATCCAACGAAACATTATGCTCGCAACAATTAATGAAATTAAAATTTTCAATATCCAAAAATAATATTTTATAAAGTAATCACGTGTTTGGTGCATTTTTTTATAGTTACTACCCAGTTTTTATAATTACATCCCATTTATTATTTCTTAAAGCCCATTTTCTTGTTAAGCCTAATGCATCCCTCCTAGGAAAGATTTGCAGCCCAGCGGGGCAGAGAATAACAACTTGACCTTGCCTGGGTATTCCTAAAAAAAAGTATAGCTGGGCTAGCCATTTTCAGCTTGAAAAAAAATTAATATCTGGGCTGGATATCTGGCCCGGGCTAGATGGGCCACAGCCCGCCCAGTTAATACATGCAGCGATGTTTTTGTTGTTGTTCAGAGGAGAAAAATTAATATCTGGGTTAAACATCGAAAAACTCTGAAGTGCTCACACCTCAAAAACACAAATACTGCTCGAGCTGCTTGGTCCCAGCTGTCGGCCGCTTCTTGTGCAATTCTCTCGTTTATTGACTACTACATAGGTTGACAATGGTGTGGGACCGTGATGTCAGTAAACCAGGGGGAAGCAAAATAAATTACTCCAGCGAGCGCTTCCACCTCTGCCTCGTTGTCTCCCATGGAAACCCCTTTCCTCCCTTTTTTTGCTCGGGCAAGGACCAATGCATGCAGCACGTCCATGCGGTTATTAGGCAAGAAATAAAAGTGCTTTGCATGCTATGAATTACGATGGCCTACATGGGTAGCTAATAAGGCATCCTCTTAACTGTTGTGATTAAATGTTGTGTTTAGAAGGGAGAAATATTCTTCTTTTCCACCAATCTGCTTGCACCTAGGTCGTGATGCACCTTCTAATACGACTTATTCACCTAGACGGAGGGAGTATAGTTTTATACATACATACATATATATATATATATATATATATATATATATATATATATATAATAAGGAGGCACTTGCGTACGTGAGGCTATGGACCTGGTGGGTCCCCATTGTCAACCTCTCCAAGTAAAGTCATCTCCTCGCCCGCGCACGCTTTTCGCCCGAAACAGTCAGCGCCGCCTGCCCCGCTTCTCGGTGCAGGCGATTGCTCCGCCTTCAAATGACACAAGTGTCATCCGTCCTGTCCACACCACTACTGCCCACCATGGCTTCCTCGCGCTCCAGCGCTCTTTGGGACAGGCGGACGACGAACCACAAGGAGATGGCAGCCATTGCTGCCGACCGGCTGGCCGGCAGGCAGCCGGAGGACGACGACGTCCCAATGGAGAACATGGTAGTCGACGATCCGGCGCCAACCCCCTCCTCCGCGCAATCCTCGCCGGTGCATTGCACCATGACCATCGGCGAGGCCCGTGCCCAATATATGGACAGTGTGAGGCAGATGCGTCAGGAGCAGTTCCGGGAGGCACAGTTCGACGCCGCCTACAACCACCATCTCCTCCAGGAGCACCTGCAGGCGGAGGAGCAGATCACCGCACAGCGGGCGGAGCAGGAGGCGCTTCTCGACTTGTACCGCTCCGCTCGCAAGGGCCACCTCGTGCGCTGGCGGTACCGCATGCGGGTGGCGGAGGCTGCGGCCGCCTACAAAGAGGCTAGCAAAGAGGGCGATGAAGCGGGCGAGGCGCTGTTTGGTGAGAGCGAGGACGAGGCAGAGGACAATGCCGGCTCCGACGAGTCCCCGCTCCGCTGGCATCGATGAGGCACTGCTCCGTCGAGGCCCCGCGGCGCCAACAATGAGGCAGAGGACACCGCCGGCTCCGCCGAGGCCCTGCCCGCCAACAACGAAGCAGAGGACATCGCCGGCTCAGCCGAGGCCCCACCCTGCCGGCAACACGGGGGAGGATTTCCACCACTCCGCTGAGGAGCCGGCCGCCCGCCGGCAATGAGACAGAGGACATCGCCGGCTCCGCCGAGGCCCCGCCCCGCTGCCAATGAGGCGGCGCCACACGGAAAACAAGGAAGAGTAGAACACGGTAGGTCGCCGCCGCTCGGGTCCAAGTAAGGCCAATGCTGCTACCCTCCTGTTGAAGCCAAGCTAGGCGGGTTGACCATTGACGGCCGGTTAGCTTCTTGGCGGTGACGTGGAGTCGGGGAGTTCTGCTGGAGAATAACGCTGCTTCTACTTAACTGCTGGTGCAGTTGGCTGACTGACACGTGGGCCCAACAGGCCACATGTCAGTTACGCAACTGCACCTGCAGTTAAGTCACTGAAGCTTCTGTTCGGCTCAGCGGGACACAGGTGGGTAGCTTCGGTTAATTAATTATACCTCCTTCGTCACCAAGCTTCCTCCTTCGTGGATCTCATTAGCACTCTTGATGTGGAAGAAAAGGCGAGAGCAAAGGACACACATGCTTGAGGAATCGAGGGAGGATCTAGTACCAATATGGTACAAAAGAACTTCCAGCCCCACAAGTTCAAGAACAAGGGCAAGTTTGATGGTAAAGCAAAGTTTGATGGGAAGAACAAGGCTGTGCAACACACGAACTTCAAGAAGAAGAATGACAAGAAGAAAGGTGTTTGTCATGTGGTGATCCTGATCATTGGGCTCCTAGTTGCCCTAATCGCTATGACAAGCTAGGCCGGTTAATTAATTATACATCTAGCGCACCCCTTTATAGTTGAAATGTAATGAAATCCGGCATGTTTATATGAAATCCGACCGTGTATGAATGAATTTATTTCGATTAGTTCGAATTCCTGTATCACTGGCATTGGATGAACATGCAAAACAATATGTACTAGCATTCTTCCTAGGGTGATCACCTCATTTGCAGCAGTTTCACATGTACTCCCTCCAGTCCTTTCTAGTCTGCATACAAGTTTTTTCTGCAGTCAAAGTATCTCTACTTTGACCAATCTTATACAAAAAGTATGCACTTACACAATGTGCGAAGTAAAAAGGAACAAAAGGAGTACAAAGAGTTTGAGCAGCTTTTTAGCGTTTCTGTACATTGCAATCAAACACACAAACCTGGCAATCCATAGAGAACATTCAAAACAATCGATGATTATGCATCTCAGCGACTCACATGTCAGAGGCAATATTTACTTCACAACTAAAGAATAAAGAAAAAACTGATCGACGCTGCTGACAGCAAAGGGCGTCCCATTCGAAAATATCAAACACATGTCTTGCTAAAATCAATGAGCAAAATTTGACAAGGTTGTGCCATTCCAAAATATCAAATGCATGCGATTGTGGAATGGACAGGGTTTGCCATCAGTTCGGACATTGACATGGCACCTCGTGCTAAATAAACCAGCTGTTCTTTTTGTGCAGTTCCACCAAAATTAACCAAATTCGCGCGTAGCTTGTATGATTTCGCCCTTATATGTTGCAATGCCTTGAACTTATTGACACCTCCTTTCTTGTGGTGGAAATGAATGATTCGATGTATTCATGAACATTTTGTGCAGTTCCCATTGAAATCAAGCTAAGCACCCCTTTTTGCACAAATACAAAAAAGTGATTAGTATAGAGCAGACTGTACTATGAATTGACAGTTTCAACATGCACATACATGGTCCATGTAGAGCACACTTTTAGAAAAATGGAACTCACCAGAAAGAATCCTAGAACAACAGCAAAAAAATGGAGACTTTGTCAGTCCTTCTGAGCTGAAGTTAGTTTGGTCTTGTGGGGAGTAATGTAACCATCCTTCAACTGCTCCTTCTGATGATAAGATAGACATGGCTTCTTCATCCTAGCCTAATCGGAACTAGTCACTTCACATACTCCATATTCTTCTTCAGAGGAAGCTGATCCTGTTGTGCAACGACAAGAGGACTACTAAATGCTAGCATCACTGTTTGCTCGAAAAAAAGGAAAGGAAATATTTAAAACAACACAGATGAAGCACTTCTCAAGGACAATACCACTTTTTCATGACAGTATCTAAACAGTAGCACAACACCAATAGAGATGACAAAGCTTAATCATATGGATGAAATCAGTGGGCGAGTACCAACCTTTGTCAGGAGGCTTATTGTGTAGAGCATACAGATGAAGCATCTACGGCGGTGGCCAAGCTTACTATATACTCCTCGATTAGTTTAATGTTCCCAACATCTTCTTGTGCAGTTCCACTAAAATATATGGTATCTTCAAAGAAGATCCCTATTTGCACAAGTGGAGATAATTACATATTAAATTAAGAGTGGCATCAAATCAGTGGCAAAACAATTGCTCGTTCCAGCCATATCAATAAATTAAGATGCAAAACTATATCATTACTTGTGCCATCACAGTTCCAGTGCTTCATTACAACACTGGGAGTTGATTTTTATTTTTCTTCCCCTTGTTCTTCCCCTTCATCACTTGGTTCAATAACAAACAAGCTTCGCCTTCAATGTAAGATTTGGCATGTCAATTAGGGAGCACAAGTATAGTACTAAACTTAATTTTCTCATGAAAGTGGCAAAATACAGGTCAGCAGTTGTGAAATATCCTTATCTTACCTCAATGGGATATTACGGTGCACATACAGATTGGAAGTCTTGTCTCCATTTATGCAGTTCACTAAAATCAAGCAACATTATCGTACAAGTAGCACAACATATGAATGCAGACTGCAGAATCATGTGAAAGAAGGCTAGTACTGACCTCTCATGATGTGGAATTCAAACAACTTACAAGAAGAAGATCTGAACCAAATTCGCCTTAAAGGATAGGAAGTAAGATCTCCTCTTATGCAGTTCCACTAAGATCAAGCAATCAAGCAACGTTGTCGGTGTGACATTTTGGTTGAACTGCACAAAACACTCTTAAAACAAAAGTGTTTTGTGCAGTGCAACAAAAGGTCACAATGGCAACGAGGTGAAGCAGATAACCCTGTTTACACAGAGGTGCAAAGGAAACAATTAGTGGTCAATAACGGTGGATGACACAGAAGCCAACAAAAATATGCATCTACCTTACCTAAATGGGAAAGAAAGCAAGACAGTAGCATTTCTCAAATGGTGGCATTGATTAATATTAACATAGAGATTATATTAACAATAAAATTCATTAAACATGTAATTTGCTTTTAACTGTGGCATTGCATCAATTTTGCAGCGGCATTATTAGAGGGTGTTTGTTTACAGGGACATTTTGGTGTAGGGACTAAAAAAACTTCGTGTCAGTCCGTGTTGGTCCCAGTTTTGTTATGAGACGCCTTTCCCTATGTGAGCGCAGCAAATCTAGTCCTGCTCAAACTCTACTGCCTTGTCCCTTCCTTTCCTTTTTGAACTAGTACTTTCGCCCCTTCCTTTCCTTTTTGAACCACGTCCTAGATTTATGCGATACAACTTTCCCCACAACTTTCCCCCATTCCTTTCCTCTTTGAACCACGTCCTAGATTAATGCTATACAACTTTCCCCCTTCATTTCCTCTTTGAACCACGTCCGAGATTCATGCTATATACAACTTTTCCCACTCCTTTCCTCTTTGAACCGCGTCCTAGATTCATGGTATACATGCAGCTAGAGCAATGCATGTGGAGTAAGTAAATTATACCTTAAGGTTCTTGGGGTGTGGTTCAGCAGGCGATGGGACGGCGGCGAAGAAGAAGGGGTCGGAGGCCCTCCCGCGCCGCCGCTGGGTGGAAAGTGAACAGTTGCGCCGGTAGTCCCTCGCCGACGGCGACAATGTTAAGCCTCCTTTCCTTCCCGGCGGATGGATCCTGCTGGCTCTTTGAGCAGCAGTGAGGGGAGAGAGAGGCCAACAAAGTCTTGTTTAGGTCTGGAGAGGGCGAGAGAGTGTGAAGAGAGCAACTACAAGCGCTGAGGCTCCAGCATGTATATATACTAGAGAGAGAGTGTGAAGCGTGCAAACCCTAGAAAACATTTTGACCAGTCAAAGAATCCTCCTGGCACAAATTATGCTCAAGTGTAGTTATCGAACCCGAGACCTCAAGTTTGATGAGCGAACAGGCTAACCAGCTACACAACCCTCCTGTTATGTTCAATGAGAGGGAAATAACCTTTTATACATTCCTGAATCCTTATTATAACATGCACACAAATTTTGGGCACTTGTATTCGACTTAAGTCAGTGTGCCACCGTATCTCGTATACTTACTACTCCCTCTGTCTAGGTGTAATAAGTCACGTTAGAAGGTGCAACAGGACCAAGGTTCGTGCGTGTGCATGCGTGTGTGTGTGTGCGCGTGTGTGTTTAACACCATGTGTGTGTTAGAGAGAGCGACAGATCGACCTACTCCTACAAAGAGATGTTGTGTACTGTACGATTTTAGCCGCGAGAGTCGGTGCATCCTCTTGTTTCCGGGCGTGTCCGGTAGGGACATGCGGACAGCTGCCACGGCCGCTCCTGACTAGCATGGCCCACCCAAAGCCCCTCCATCGCCCGCGCGCGCTTCCCGCCCGAAACGGTCAGCGCCGCTCCAAAGAATCGGTGCCGCATTCATGCCCGGGCAGAGAGGACGTTACCTCTCACTGGCGCAAGAGTGATGGTTGCTTCGTCCGTCCAACTTACTGCTGGTTCTATGTGATTTGATGGCTCATTGGTCTTTATTACTAAGGTCGTAGGACTGCTGGATGTCCCACGCTTTCGGCGAAAGGAGGTATACCTACTAGATTACAATTTCTCCATTCTTACAGCGGAGGCATGCAAGAGCAGTGAAAACACACAGTCTCAGTGATCCGCATGTGGTTCATGGTGAAATCTCTACAAAGACTTATATTTAGGAATGGAGGAAGTACTAGTATAGTACGTACTGTAATTTATCAGCGAGATAAATTTGTACAATGCTATGAAGCTTCCAGCTTCTGTTACATGTATCTTGCGTCCAAGGTTGCCCGTTGCAACATTTCATCAAATACAAAGGAGACTAACATGCATGCTATTGCATCTCAATGATTGACAGATCATAGCAAATATGTACTCCCTCCATTCCAAAATAAGTTTCTCAACTTTGTGCAAACTTTGGTACAAAGTTGTACTACTACTAAAGTTGACACTTATTTTGGAACAGAGGCAGCTAAAGAAAAAAACGATCCTTGCAGTCCCTAGCCCTTGAACCGTGAACCCTGACCAGGCTTCAATTTGCTGGCAATGTTCGAGCTTCCTAATAAATGAAGTTTGCAACCTTTTAACCATCAGATCATTTTGTGCAGTTTCACCAAAATCGAGATGAGCATCCCTATGGCAAAGAAATTGAACAAGCGTGATTAGAATAAGATTACTGGCACTAGTTGATGAGACATAAACTCATCACAAATACAGTACGTAGAAGCCAGTAGAGGTATATGTGGGGCAAAGAAGTAGAGAAATATCCACAGGGAGTGATGTGGGCAGCTGGAGCAGTGGTGCAAGCCGACAGTAAAGTGAGTTGTACCTGAGGGACGTAGCTCAATCTTGAGGAGGGCGGCGGGAGACGGCAACTACCCACGTCGCGGCAGTGATCAAGGGACGAAGGCAACCTCACCAGCTTTGTGAGAGAGAACGACGGGACCCCTGATCGGGATGTGCCGACAGTGGTTTTTCGCCGTCGGCGATGGCCACCGCATCTACACTAAGCATCCACCCCTTCCCCAAGCGGACGTGATCCGCCAGGATGTTAGAGATGTGGCCACAGTCGTTTTGTGCGAGAGAGTGTGAAGAGAGCAACCCCAGCAAGCAACCGTGTAGGCTGGCCCGTCTTGACTATGTATATAGTGGAGCGGTTTCCTTTTCTCTCCATATGAACCTATCATATTGCGTACGTGCCACTGAAGAAAAAAAACTTTATTTATAAATGACGAGGCACCTACTACTCATTCTCCTATAACCATGCGCTTGGCATCGCCAAGATATTAACCTTGCGATTGGCTCTTCACCTCTTCGGGAAGTCGAGCAATAATGGTAGTGCAGTAATATATCGCTCTGGCTATATGAGACCGAATGAATTGCTGCACGTCCGCCATGTGGGCGAGGGTCGAGGGTCGAGGGGCGAGGGAGAGTGCTACATATGGAGCAAAATGAGTGAATCTACACTCTAAAATACGTCTATATACATCAGTGTTTGGAGTATGTACTAGTAGTTCATATTGAAATCTACTAAAGGACATATATATTCCAAACAATATGATAGTATAATCTCTATAACCAAGGTAGTAGGGACGAGTAGTAAACAGAGGGAGTAGTACAATTTTCTCCTCGGGCAGCGAGCCACCGCGCACGCACTACTAGGAAAAGGCCTACTAATGGCGCACCGGTTTTGCCTACTAATGGCGCATCACCGGTGCGCCATTAGTAGCACGCCACTAGCAATTTTTACTAATGGCGCACCACTGGTGCGCCATTAGTATCTGGTATACTAATGGCGCACCATCCAGTGCGCCATTAGTATATAACACCATGCGCCATTAGTGTGCCTCCCAGGGGCCATATTTAACCATGTGCTTTGGCACACTAATAGCGCACTGCGGATAGATGCGCCATTAGTATACTTGGCATACTAATGGCGCACTCTGTCTTGATGCGCCATTAGTATCCTTTGGCATACTAATGGCGCACTCTGTATTGATGCGCCATTAGTATCCTTTGGCATACTAATGGCGCACTCTGTATTGATGCACCATTAGTATCCTTTGGCATACTAATGGCGCACCTTGTGGTGATGCACCATTAGTATGAATATTTGTTTTTTTTTACTTTTCTGATTTTTGCGCAGGTTACAAAATATATTATTTGACAGAATATAGACAGTAGCACACAACAACAGCAGATTCATCGAATACAATAGAAGATTAGTCTCCGAATACAATTCATCATATTAGTCTCCGAATTCAAAAGACCGAACAAAGATAAAACATTACAAGTCTCGAGACCGTGAGTATCGAGTTTGTCTTCACATTACAATTCGATATCAATCATCTAAACTACCATCACATAGAAGAGAGTTGCGGTCATCACGATGAGCATCATCGCGATCAAACTGGTCTTCATCCGGTTCCTCCAACGCTCCCTCCTCTCTCCCGCTAGATAGCGGGCGTATCTAGATTCGGCCTCCGCCCTAGTGGTGAACCCTTTGTAACTGTTACTGCTGAAACGGTGAACCTGTCTCCGACACTCCTCCCAGTCGTCGTAGACTTCGGGAACCTTACCCTTGTACATGACATACGACGGCATCTCTATGCACAAGCCAAACAATAGACAATACATACATAAGCAATATATAAGTATGCAACAAAAGGATCGGAAGAGAAAAGCAAGACATTAATAGCATGATTCATGGTCCTACTAATAAATAGCATCGATTACATCTAAGTTGAACGACTGTCCAAACCAAAGAGACATACAATTCATTAAAGTTTAATTACAACATGAGCCAATCAATGTTTCAGAACTACACATCACTACTTTCGACTCGACTCATGGACGGGAGCGTGGATGAAGCCGCCGTCTGTCGTGATGGTCATGAAATCGCGGGCGTTGTCAGCCTGCATTTGTAGCATTCCGTCTATCTCAATGTTGGATGGTTGATATCTGAGGAAGAACTGCCCCGAGGTATGAAGGACATCTTGATGGATGATGTTCGCAAACTCCGACTGGATGCGAAAGAATTCTTGTTTGATGTCCACGTCCTGGATTGCTGACAAGCTCGCGGCCCAATCTTTGAGATTATTTGGTAGCAGAAGGTGATGATGGTCCCTTACGATCGCCCGCATGTGATGGAGGGTGTAGTAGGCATCCTTCTGACCGCCAAGCGGCTACTTGACGCAGCAGAATGTCGTATTGTGGGCGAACACGTGCTTGCCGTACTTATGAACTGCCCTGATGAAGGTGCCTCCAGATTTGGCGTAGCCAGGGAGAACATCATCAAGAACTTTCTTGATATTTGTGTAGTCTATCTTGGAGTTATGGTTCGGGTCGAAATACGTGGCCATGGAATATTTCGGGCTTAAGAGGATGAGTGTGCAATGTGTGTCACTGCACAGAATGTTAGAAAAAAAAGAACGATTGAAATGTAAGAAATCATATGTTACGGGGCGGTTAAGGGATGACTTACTCGGGAAAGTAAGGCACAAGGAAGTTATCCTTATCTGGGTTTGCCAGAATGACGTCTTCGAGGTGTGAACTCGCGACTTGGCGGTCCCCAGCGCTGAGCTTGGCACGCATGTAGAAGGGGTCGACGATCACGATGTCCGGGGTCTAGTCTCTAATGATCCATCTCCATACTTAGCGAAAACAACCAAACGAAAGTGTAGTGCAGCAAATGAAGGTTGAACACAGCAAAGATGTCATCAAACCGCAGGATGATCGTACCCCCGATGGCGCCATCCACAAAGCCCTTGCCCTCTGGTACCTTGGCCACGAAAACCGGGTATGCCACATCATTCTCTCTGAGACGCTGCTTCTCCAAAGAAAGAACACTGTCGTGCAGACTTCGCATAGCACCGGTTGCAACACTGACCATATTTGCCGGTAGCATCACCCTACCCGCCACATGCACCCTCCTCGAGATATCCTTAGGTGAAGGTGGCCCGTCCTGAGCATGGATCGTACTCGGTGCCGGCTGGCTCGCACCGACGGCCTTTTTAGTCGGCCGTTTCCGGCCCTTCTTCTTGATCTGCTGTAATGGGACCGAGTTCTGCTCACAAACCGCTATCTGAGGCTCGGTGAAGGCAGCAGCTGGAGGCGTCTCCTGAGAACTGAACGCCAGACGACGCCTGTTGCAATTGGGTTTCTCCGTCGTACCAGCTAGATCGCGGTCGTCTTGTTTGGGTTCTTGAGAAGGAGGCCCGCAGAACTCGTCATCGTACCCATGTTCGGCAAAGTACTTATAGACGTTGGTAAATGTACCATCGTCGTTGTCGTTGTTGTCCGGATCCTGTGCCATATGCATGTCCGGATCCTGTGCCATAGGGATGTTCGGCATGTCCGGTAGCATTGCGGCGTTCTTGCCATGGCTTGGCGCCGGCACGACTGGCGGTCTTGTCTGTGGGGTGGTGTCCCCCGCCCCCAAACGAATCTGGCTCTTCGGCCAAAGCAGGGGCCAGCTTACGCAGGCGCTGAGGGTCATCTCATCTTCTTCATCGGCCCCAGCGGGTCGAATCGGAGGTAACAGCTCGTCGCAGCCTGGTAGCACCCGAACCACTTCAACCCTATACATTGTGGGTGGCATCGGATTATCGTGGAACACGGGGTTGCCCGGTTGAACGATTCTGCCCTTGGCGACATCAACCAACTCGCCGCCCACGAAGTGCAGGAGAGTGCAAGGAACGTTGGTGGCGCCCTGCGAAAACATGTAGGGTGTCAGGGATGCCCAGTCAAAGGCAAGGAGATGAAGTCCTCGGCCGAGAGGCTTAGTTACCGTGATGTCGTCGAGCTCGGCTAATGTCGAGGCACCACCAATGGCGGGCGTGCAACTGACGGATGGGCTGCTTGCTGGTGAGGTGCCGGCCGGCATACACCCGGGTGCATTAAGCTCCAATGCCGGCGTCGGAGACACCAATACCGCCGCTGCCAGAGACACTAATGGCGCCGTCGCCGTAGACACCAATACCGCCGCCGCCGGAGACACCAATGGCGCCGCCTGTGCGTTGTGTGAGTTGCTGGCCATGAAGCTGGGAATCGGGGGCGGCCCCTGTTGGCCACCCGCAATCCACGTCGTTATCCCATGAATCAAGGTAGGCATAATGCCGGTAAGAGTCGATCCCAGTTGTTGTTGCACTTGCTCTTGGACCATCTCCGGAATCCGCACCACTTGCGCCTTGAGTGCTTCAACCTCGTGCGACTGGCTTTCCGAGCTGGTCTTTTTCTCCTTTCGCCCACCAGTGCCATAGTATGACGACCATTTTGTGGACAAGCCTTTGCTGGCCACACGACCAGCTGACATCGGCTTATTGAGCTTATCCCTGTTTTTCATTACGTTCAGTGCCCTATTCAAAGGGGGGTCGAAAGGGGAGCTTTGAGACGACCCTGCGCTACTGCTTTCTTTATCCTGCGGAAGGAACGTGAACCATTTAGAAATATTGGGGATTAATTAGAATGCAACCATATGGAGCTAATTACGTGGGGGTGTATTCCTTACCAGAACAAGCTCAAGCTCCTTGGTCTTCGGATCCGTGGTAAGCTCCTTTGTTACCGGGTCCTCCTTGTACCGGGCCCTGAGAAAGTTCCTGGTCTGCTTGTCATTGTATTTCTCGAAGCGGGGCGGTAGGCCTTGCTCGGCACACTCCGCGTCCTCCTTGTCCCATACAGGCTCCGTCACTCTGTAACCGCCGGGACCGAGTTGGTGGACCCCTATGTTCAACTGCCGCATTTCTTTCCCCCACTGACTTTATTCGGAGGTTGCGGGGCTCTCGCACTTGATCTTGAACTCCTTGTAGTCATCTTCGCTAATCAAAGGATATTTCGCATTGATCTTCTCATAACTATCACCTTTGTCAATCATTGCCTTCACCGTGCTTTTCCAAGTAGACAGGGCCGTGCTCATCGTCGTGAGGGCGGCACCGTTCACATTATTACTCGAGAGGCGTGTGTTTGCGAACTCAGCGGGGAACTTGTATCATTCGTGCAGCTTCGTGAAGAGGAGGCTGCGCAAATTCCCTCTGTCCTTATGCCTTAGGTTCTTGGAGTTGATCGAGGTGGTGCTCCGAAGAATGCACCCGAGCTGAATCGAGTACCCCTTGACTACGTGTTTGGGCGTCGGATGCCCGTCGGAGTTCACTTCAGTAAATTCCTCCCTGACGGTCCTTCCATTGCCTCTTCGGTTGGCTGCCATCTGTGCGTGCACCGCCATCATCAGTGGTGGCATCCGCGGCGCCATCATCAGTGGTGTCATCCCCGACGCCACTAGGGTTTGTGTAGTCAGGATCGGTGTCTTCCGCGGTGTCCTCATAGCGGTGAGGTTCTTCCTCCAACTCCTGGGACCGCTCCCAGAATTGCTTGCCGCCCGAACCGCCGGCCTCATTGTTGTGGGCCATGTTTCGCTCTAAATAGGAAAAAAGTTTGGTCAAAAAGTTGGTTATTGTCAAGGAACAAGATCATGGTCTCATCATTTAGGGTTTGTCAACACCGAGGCATCCTAAAAGCTAAGCTTTTATCATTTAGGGTTTGTCGATGCTGAGGCACCCTAAAAGCCTAAGCATACATCATTTAGGTTCTCATCGACATCGAGGCACCCTATAGAAGCCAAGGTTTCATCATTTAGGGTTTGTCGACGCCGAGGCACCCTAAATGCTAAGTTAAGTTTTCATCATTTAGGGTTTATCGATGCCGAGGCACCCTAGGTTGGCACTAATCACTTGGCTCTATTGCCACCTATGCAGCAAGAATGGCGGGGCAGTTGATCCTACTTAACTAAGTACTAAGATACCCCGGCCCATGCATTAGTCGCAAGTACCCCATATGTCCTATTTTTAGCAAAGTGATGCTAAAATTCATGGAAAATTTCAGCATGACCTTTGCTGAAAATAGGACATATGGAGTACCCGAATTTGCCAGAACAGAAGTTAATTGACATTCCAGCAAACTCAAGGGCCTCTCGGGATACCTGCAATATCATTATCCCCGCGTAATGAAGTCTCCAATGGGTTATTTCAAAAGATCACAAGTAGCATCATCATAAGTACAACATCATCTATAGCTTTATATTAACAAAGCATCAGCACATATACAAAAGACCACTTATGCCAACAGTATGGTTTATATCAGATTCAGAGTTAGAAACAGGAAAAACCGGTGCTTCAAAGCCCACTGGACACAATTTACATCTATCAGTACGGGATGTCCTAACTAATTTCAAGTGTTCACAGGTGAACTTGTACCATGGATGAGCCTAGTGCTTCATTAGTCAACTGAACAGAGATAATAGGGCATAACACCATACATAAAGTGGCGAGCATACATACTACTGTCCAAGCAAATTAACTGAATAGTATTGTGTCAAGTTCAGTTTGAAAATTCAGTTACTGCTTGAGTGATTTGACACCAAAAATTACTCCCAAAAATTACAATGATTGTATATTGACTGCATATATTCACTATACAGGACTGAATTCAGTCAAGAAAACCTGTCAATTTCTGTTCACTGCATATATTCACTGTACAGGCTGTTAAGTTCTATTTCAGCTCAAGAATGACACACTCAACTTCATTGCTTCAACCACATGGACAACAGAGCAAATGTTGGAAGTTGATAATATACTTTAGATTCACACATGCTCCCCTAATTATTTTGTTTGTATCTTTAGATTATCTACTTTAGGCACAATCATACACAATTCTGACTAATTCATCACTGTAGGCCAGCATGAAACACACTCCTCCAAAAAAGCCTAAAATTCCACTATTATTGCCTGTAAAAAGGCCTAATATCCACTAGTATTGCCTCTAAAAAAGCCTTAGAAGTCCACTATTCTTGACAATCAAAATATGATCTGAACTATAAGGAGTTAACTGAAAAATGAGTGGTTGTTGGCATGAGGGAGTAAACTGATTGTTGGCACAAAAATATTGGTTTTGGAAACATGAAAACAGTCACAAAAATAATGCACTTGGTTTGCGTTGAGTTTTTGCTTTCAGGGATTGGTTTGTGTTGAGTTGTTAACCTAAAGGTTTGGCAGTTTGAATCTCCTTTAGCTAGTTTGAATCCATGGACTACCCTGTTAGATTGGGACTGAAGATAGGTACCTGCTTATCTTTCTATTCCGTCACCAAAGTGGCTTTTCCAAGAATAATATCCCTGCATGAACATAGGTGAGAGGTTAACTAACTGCCTCAAAGGCATAATCAATGCATCAGATCGAAGAAATAATGCGATTGACACGTCAAAACTATGACAGAAATGTAAAACTTGATGGCAACTACGACATGGCAAGAAAGAACTCATATGTAGTGATGGCAGAACGTATGAATTTGCCGCGGCAAAATTTGGTTCTCCCTAAAAACAAAATGGAAAAATTGTGGTGGAACGAATCTAAATTTGCCATTCACTGCATATTGGAAATTGCCCTAGAATACCCGTACCAGTTCTGAACTAGATCAAAAACTACATATCACAAAAATACCATGGTACAGAATGGTGGTGAAATTTGCCATGACATTTCTACTAGTGCACTAGGTCATGGCATGTCATCTGTACTAGTCTACTGGGTCATGGGATGCAATTTGGGGTGAGAAAACTAAACACAAAATTCGGATGTGCCTCTACTGGGTCATGGCACATCAATTTACAGATAATCAAACTAACAAAAATGAAAAAAAGACGGGGGGTTGAGGATGTTGCCACCAGCAGTGGAAAAGGAGGAAGGAGGAGGCCCTCCCCAATCTTGCAACCATAGACTGCCACGGTCGAGGGGATGGAGGGAATGGGGAATGGTGGAGAAAGGGAGGAAGGAGGAGAGGTACCTGGTCGCCGGAGGGGTTGGGGTCGGGGTCGGGGTCCGAGCTCGTCCGGTTCCTCGCTCGCCGCGGTCGAAGGAGAGCAGGGGGCCGGTGGCGGAGGACGGCAGGGGCAGGCAGGGTGGAGGGAGCACCTTGGTTGGGGCGGAGCGGCGAGGGCGACGGGCGACGGAGCGGCGAAGGCGACGGACGGGAGGATGAGGCGCGGCGGACGGCGGCGGTCTAAACCCTAGGCGGTCGCTCGCTCGCTTCTGGGGTTGGGTTGGGGGTGGGTCGATCGATCGATGGGGATCTGGTGGCGAGGGAGAGAGGGTCGAAGGGGATCTGGCGAGGGAGAGGGAGATAGCTAGGGGGAAGCTTACTAATGGCACACCAGACCTCGGTGCGCCATTAGAAATCTTTTTTTAGATAGCAATGGCGCACCTCGCAGCGGTGCACCATTAGAAATCTTTTTTTAGATAGCAATGGCGCACCCCGCAGCTGTGTGCCATTAGAAATCTTTTTTTAGATAGCAATGGCGCACCCCGCAGCGGTGCGCCATAAGAATTTTTTTATTACAGTTCGAGCACAGGTTATATTGCACCTAACCCAATCCACATCAGAACCCGCCCACTAGCCCGACTGGTCAGCACGCAGCACACACCAGGAGGTCCTGGGTTCGATTCCTAGGCTCCGCAATATTTTTTTTGCATTTTAAATGCTGTTTGATATTTATTTGTGTTTAAATATGTTCAAACTTGTTTAAATCATAACAATGATATTTTTTTATAAAAACAGTAATAATTTTTTAAAAATATATTCAAATTTCTTACTTGAAAATATCATCGGCGGTGGAGCGGGGGAGGGTGCGGGGGGTGCCCGTTGGCGGCGGTGGAGCGGGGGAGGGTGCGGGGGGCCGGGTGCTCGTCGGCGGCGGTGGAGGGGGATCGAGATCGAGTGTCCTCATGAATTCAAAAAGTGCCCGTGAAATTTAAAAATATTCATGATATCAAAAAGTGCCCGTGAAATACAATCGAGAAATGAAGACTACAAGTTAAATACAATCGATCTTAGCTAGCTATCTGTTCATAATCTTCTTGCCCTTCTTTTTCGCAAATGGAGTTCTTCTGTGGAACGGACGTCCTTTAGGTAGGGTGGTCCTGCTTCTTCTTGTGGTGTGTGCTGCTACTTCATCGTCGTCGTCATGTTCGATCTTCGGGTCGCCGTACATGTCGAAGTCTTGCTCATTGGCTACTCCATCCATTCCGATGATCTTCCTTTTGCCTCTCCTCACGACAACACGACTGGTCTTTGACGGGTCGGTAATAAAGAAGCATTGGTCCACTTGGGAAGCCAGTACCCATGGCTCATTTTTCGCGGTGACGTTTGCGCCCGCGGTCTTGGATTTGGCTTCGGGTATAACCATGGTGGTGAAATACCGGTCTTATTTTAGGACGCTCTTGGACCATCTGACACGGAACATCGGGACCTTCTCTCCAGCGTAGCTCAGCTCCCAGATCTCCTCGATCCTTCCGTAGTATCTGTCCTTGTCGTTACCGTTGTAGGATTCCATCGTTACCCCGGAGTTCTGATAACCATCGCTCTTCATGTCCTTGTCCTCGGTGTAGAATGTGTAGCCGTTGATATCATACGCCTCATAGGTCATCAGGTTGTGTTGGGCGCCCTGTGACAAGGCGAATATGAGTTGTTCTTCCGCGGAAGAATCCTCATGTAAAGGGTATGACAGAAGCTTCTGCTTGAACCAATGCGTGAAACATGAGTTGTGCTCCTTGAGTATATCTCCGTCCATCCTCTGTTGGCCTCGGTCATTGTACGTCTTCTCAATAAAGGTTTTGTGCTCTACCACCCAAGGATCGACCACGTCTATGTTTTGTAGCGCGACTAGGTTTGCTCTTTCAAAGTCGGCGAGTCGACCCTCGAAGTCGACATGCATTTCGCGGCGACCCTCACGGTGACCCCACCAGCGAGCCTGCCGAGGTGCCTGTTGACTGGCAGACCAACGGGATTCTCGATGCCTAGATAATTCGTGCAGTAGGAGATGCACTCTTCGGTCAGAAAGCCCCTGGCTATACTTCCCTCTGGACGTCACATGTTGCGAACGTATCTTTTGATGACACCATTCATCCTTTCAAACGGCATCATGCTGTGCAGGAACGTCGGCCCGAGTTGGATGATATCCTCCACGATATGGACCAGCAAATGCACCATAACGTCGAAGAATGCGGGCGGGAAGTACATCTCAAGCTCGCATAGTATCACCACGATCTCTTCCTGTAGCCTTCTGAGTTGCCTCACGCCAATCGACTTCCGAGAGATGACGTAAAAAAATTTGCATAGGCCAAATAGCATTGCACGGACGTGCGCGTCCATGATCCCACGGATTGCAACTAGAAGTATCTGTGTCATCAGCACGTGACAGTCGTGAGACTTCATCCCGCTGAACTTCTGCTTCGCTGGGTCTAGGTATCTTCTTATCTTCCCCGCGTAACCGTAAGGAAGTTTTACTCCTAGGAGGCAGGTGAAAAACTGCTCGATCTCCTCCTGACTTAGAGTGAAGTAAGCGGGAGGGTAGTCATTTCCGGTCTTCTTGGCCTTTTTGCCTTTGCGACGACTTTCTGTGTCCTGCTTCGCCTCATCATCATCATCATCATCATCATTAGCGTGAAGCTCCTGCCTGATGCCCATTGAGTTCAAGTCTGCCCTTGCTTTCGGCCCATCTTTGGTCCTCTCTGGCATGTTGAGCAGGGTACCAAGGAGACTCTCGCACACGTTCTTCGTGATATGCATGACATCAAGGCTGTGAGGCACACGGTGGATCTTCCAGTACGGCAAGTCCCAGAAAACAGACCTCATTTTCCATACCTTCAGCAGCGGCTCTGGCGCCTTTCGCTTCTTTCCCGGCTCTGGCGCCTTTTGCTTCTTTCCCGACAGTGGGCAGTCTTTCCAATTTTTCAACAGCTCGTCTATTTCCTCGCCGCTCCTCGTACACGGGCGTTTTCGGGGTTCGGTTTCACCATCGAACAGATCCTTGCGTTTCCTCCACGGGTCATTGTCGCGAAGCCACCTTCGATGTCCCATGAACACGGTTTTCGAAGACCCGGGATCTCTATCTAGCTGGCGATATGTTGTGTCATCCATGCACCTTACGCATCCAGAAAACCCGTGGACTACCTGCCCCGCGAGATATCCGTAACCAAGATAGTCATGCACCGTCGTGAGCAGTGCGGCTCTCATAGGGAAATATTCTTTCTCTGCGGCGTCCCACGTATTGGCTGGCATTTTCCACAACGTGTCTAGCTCCTCCTTCAGCAGCCCCAGATACAGATTGATGTCGTTCCCTGGTTGTTTCGGCCCTTCAATTAGCATACTCATGTGAATGTACTTCCTCTTCATGCACAACCAAGGGGGAAGGTTGTACATCCACACAAACACAGGCCAGGTGCTATGTGTGCTTCTCTGGCTGCCAAACGGATTGACTCCATCGGTGCTCGCACCCAGCACGATGTTCCTTGGATCCTTCCCAAATTCTGGGTATTCGAAGTTCAACACTTGCCACTGGCTCGCATCCTTAGGGTGACTCAGCATCTTGTCTTTTTTATTTATCTCCGGATCATTTCCGTCATCTTCCCGCTTCTTCTCCTCCCTATCCGCGTGCCAACGCACGAGCTTTGCTACCTTAGGGTCCGCGAAATACCGCTGCAGACGAGGAGTGATCGGTAAGTACCACACCGATTTTCGAGGAGCTTTCTTCCTCTTCTTGTATTGAGTGACGCCGCACACCGGACATATGGTAGACTCCGCGTGCTCATCCCGATAAATGACACAATTGTTCATGCACACATGGTATTTCACGTGCGGTAAATCCAGAGGACACACGATTTTCTTCGCCTCCTCGAAACTGGTCGGGCACTTGTTCCCCTTGGGAAGACGTTCGTGCCAGAATGACATGTTCTCGTCGAAGCATGCGTCGGTCATTTTGTGTTTTACCTTCATCTCCAGAGCCATGAGCGTTACTTTCAGGCGGGTATCCTCGGGCCTGCATCCTTCATACAATGGAGTAACCGTGTCTATCTCCAGTTGATCCAGCTTGGCTTTCTCTCGGGCGGCAGCTCTTGCATTATCCGTCTGCTTGAGAAGCAGCTCTTGAATATGAGGGTCCTGCACCCAGCCTCCATCGTCGTCTGCTCCGGCATCTTCATCTTCATGATCACGCCCTTCGTCTTGATCTTCCTCATCATCATGTACGACATCTTCTACATGATGACTGTGTACAGCATCACCGTCGTGATCATGTCCTGGAGATTCTTCGTCTTCTCGCCTGCCCTCACCGCGGTGGTACTTGTCTTGTTGCCCTTCCTCATTTCTTGCCCGGCCCCCATGGATGACTTCATAGTCATATTCATCACCTTGCCACCGATAGCCATCCATGAAACCACGCAAGAGCAGGTGGTCCCGCACCTGCCCGGAATCCGGGTCTGCAATAAGGCTCTTCAGCTTGCATCTTCGACACGGACATCTTATCTCCGTCTCGTTCTTTTGAAGCATCTCGGCCTTCACAGAGCTCAAAAACCTATTCACGATGCCTTCGGTCATCGTGCGGACCATGGTTGCCTGCGGGGTAGAGAAAAACGATATTTTAGAACCAAGAAAAAATTTGGCATGACCTTCCCTAAAAATAGGACCAAAAAGAACGCATAGTGCCAAAATTCTCGCCAAAACGGAAATGAATCAACATTCCGGCAAAATATTGGCAACTATCGCATTTCAAATACTGGTACCTGCAAACACAAACATATATGCAACACCACAAACACATGCAACACCACAAACATACATAGATCTAGCTAGGCCACAAAAAGTGCATGTGCACGTTGTTGGAACGAGCTAGGGAGAAAAAAAAGTAGATCTACATCATGAAGATAGCTTTCCCCTTACTTACCTATCAAAAAGGTAATTTCACCACTTAATTTTGATGAATCTATGGTGGAAATGAGGTGAGGAGGAGGAGGCAGCCGAAAGCTTGGAGAAGGAGGTGGAGGGAATGAAGTGGGGAAAGTGAGTGGGTAGGTGTGGGGCTGTCCAAAATATCTTGTTGGGTCCCAGGTTACTAATGGCGCACCACCTGCAAATGCGCCATTAGTAACGCTGGTTACTAATGGCGCACCTGCAGGTGGTGCACCATTAGTAGTTTTGCAGAAAAGTAAAAATATATATATATATATATATATATATATATATATACTAATGGCGGACTTTTACAGGGTGCGTCATTAGTAGTTTAAACTAGTAATGGCGCACTGTGAGGCGGTGCGCCATTAGTAGTTTTGCAAAAAAAGAATAAAAAAAATTCAGTACTGGCACACTCCATGTCTGGTGCGCCATTACTAGTTAGAACTACTAATGGCGCACTTTGGTAGGATGCGCCATTAGTATGTATGTAAAAATGAAAAAAAAAATATCACTAGTGGCGCACCAATTTTCTGGTGCGCCATTAGTGTCTTCCACACTAATGGCGCATCACCAACTGGTGCGCCATTAGTATATAGTAGTGGCGCACTACTTCCCTGGTGCGCCATTAGTGTCAATCCTATCTATAGCCCTTTTCCTAGTAGTGACGTGGGCGAGGGAGCGGGCGTAAGGCGTGGTAAGCAAGCTTCACCTCATCCTGCTAGCCACCGTGCCCTTGGGCGGGGGAGACGGTGTACTAAGCAAGCTTCTCCTCATTCTGCGAGTTGACGGGACACATCAAAAGTACTCCAATGTATAGAGCCTTGCCTCCAAGGTAGGCCCCACATGGTTTGCCTCTTTTTTTAACATAACACGTCAAGTCGCAATTTGTTTGTTCACCCATGGTAGACGATCCTCCCTCCACCAAGTGGACAACCAGTACACGTGCCAAATTACCACGTGGGCTGCCTTTTTGTACAGAAATGAGCTCCACCGTGTACCCGCGCGGGTGTGGTTGGGAAAGAGACGGGTGTACGTGCGTCGTGCATGCACCTCTTCTCTTCGTGCACGTCCCCCACCTACGTGGGGTGTGTGTGAGAGATACAAACCGCGTTTGTGAGTGTTTTTGTTTTGGGGTGGGGGTGGGGTGGGGGGTTGATTTCATGAAATTATTTGTGGGAATATGTGTCGATGACATCTCAAACAAAATTTTGCATGCAATGTGTGCGAAATGGAGGCCTATCCATATCATACATAGAGGGTCGGGCAATCCACGAGAAGAGAGGGATGGGTCATAGCTATCGATAGAGTCAAAGAGATGATCAAGTGGGTGGGTGCGAGATCGATGAAGAGACCCATCGAATTTTTTTGTGTGTACAAGTCAAAGATATAGGGCGACTAGCCTACCGGAACGTTAGAGGGCACACGTCAAGTTTGTGTGTGGCAGGGAGACATGACTAGAGCGCTCGATGTATCGGTGTGTGTGGGAGGGAGGGGGTGGTGGGAGGGTTAGGCAGAGGCCTAACTATAGAGGTAGAACGACTCGTATATGTGTTGAGAAGGAGAGACCCAGCTATGTCTTGAGGGAGATAGGTCAACATCCATACATAACTGAAGGACGGGAAATATGATGGGACAGAGAGAGAGAGAGGAGGGAGAGAGGGAGGGTGTCGGTGTCAAAACCGGCGGATCTCGGGTAGGGGGTCCCGAACTGTGCGTCTAGGCTGGATGGTAACAGGAGGTAGGGGACACAACGTTTTACCCAGGTTCGGGCCCTCTTGATGGAGGTAAAACCCTACGTCCTGCTTGATTAATATTGATGATATGGGTAGTACAAGAGTAGATCTACCACGAGATCAGAGAGGCTAAACCCTAGAAGCTAGCCTATGGTATGATTGTATGTTGTGGTTGTTGTCCTACGGACTAAAACCCTTCGGTTTATATAGACACCGGAGAGGGTTAGGGTTACACAAGGTCGGTTACAAAGGAGGAGATATCCATATCCGTATTGCCTAGCTTGACATCCACGCCAAGTAGAGTCCCATCCGAACACGAGACGAAGTCTTCAATCTTGCATCTCCATAATCTAACAATCCGGCCAATGGAGATAGTCCGGCTGTCCAGAGACCCCCTAATCCAGGACTCCCTTAGTAGCCCCTGAACCAGGCTTCAATGACGATGAGTCCGGCGCACAGTATTGTCTTCGGCATTGCAAGGCGGGTTCCTTCTCCGAATACATCACAGAAGAATTTGAATACGAGGATAGTGTCCGACCCTGCAAAATAAGTTCCACATACCACCGTAGCGAGAATAATATTTTCGCAAATCTAATTTGCTGACTTGTTTTGACAGTATAACATTATGTCATGGCCCGGTGATCATTCGAACCGTTTCCTTTAACTAGCCCCGCACATAACGCGAGGCAGTTTTTCGACACGTCTTGTTAAAGCAGAGATCGTGTCCCCTTATTACGGGATTCTCATCAATACGGGCGTGGGTAACCCAACCGCACCATCAATTACGGCGCTTGGGGGATAAGCGAGTTTTACCAGGCAAGTGGGGACGCTTAGCTTCCTCTGCCCATATAAAGGGATAAGGATTCACCTTTCTATCCACGCCTTCTTCCTCCTTTGCTCATCCGTTTTCGCACACTCGAGCTCTAGCGCCCAAGTCCGCACTTCCCACCTCAACCTTCTACAACCATGTCCGGAGCGGGAGGCAGGTAGATGGTCTCCTCCGTCACGGAGGGAGACATCAAGAAGCTGCGCATAGATACTTAGCCGCAAATATCATGCATCGGCTGCCTGCTGCGGGGCAGATCGTCCCTACCCCGGAACCTCACGAGAGGGTAGTCTTCCTCCACCACTTCCTCCGCGGACTGGGGTTTCCCATCCATCCATTCGTCTGTGGTCTCATGTTCTACTATGGGCTGGACTTTCATGATCTGGCCCCGAACTTCGTCCTCAACATTTCGGCGTTCATCGTTGTGTGTGAGGCCTACCTCCGCATCCGGCCCCACTTCGGCCTGTGGTTAAAGACCTTCAATATCAAGCCGAAGGTGGTACGAGGCCAACAAGCAGAATGCGGCGGTGCCATGGTGGGCAAGATGCCCAATGTTATATGGCTTGAAGGCTCCTTCGTGGAGACAATAAAGGGATGGCAATCGGCGTGGTTCTACATCACCGAGCCGCGCGACGCCAAATGGGTGACAACCCCCGAGTTTCGATCCGGGTTCCCCACATGGCTCACTTCTTGGAAAGAGAAGGGCTTGTTGTGGGGTTCATCGGTGGAGCTAGATGGACTCCAGAAATGTATCCGGAGTATGGCAAGCAAGAAGCTCAAGCTTGTCAACATAGTCCAGGTTATGCTCATCCGCCGGATCCTCCCGTGTCAACAACGGGATTTTAACTTGTGGGAGTTTGACCTGGCCCGGCACCAGACTCTGAGCAAGCTCTTTGATACGACGCACAAGGACGTCTGGGAGGTGCTAATCAAGGGCGCCGAGGTCCCTCCTTCTCTCGCCAAGGACCGCGGACTAAGCGCAAAGCGCTTAGCGCGTTCGGTGAGTTCAATATGTCCCGTAGGACATTTATTTCCCCTAGCTTAATCATGTGCGGGGTCTAATCTCCATGCCTTTGACAGGACTGGGTGGAGACGTCGGGGCAGATTAACTGTCCGGCCCCTTTGCCCGAAGGCCCAGCAGATGCTCTTCTGGCGAAGATGCTGACTCCGGCTCCTTATATGGTGCCGGAGAAGAGCAAGAAGGCCAAGGGAACCCGAAAGAGTTCCCGACGCCAGGCGTCGTCGGACTCACCGTCCAATGACTCTGCGGCGCACTCCTCCCCCAAAGACGAGGAAGAAGAAAAAGAAGCTCCCCCTCCTACGGGGGAGATAAGAAAAGGAAGGCCGCCCTAACTGGGGGGGCGAAGGGTCCAAGAAGGGAAGGACTCTCCTTCCGGACAGCTCCACCGCCGCCGACGAAGACGAAGACGAGTGGTTGCCCAGGGCCAAGCCCCTGGGGAGATCGTAAGTATTCGGATACCAGAGTAACTCATAGCATTCCTTTGTCGCACTGCTTTCCCTAACGCCGAACATGATTATGAAGGCCGCCGTGAACCAGCATCGATGTATCATCGGACGGCTCCCTGGGCTCGTCGGACATGGATAGCGATCCAGTCCCGACCGCCACCTCCCCTCATCCTGCTGACGACGCCGAGGTGCTGTCTCAAGAGGCACCGGGTTGAGGGGAGACAATCCTGGAGGCGCCTCAAGGCGACCTTCCGGACTCCGGGAGCCGAGGGGACGGGGGCCCTGAGAGCTCCGAGTTCGGCCCTCAGCCGAACACCGCGCCGGACCCTCCAGCGGTTCCGGGCTCGCGCAGGCGGCCTCCTTCTAAGAGGGGCAAGACGCCTGTGCCAGTGACCTCTGTCCATCCAGAGGCGCCGGACAATCTGCTGGAAGTGCTTTGCAGCGCTTCCATCGACGAGGAGCACCGCACTATCATGAGTGCGGTGATCCAGAAGGTTCAGCCCGCCAAGGGCGGATTTACTGAAGCCTGTGCCAGCCTTCTAACAGGCTTTGAGGTAAGTGTTTTAGAATGTAGTAGAAATATTACCGCATAGACAGTAGCCCCTGATGCTTTGTTCGGTGTTCACAAAGAAAAGCCGAACAGAGGATCAAATAATATCGCAGGAGTCTACTATAAGTATGTCAATATGCGTATGTAGGCTTCGCTGCTGGCGTCCGCCGCACTGACTGCGGAGGTCACCGTACTGAAGAAGGACCTCGAGGGGTCCAGGAGAGAGTCCGGCCTTGCCAAGAGGCAGCTCGAGGAGAACAAGGGTAAGTAATACCCTGTCTATAGCTATGTATATAGAAAAGAAGACGCGATTGCAAAATGACAGGATCATCGTATATTTGCCAGGGGCCATGACCGAGGTGGCGACCCTAAAGCAAGCGCTAACCAAGGCCGAAGATAGAGCGGCCAAGGAGCGCACCGAGCGAGAGAAGCACGAGGCTCGGGTGGGTGAGGTGCAGCAAGAGCTCCAGGCTCTCGTGGTGAAGCACGATGCATTGGAGCTTGACTCAAAGACGCGAGAATCTGAGCTTGCCACGGCCCTCGAGAGCGCAAAAAGTGCCAAGGCCGAAGCCCAAAAGGCCCTCCAGGAGATCGACGCGATGAAGAAGATAGTGGCGAGTAAGGCTTTCTATATGCAAAGCAGGCATGTAAAAGTAAATTACCGATTACTTACCCGAATCCGGAGCTCTCTAGGAGCATTCGCAGATTTGCCCCATAGCGTGTCCGATGCCGCACAATTTTACCAGTCCGAGGATGGAAGCTCAACGGAGAGGCTGTTCTGGTCTCAGTATGCTGAGGCTGAACACACAGTGCCAATGAGCGACCAGCTAAAGCAGATGGTTGAGCTGCATAAGGCGGCCGATCGGGCCATGAAGAGCTTTATAGTCCGGTTGTGGCCTGGCGACGCCCTTCCGAACAGCTTCTTCGGCCTGGTGAGGCGGCTTGTGGATACCTGCCCGTGGCTGGAGGTCGTTAAGCGATCTGTCTGCATTGAAGGTGCACGCCGGTCTTTCGCCCGTGTGAAATTGCAGTGGGTCAAGCTAGACGCCGTGAAGCTTATCAAGGAGGGGCCGCCGGAGGGCAAGGAGCACCGCCACCCCGAGATGTACTATGAGGGTGTTCTGCCGGGTGCCTGTCTCATAGCGGACGAGTGTTCAAAAGATGTAATATTTGAGTGAGACTTGCTCATTTTATCCTGTATTTATGAAAACTTGTTTCATATGCGCTCTGCAAAGCTTGTTTGAATATAAAATATTACCTTCTGTTTGGCTGTTTATCCAATCTGAGAGATGGCTAGTCCTCGGCTTCTACCCCCATGCCACGAGTGCTGGGGTGTTCGGGATAAACCTGAGCACTCTTGTTCCCATATTTAGGTCCTTCGAGGGAGGTGCTCAGCACAGCGAACAAGGAAACCAGACTAATAATGCTTTATCACTCTCACTTAGCCATAGAATTCTATAATTTTAAATTTCGGTGAAGCCCATGGTATTCGGAAGGCCGAATTTGGGGTGTGATGCACGCCTTTAAGCCGGAAAGGGCCGGCCCCTTGCTCTAAGCGGCATAAGTCTTTAGGGACTCGAAAACCTCGCCGAACAGTGACCAGTCTCTCGCCTTATCATGACAGTCAGTTTTAGCTTTCTCTACTGAGGTGCTGAACCCAGCAGAACCGGGGCACAATCGCAGTAGTTCTCCTAGTGCTACCTTAGATGATAGAGCGGAACGTAAGGTACCAAAACTTAGGAGCCGGGCAAACCCAACATTTGACCAAAGACATGATTCGGAGCTAATGCATATAATGCTATAAGTTCGGGGTGCCGCACTTGTGAAAGTGTTCGGACTTTTCACACCGTATTGTGGGGTACGTAAGCCCCTGGTGTATTAGCCGTACCAAAGTGTACGGTTGCAAGGCGTCATTAATGAACACATGGATATGTATATATAACAAGAATTCAATAATAGTCGTAATGTCATGCATTGTTTATTCAAAAAATTGCGTTAAAGCAGAGTGATACAGATAGTGCGATAAGCAAAGAGTAGGACTATGTCCCTTCCAAGGGCAAGCTGTGGAATGATATTAAATCGAGTATTTCGCTCGTTACTGTAATCCACCTAGGAATTCCGTGGTATGACGTAGCTGTCTGCCTCCTTGGTTGCTGCATCATGTGTTCGGCAATAGTGCTGCCGGACAGTGTTTCCAGAGATTAAGGTCCTGAAAAAAAGGAGAAAAATAACCAAACGGGAAGCCCCTAGTGCGGTTTAAGCCGCATCTTGGGGCGTGCCGCAGTTGTGCCCCCCTCCCCACCTGTGCCCATGGTATTTTTACTGCGTAATTATGTATGCGCGGCACGAGTTTCGCTGTTGGGCTGGGATTGGGGTGGCCGCCGTATTGCTACGCGAGCTCAGATCGTGCCAGGCGGTCTATTTGCCGATTGCTCCGAGCACGCTTGAAGGTGTCCGGGCTTTGAAGCATCGAACCGGTTGATTGCCTTGAGAGGCTGCTTTGCGCTTCTGCTGCGAGGGCCGCGGTGTGCTCCTCTGTTTGGAGAGAGCGCTCCGTGTTTCCATTGACTGTAATAACTCTGCGAGGTCCTAGCATCTTGAGCTTGAGGTATGCATAATGCGGTACCGCATTGAATCTAGCAAATGCGGTTCGCCCGAGCAGCGCGTGATAACCACTGCGGAACGGGACTATATCGAAGATTAACTCTTCGCTTCGGAAGTTATCCGGGGATCCGAAGACCACTTCTAGTGTAATTGAGCTTGTGCAATGGGCCTCAACACCTGGAATGACGCCTTTAAAGGTCGTTTTTGTGGGTTTGATCCTTGAGGGGTCTATACCCATTTTGAGCACTGTGTCCCGATAAAGCAGGTTCAGGCTGCTGCCGCCATCCATAAGGACTCGAGTGAGGTGAAATCCGTCAATGATTGGGTCTAGGACCAGTGCTACAAATCTGCCATGATGGATACTAGTGGGGTGGTCCCTGCGATCGAAGGTGATCGGATAGGAGGACCAAGGGTTGAACTTTGGGGCAACTGGCTCCAACACATATACGTCCATGAGGGCACGCTCCCTCTTGCGGATGTGGGTTGCGTATATCATGTTCACCGTCCGCACTTGCGGGGGAAACCTCTTCTGTCCTCCGGTGTGTGGCTGCCGGGGCTCCTCCTTGTCATCGCTATGCGACCCCTTGTTATTGTTTTCAACAATTAACTTGTCGGCCTGCTTGAATACCCAACAATCCCTGTTGGTGTGATTGGCTGGCTTGTCTGTGGTGCCGTGTATTTGACACGAGCGATCGAGTATACGGTCCAAGCTGGATGGACCCGGCGTGCTTTGTTTAAATGGCTTTTTCCGCTGACCGGGTTTAGAGCCTTTGAATCCAGCATTGACTGCCATATCCTCGGTATTTTCGCTGTTAATGCGGCGCTTATGTTTGTTGCGACGTGACCTGCTATTGCCTTCCTTGGTATCCGAGGTACCATGGTTCTTTGATATGCTATTACTGCAAGCCAGCCAGCTGTCTTCTCCCGCACAAAAGCGGGTCATGAGCATCGTGAGAGCTGCCATGGATTTTGGCTTTTCCTGACCAAGGTGCCGGGCTAGCCACTCATCTCGGATGTTGTGTTTGAAAGCCGCTAAGGCCTCTGCATCCGGACAGTCGACGATTTGATTTTTCTTTGTAAGGAACCGACTCCAGAATTGCCTGGCCGACTCTTCTGGCTGCCGAATTATGTGGCTCAAGGCATCGGTGTCTGGTGGTCGCACATAAGTGCCCTGAAAGTTGTCGAGGAATGCGGCTTCCAGATCTTCCCAACAGGTAATGGAGTCCGCTGGCAAGCTGTTAAGCGAATGCCGCGCTGGTCCTTTGAGCTTTAGTGGGAGGTATTGGATGGCATGTAAGTCATCACCACGGGCCATGTGGATGTGGAGGAGGAAATCCTCGATCCATACTGCAGGATCTGTTGTGCCGTCGTATGATTCAATATTTACAGGTTTGAAACCTTCTGGGAATTGATGATCCATTACTTCGTCTGTGAAGCATAAGGGGTGTGTGGCTCCTCTGTATTGGGCTATATCGCGACGCAACTCGAATGGGTCTTGCCCGCTGTGTTCGGCCCGGCCGGACTTGCTTTTATTGTATCCGGCATGACGTTTATCGTCTCGCAGAGTGGTGCGCCCTCATGATCCATAGATCGATCTTGCATGCTTTGCTTTGTCCTCCAATATGTCTCGCAGGTATGGCGTATCTCCCCATGCCTTTTTATATGAATGGCATCGGGGTGGAGGCTGAGTTTTTGGCTGGAATGCATCTCTATCGCGGCCACGAGGTGGCCGATCAGCCGTATCGTACGTTTCTTCCTCCAATCGGGGTAGTAACCTGCACTTTGGGTAATTCTTGGAGGGGCGCTCGAGTTTATATTCCTCGGCCACGAGGACTTCAGTCCATGTGTCAGCTAGCAGATCTTGATCTGCTTGAAGCTGTTGCTGCTTTTTCTTCAGGCTATTTGCCGTGGCCATAAGCTGGCTCTTGAAGCGCTCTTGTTCGACGGGATCCTCTGGTACAGCGAACTCATCATCGCCAAGGCTTGCCTCATCTTCGGAGGGGGGCATGTAATTTTCATCCTCCTCCTCTCCGTCTACCACTCTCTCAGGAGGGCTGGCTCCTCCATCCTTCTGCTCTAAATCTTGCTGGAGGGGATTGTTGTTGTCTTCGGCACTATCCGGAGTGTTATTATCTCTTGTGCCGGTATCACCACTTTTGCTTTGGCGGTACTTAGAGCGGCGCTGCTGATGTCGGCGCTTGGGTTGCTTCTTGGAGGGGTCATCCTCTGCTATCTCATCGCAATTGCCTTCTTTGGGTGTATCCACCATGTATATGTCATATGACGAGGTGGCTTTCCAGTGCCCTATAGGCGCTGGTTCATCTTTGTCTCCTACATCGTCGTCCATACCGTCGATGTCTTTGGAGTCGAAGTCGAGCATGTCGGTTAGATCATCGACAGTGGCTACGAAGTGGGGGGTGGGTGGGTGTCGTATTTCTTCGTCTTCCGCATCCCAATCCTATTGGCCATAATCCGGCTAGGGCTCTCCTGACAAAGAGAGAGACCTTAGTGAATTCAGAATATCGCCGAAGGGCGAGTGCTGAAAGACATCCGTGGCGGTGAATTCCATGATCGGCGCCCAATCGAATTCGATTGGCAGGGGCGCGGGCGATTCGAAGTCCGGAAAAGAGTCTGGCACCTTGGAGTCACGGGCTTCGCGGAGGATTAGGCTGGTGTTCGGCTCGATCGCCGTTGAGACTGTAGCCCCTAAGGCGGTGTCTAGCCACCCGTCCTCGATTGGTGCAGTTGGCTCTGAGCTAAGGGTCGGAGCTGATGCGGGCGCGGGCTCTGGGGTACTGTTCGGCGGCAGAGCTAGGTCATACCCATCGTGACAGTGCGGCGCGCCCTGCTGTGGCTCGAACCCATCGAAGATCAAGTCTCCGCGGATGTCGGCCGTGTAGTTCAAACTTCCAAATCTGACCTGATGGCCAGGGGTGTAGCTTTCAATCTGCTCCAGATGGCCAAGCGAATTAGCCCGCAGTTCAAAGCCGCCGAACACGAAGATCTGTCCGGGGAGAAAGGTCTCACCCTGGACCACATCGTTGTTGATGATCGGAGGAGCCATCAGGCCTAAAGGTGACGACACAGAGGAACTCTCAATGAAAACACCAATGTCGGTGTCAAAACCGGCGGATCTCGGGTAGGGGGTCCCAAACTGTGTGTCTAGGCTGGATGGTAACAGGAGGCAGGGGACACAACGTTTTACCCAGGTTCGGGCCCTCTTGATGGAGGTAAAACCCTACGTCCTGCTTGATTAATATTGATGATATGGGTAGTACAAGAGTAGATCTACCACGATATTAGAGAGGCTAAACCCTAGAAGCTAGCCTATGGTATGATTGTATGTTATCGTTGTTGTCCTACGGACTAAAACCCTTCGGTTTATATAGACACCGGAGAGGGTTAGGGTTACACAAGGTCGGTTACAAAGGAGGAGATATCCATATCTATATTGCCTAGCTTGCCTTCCACGCCAAGTAGAGTCCCATCCGGACATGAGACGAAGTCTTCAATCTTGCATCTTCATAGTCTAATAGTCCGGCCAATGGAAATAGTCCGGCTATCCGGAGACCCCCTAATCCAGGACTCCCTCAGAGGGAGAGGGAAGGAGAGGGGTAGAGTGCTGGATGGGTGATGGAGTTGCTTCTCGAAGATGGTGGGAGAGGCCTACTAGACAAACTGAGGGTGGAACTGCAATGTTATCAATAAGGGTGGGGATGTGTTTCTGTGTGTGCCTGTGCGTGATAGATCTGTCGGGACGCATCCATGGATGATGAATGGGAACCATGTGTTTGGTAAGCAAACCTAACTAGATCGGTAGATCAATTGTTGTTTGTCGGAGGAAGGGAGAGACACAACTAATGAGGTAGATCGATTGACGTGTGGGTAAAAACGAGTTATAAGAACCTAGCTAGCTATATGTATAGCGAGAGATCGGTCGGTGTACGTCCATTTGTTAGAGGCAAATAAGGCCTAGCGAGATGGATAGACAGAGAGAATGGAGCTAGGAGGTGGTGCGTGAGGAGTGTGCGGTTGTGAGAGCGATGAAAATAGGGGCGAGAGTTTACACGTGTGTCTGACCATATGAGAGACATGAGGCAAGGACACATAAAGGAGGAGATTGAAGGTGTGTTTGTATGTTGTAGGCAGGCATCGCTGGAGAGGTTTATCGATCAGTGTGTGTCGTAAAGGAGTTGTGGAGACTCTGGGAGAATGACCTAAAGAAAAAAATGAATGTGCCAGGTGGATAGAATGCCGAGGGAGGGGGAGGGCGAGGAGGGCATGTGTATGCACGAGAGAAAGTTAGTGGTAGCTACAAAGGTTAGAGGATTGTGTGGGTGTAAGAGACTAACAAAGATCATAATTTGATATGAAAGCGGATTCATATATTTGAATAGGAGATCATAGTGTTTTAGACATTGCATGCATGAATATAGCGGTGATACACGTGCTGTGCACATGTTATACCATAATGTGATAATGCATGGCGTTTGCAACTCACAGCTAAATGCCGAACAATCTAAACCATACTATACATCAAAAAATCTCACATTTTATTTGAATTTGTGATAATGTGTGGCGTTCGCAGCTTACAACTAAATATCAAACAATCTAAACAATACTATGTATCGAACATTCTCACATTTTATTTGAATTTGTGGTAATGTGTGGTGTTTGCAACTCACATCTAAATACTTGTAGGCGTAGGGGCGGGGCACCATACATAATGTGATAAACACATTATACATATGAGACATGGTTTAGATTATGAAGATCTAGCTAGAGCTAGAAATGTAATGTGGTTTGAAATCAAAATAAAGTGGATTCAAAAAATCTAGTTGGAGTTCATATAGGAGTACACATAGTTCATATGTAACTCGAGACTAATTATGTGGTGTGATGTGAAGATAATACACAAACGATGACTTAACTTGACAATAATGATGATTCTAGATCTTATTAAAACAGAGAAACGAATTCAAATGCTTTGACTTCACAACAATCATTACTGTAGATCTTATTCAAATAGAGAAACGAATTCAAATTTATTTAATATTGAAGCGGTAGAATATACGTTTGGAATGCACTAAAACGTTCATTTGAGTAGTAGGTTGCATGCATTATACACATAGCGAAATATTTTAATTGAACATAACATGAATTCAAAGTTTTGAATGACATTTGTAGGGTGCATTGATTTGGGATAGTACACGTTAGGCTTGTCCGGAAATTTCAACCCGCGCCTTGTTAGCATGAAATATTTAAGATATACCTTTGTCTCGTTGTGCTCCGACAATTCCCTCCATCTCAACCCGCGCCTTGCTATTCCAAAATTACAACGCGCGCGAAAACTCCCACCTCCTGTGAAATCCAGACACGCGAAATGCCCATGGTACCCCTGAACCGAAAGAACCGCCTCAAATCGGTGGGGGTACTTTCATAACTTACCCCACATTTAGGACAAGCGCGTCTCTAAGCCATGGTTCCCCACTGCCATCCCATCCGCCCACCCATTCGTACATCGAGGCCGCGGAAACCCGCGACGAAACCCCACACCCTGCTCCGTCCGCCACCCAGCCGGAGCCTCTTCCCCGACGACGTCGTCCACAGCAACACCTCGATGTCCCTCATCCACCGTACCGGATGAGGATCCGTCGTCGATCTCATCGTCCCGCCGGTTCAGCCACCCTGTCCTCCACCTCCAAGGAGCTGCCTCGATGTTCCCCTTGTCTTTCACGCCACCTCCATTCCCACACCACCGCCTTCACCTGCATCACCGAAAGAGCATCATCATCACCGTTTCCTCGGATGAAGCTGCGGCCTAATCAGCGCCACCAAAGAGGTTGTACACTAATCGCCGCATTTTCTTCTTGATTCGATCTCATGGTGCTGCCGACGCTCGGTCCCGAGCCGACACGGCGCGGCTCCATCCACGGCGGCGTCACCGGCCACTTCCTCCACGGCGTCGCTCCCTCGGCGGCGACGTCCACATCAGTAGGACCTGCTACTGCTTTAGCTCTCGCTCGCGCTGCTGCTCTGCTCTTGCTCTCGGTCCCCTGCCTGGTCTGCTGTTGCTATTGCTCTTACTTGCGCTGCTGCTCTCGCTCTTGCTCTTGCTTGCGATGCTGCTCCGATTTAGCTACACTTCAGTCGACTAAATCGACTTTTGGGTCAGTCGATTTTTAGGTGGTGGGGGGCTCGCCGGGGTGAAGGAAGAACCAGCCGCAGCGGGGAGGGGGGCTCGCCGGAGAGATACCCCACTATCTATCTTAGGGTTCAGGATGGGGGCGGTGGTCGCCGGTGGTGGCGGGGCGGTGGCGTGGGGATCGCTGGAGAAAAAGCTCGGCACGGGGTGGCCTAGAGGGATGGCCGGGGCGGCGGTGGACCGGCGGTGGGGAGTGTTTTCGGGGCGGGCGGGGCGGCGCACCGCCGGCCGCGGGCGGCGGGGGGCTGCTGTTTGGCCGGCTCAGGGGGGTGGAGGTTGAAGATGAACCGCAGGCCCTTGATTTCGTATCCAACGGCTGCAAAATCGACTGACCAGAGATGAAAAAGTCAGTCGACCGACGTGTAGCCTCACCTTGCTAGGGCGTTCAGTTTTGACAGCAAAATTCAGTTTCGACAGCAAAATTCAGTTTCGATAGTTAAGTTCAGTTTCGACAGTTAAGTTCAGTTTCGACAGTTAAGTTCAGAGATGAGTGGCTGACGTATTTTACATCTAGCACTTTGTGGTTATGTATTTTACGTCATGTATTGGAGATGCTATTAGAATTCCACTCAAGTTAACGTTGTTCGTTGTCTCTCTTGTCCTGCTTCAGCCTCGGCATCGTACAACTCGGAGCTGCTCCAACGACGAAACCCTCCATAGCGGAGCAGTACCTCGGGCTCCATCTCCAGACGCCTAAGATCTTCTCCCCCTCCTTCGACAGGCAAGTCAGCCGGAGCATCCTCACCGGCCAACCCAATCACGCTGAGATCGACATGGCTTCGCCAAAGAGGTTCTACACTTGTTGCATCTCTTTTTTACTCTACATGTTATATATATTGTCCACTGAGCACACAGATTTGTTCCTTTAGTGTCTCCTTGAAAGAAAAAACGTAGGAATTTTAATTTTCACTTGTCCTCCTTTTCAAATTCCTATTCATGAAGCACAAGACTAAGAGATAGTAGCATAATAGCATTATAACCGTACATTTCCATGTGGTTTGACTTAATGTCACCATGCTTCTTTGCATCCTATGATCTTCCAATTGTTGTGAATCAAACACCCAGATTGGCAAAAATCCTGTGTTTTTAAATTCTCCGTTTTGTACGTGCATTCCTATCCTATTCCTGTCTATTTCCTATCCCTGCATTGTTGGAATCCTCCAATTCAAACGAGCCCTTACAGAATTACTTCTCTTACAGATAGTTGTCAAAGAAAACCTTGCGTGGTTTGTCCCGCTCCTGCTGCACCGTCGTCCACCCCAGCTCAGCTGCTCCAATGACAGAAGGGTCCAGCACAGCAGGGATCCGGCCTGTAGACTATCTTTCGCCGCCTCAGATCTTCTTCCCTGCCGCTGGCAGCCATGAAAACTGCACTACCATCATCAACCGAGCAGATGACCTCGAGGACTACACGGGTCCGCAAGAGAGGTCTCACTCTTTCGTGTCTGCTTACGTTATGCATCGCTTAATATTACATGCTACTTTATCGTCCTGTTCACCAATTAGACTCTGAGTCAGCTCCAAACTAATGGTCAAACTTGAGTTTTTAAATGGTTGTGGGGTACATATCGGGGCCGCTATCAATAGTATCTATCTACTATCTGGTTAATCTCCGGTGTCTACTATGAGTTTCATGTTGGGTGGGAAACAAATAGTAAAGAAGCCATTATCTGTATTTTTTAACTGAAGCCATTATCTGCCTGCTATTATTGGTTTTGGATCTATCCACAGGTTGCTACCATCACTCTGGATTTCTGCATGCACTCCTTACATAATCTCACTATGTTTTATTCCTATGCATGACAGTTATTGTAAACAATGGAACTAAACATGTAGAGCAAAAGAGACGAGCCTTGCGTGGCAATAAAATTTCATGCAGATGTTGCTCCATGGTAGGCGCAAAGGCAGCCCCCCTCCACACATTTCGGATTGTAATCGAGAGG
Source organism: Triticum dicoccoides (assembly GCF_002162155.2). Classification (NCBI taxonomy): domain Eukaryota; kingdom Viridiplantae; phylum Streptophyta; class Magnoliopsida; order Poales; family Poaceae; genus Triticum; species Triticum dicoccoides. Next base: position 582,148,256 of record NC_041384.1, on the reverse strand, counting down.
AAGATATCTGTTCTGAGGGGGATTCAGAAGGAGAAGACAACTCCTATTTACCCCCTGAGGTCTTCGCTCTAACTTGGCATGCTGATGTTGGTTATATCATGCATATGGTGTCTTGCATTGCTTACTTTATACATCAAATAAGTCATCTGCTTAGTTTAGACATCCTTTATGTGAATCCCATCTGTTTAGTTTATTCATCGTTTATGTGAATTATGCAACACCATCTTGTTTAGCCAGGCATCATATATGTGAATTTTGCAATGCCATCCTGCTTAGCTAGTCATCTTATATGTAAATTATATCAGGCCATCCTTTTTTTGGTTACATATTACATTTGTCAAAAATGTTATTACATTCAACTGCTCTTCGTGTGCATCAGCCATTTGACACGGTGATGGCAAATTCTGGAGTGAAAACAAGGTCTTCAGAGCAGACTATGCTATCTGATGAAGCGCATATCTTGCTGGTTACGGATAGCTCCTCAGAGGAGGATTCAGAGATAGATGACCAGTCCTATTCTCCCCCCCCCCTGAGGTGTATGCTCTAACTTGGCAGGGTTATGTTGCTCATATCGTGCCTATGGTGTCTCGCATTGCTATGTCATTTGATTAGTTTAGACATGCTTTGTGTGAATGCCACCTGTTCAATGTCTAATTACCATATATGTGAATTATGCATTGCCATCTTGTTGCAAGACATTATATATGTGAATTATACAATGCTATCTTGTTGCAAAGGCATTATATATGTGAATTATGCAATGCCATGCTGTTTAGCCAATCATCATGTATGTGAATTATATCATGCTATCATTTTTTTGTATTACGTGTTCCATTTGTCGACCACGTTTGTATATTCAACTACTCTTCCTGTGCATCAGCCATTTGAAGCAGTGATGGAAGTATCTGCAATGAAAACAAGGTATTCAGAGAAGACAATGCTACCTGCTGAAGTAGACATCTTACTGGTTATAGAGAGCTCCTCAGAGGAGGATTCAGAGACTGATGACCAGTCCTATTTTCGCCCCGAGGTCTATGCTCAAACTTGGCAGGGTTATATTACCCATGTCATGCATGTTGTCTTGCATTGCTTAGTTTTAACATCATATATGGATTTCCATCTGCTTACTTGCTTACTATATAAATCATATATTTGAATTATATCATGCCATCATGTTTACATAGTACATACACATCATCTATCTAAATTATGGCATGGCAACCCATTTAATAAACACATTATATAGTTATGTCATGTCATCCTGTTTACATAGTCTCATATTTTGAACTATATCTTTCCATATTTTTTAGTTAGCCATCATAATGTGAAATTGTGTCATGCTATCCTGTTTAGTTAGCCATCATATATGTGAAATTGTGTCATGCTATCCTTTTTGGTTAGACAACATAAATATGAATTATTTCATGCCCTATTTTATTCCCCACTATCCATTGCACCTGTCCATCATACAATGTCTATACTTTCAATTACTTTTCTTGTTTATCAGCCATTTGAATTGGAGAGCGTGATGGCAGTATCTAAGGGAGAAACAACACGGTCTTCAGAAAAGATAGTGCTACCAGTTGATGCAGATAGAACCACAGTTGTACTTGCCCAAGGACCAGATCCACCGCACATAACCCAGACTCTCGCAGATTGTACCCCTATCCAGTTGGACAGTGAACCAGCTACACCCCTTCTAACCCCAACCCCGACAGATAGTAACCCAGTTCCAGTTGACACAACACCATCTCCACCATAGAGCACCCAAACACGAGCAGTTAGTAAGGGAACTGCAGTGCCCAAAGCACGAGGACCACCACTCCGAATCCCAACTCAACGCTTAAAGGAGAAGAAGATTTGTTCTTAGGTCAGGTTCTGTAGCTATGGTTCATACTCCTTTGCTCTTGCATGACTGTATTTACTCATACCAACTATTTTCAAATTTGAAGGATGGAATTGAAACTCCAATGGCGCAACAGGTATGTTTTAAACTTGTTTCTTTAACTGGTTTGCTGTTGTAACCTGCTCTATGTTGATTTCAGTTTCAATTGAATAAACAGTTATGTTCTCATGTCATGCACATTACAAGTGTTGTTATTGCTCTATAGTTACCCACACTTATATTCCGTCTATTCTGCTTTGTCTTGAACAAATATTATTTGAATTGTGTCTCTATCTTGATTTGGCAACAAAAACTAGAATGATATAGACCATAAAGTGACCATGGTACATAGATATATGTTTGTTTCATGTAGTTATCCTGTCCACTTTACTACTGAACTCATTTACCAAAATGAGTTTCATATACAACATGGTAAACATGTGATGTGTCTGCTTGTTTCTCTTTTAGAATGCAGACAAAATATTGGAGAACAGTACTGCGTTATCCAATGGTAAAGGAAGTAATGCAGATAAGGTTCAAGATAGTGAGACATCCCTGTTGGTCTCCAAGAAAGCTGATAAAAACTATCTTGACGACAGTGAGGGAACCCAAAAGTCCTGTCTTGATGTAGTGTTCGAGTTACTGGCCACTACTGCTGGCACAAGCTCTTCGAACCCGCTGCCTGAATCAGTTCTACTTCTTGAGTCTCAACTTCAAGTTGAAAGACATCGATCAGATGTGCTGCGACAGGAAGCTGAAGGACTGAGGAAGTCCCTGCAGAATTCAGATGCATATTTTCTGGTGCAATAGCAAGCGCTGGAGAATTTAAGCGCCAAACAAGAGAAAGTTAATGAGCTTGCTAAGCATCTTTCCAGCATTATGGGTACCCAGGATATTGTTTCTTGAGATCTTCTGAAGTGGTTCAGTTCTGGATTTGTTTTGCTGCGGCGTTTATTTGCGCTGGTCGCCAACTTTGACAACCAGTATATATGATATGCTGCTTTGTTCCCTATATTTGCACTGGTGGCGAACTTTGATGCCCAGTGGATGTAATATGTGTAATAGCCGTGATAGCCTAGCGTTAGTTGCTTGCGTATTTATTTCCTTGTTATCTTGTTTATTTGTTTGCTTGTAGTCATTGTAGTTCTTTTTCCGCGGTTAGCTAGTGGCTGCAATAACCTATTTTTAAAACTAGGCCACAATAACCATGGGCTAATATTTACTTTAGTGACACTGGGTCTCCTACTGGCCGTAGAAACAGTGGGCCTTCTACGGGCCGTAGAAACAATGGGCCTTCTGCGGGCCGTATTATCAATGGGCCTTATACGGGCCGTATAATTGATTGGCCAAACATGGGCCAAACAGACCGCATTATGGCCGTAAACGGGCTAGAGTTGGAATCGTCTGTTCATGGGCCGACCATAATGGGCCATCGTTAATAGGCCATATTTGATGACGCTGTGAAATCAGCCCAACATATTAACGGACCACAAACGGGCCAACTGTAACCACGGGCTGAATTTGGCCCACAAGTAGAAAATGACAGTAACGGGCCGTAAGTAAACGAATGCTGGAAATGAGCCCAAGAATAAATGGGCTCTGAGAAGGCCGAAAGATAACATGGGCTGGAAACGGCCCAACGGAATAACGGGTCGTTAATGGGTATAAAGTGATACACTGTTCATTACGGGCCAGTTTCACCATGGGCTGTTAATGGGTGTAAAGTGATACATTGTTCAGTACGGGCCAGTTTCACCACGGGCCGTTAGTAGGCCAAGAGTTACATAGGGCCTCATATGGGCCGAAAGACGTCATGGGCCATACATTGGCCAGAAGTGAAAACTGTTGGAAACATGCCCTAGAGGCAATAATAAATTAGTTATTATTATATTTCCTTCTTCATGATAATCCTTTATTATCCATGCTAGAATTGTATTGATAGGAAACTCAGATACATGTGTGGATACATAGACAACACCATGTCCCTAGTAAGCCTCGAGTTGACTGGCTCGTTAATCAATAGATGGTTATGGTTTCCTGACCATGGACATTGGATGTCATTGATAACGGGATCACATCATTAGGAGAATGATGTGATGGACAAGACCCAATCCTAAGCATAGCACTAGATCGTGTAGTTCATATGCTAAAGCTTTTCTAATGTCAAGTATCATTTCCTTAGACCATGAGATTGTGCAACTCCCGGATACCGTAGGAGTGCTTTGGGTGTGCCAAACGTCACAACGCAACTGGGTGGCTATAAAGGTACACTACGGGTATCTCCGAAAGTGTCCGTTGGGTTGGCACGAATCGAGACCGGGATTTGTCACTCCGTGTGACGGAGAGGTGTCTCTGGGCCCACTCGGTAGGACATCATCATAATGTGCACAATGTGATCAAGGAGTTGATCACGGGATGATGTGTTACAAAACGAGTAAAGAGACTTGCCGGTAACGAGATTGAACAAGGTATCGGGATACCGACGATCGAATCTCGGGCAAGTATCGTACCGCTAGACAAAGGGAATTGTATACGGGATTGATTAAGTCCTTGACATCGTGGTTCATCCGATGAGATCATCGTGGAACATGTGGGAGCCAACATGGGTATCCAGATCCCGCTGTTGGTTATTGACCGGAGAGTCATCTCGGTCATGTCTGCATGTCTCCCAAACCCGTAGGGTCTACACACTTAAGGTTCGGTGACGCTAGGGTTATAGAGATATTAGTATGCGGTAACACGAAAGTTGTTCGGAGTCCCGGATGAGATCCCGGACGTCACGAGGAGTTCCGGAATGGTCCGAAGGTAAAGAATTATATATAGGAAGTGCTATTTCGGCCATCGGGACAAGTTTCGGGGTCATCGGTATTGTACCAGGACCACCGGAAGGGTCCCGGGGGTCCACCGGGTGGGGCCACCTGCCCCGGGGGCCACATGGGCTGTAGGGGGTGCACCTTGGCCTACATGGTCCAAGGGCACCAGCCCCTAGAGGCCCATGCGCCAAAGGGACAAGAGGAGGGGAGAGTCCTAAAAGGGGAAGGCACCTCTGAGGTGCCTTGGGGAGGATGGACTCCTTCCCCCCTTGGCCGCACCCTTCCTTGGAGGAAGGGCCAAGGCTGCGCCCCCCCTCTCCCTTGGCCATATATATAGTGGGGGAAAGGGGGGGCAACCATACCTAAGCCCTGGCGCCTCCCTCTCCCTCCCATGACACATCTCCCTCTTCCCACAGCGCTTGGCGAAGCCCTGTTGGAATCCCGCTACTTCCACCACCACGCCGTCGTGCTGCTGGATCTCCATCAACCTCTCCTTCCCCCTTGCTGGATCAACAAGGAGGAGACGTCGCTGCTCCGTACGTGTGTTGAACGCGGAGGTGCCATCCGTTCGGCACTAGGATCATCGGTGATTTGGATCATGACGAGTACGACTCCATCAACCCCGTTCTCTTGAACGCTTCCGCGCGCGATATACAAGGGTATGTAGATCCACTCCTCCCTGTTGCTAGATGACTCCATAGATAGATCTTGGTGATACGTAGGAAAAATTTGAATTTATGCTACATTCCCCAACAATGGCATCATGAGCTAGGTCTATGCGTAGTTTCTATGCACGTGTAGAACACAAAGTAGTTGTGGGCGTTGATTTTGTTCAATATGCTTGCTGTTACTAGTCTTATCTTGATTCGGCGGCATCGTGGGATGAAGCGGCCCGGACCGACCTTACACGTACTCTTACGTGAGACTGGTTCCACCGACTGACATGCACTAGTTGCATAAGGTGGCTAGCGGGTGTCTGTCTCTCCCACTTTAGTCGGATCGGATTCGATGAAAAGGGTACTTATGAAGGGTAAATAGCAATTGGCATATCACGTTGTGGTTTTTGCGTAGGTAAGAAACGTTCTTGCTAGAAACCCATAGCAGCCACGTAAAACATGCAAACAACAATTAGAGGACGTCTAACTTTTTTTTGCAGGGTATGCTATGTGATGTGATATGGCCAAAAGGATGTGATGAATGATATATGTGATGTATGAGATTGATCATGTTCTTGTAATAGGAATCACGACTTGCATGTCGATGAGTATGACAACCGGCAGGAGCCATAGGAGTTGTCTTAATTTATTTATGACCTGCGTGTCAACATAAACGTCATGTAATTACTTTACTTTATTGCTAAAGCGTTAGCCATAGTAGTAGAAGTAATAGATGACGAGACAACTTCAAGAAGACACGATGATGGAGATCATGATGATGGAGATCATGGTGTCATGCCGGTGACAATGATGATCATGGAGCCCCGAAGATGGAGACCAAAAGGAGCAATATGATATTGGCCATATCATGTCACTATTTGATTGCATGTGATGTTTATCATGTTTTGCATCTTGTTTACTTAGAACTACGGTAGTAGATAAGATGACCCCTCATTAAAATTTCAAGAAAGTGTTTCCCCTAACTGTGCACCATTGCGAAAGTTCGTCATTTCGAAGCACCACGTGATGATCGGGTGTGATAGATTCTTACGTTCACATACAACGGGTGTAAGACAGATTTACACACACGAAACACTTAGGTTGACTTGACGAGCCTAGCATGTACAGACATGGCCTCGGAACACAAGAGACCGAAAGATCGAGCATGAGTCGTATGGTAGATACGATCAACATGAAGATGTTCACCGATGATGACTAGTCCGTCTCACGTGATGATCGGACACGGCCTAGTTGACTCGGATCATGTAATCACTTAGATGACTAGAGGGATGTCTATCTGAGTGGGAGTTCATAAGATGAACTTAATTATCCTGAACATAGTCAAAGGTCTTCGCAAATTATGTCGTAGCTCGCGCTTCAGTTCTACTGTTTAGATATGTTCCTAGAGAAAAATTTAGTTGAAAGTTGATAGTAGCTATTATGCGGACTAGGTCCGTAAACTGAGGATTGTCCTCATTGCTTCATAGAAGGCTTATGTCCTTAATGCACCGCTCAGTGTGCTGAACCTCGAACATTGTCTGTGGATGTTGTGAACATCTGACATACACATTTGATAACTACGTGATAGTTCGGTTAAAACGGTTTAGAGTTGAGGCACCGAAGACTTTTTGAAACGTCGCGAAAAATATGGGATGTTTTGGGGGCTGAAATTGGGATTTCAGGCTCGTGCCCACGTCAAGAGGTATAAGACCTCCAACGATTTTCTTAGCCCGCAAACTAAGGGAGAAAAGCTCAATTGTTGAGCTTGTGCTCAGATTGTCTGAGTACAACAATCATTTGAATCGAGTGGGAGTTGATCTTCCAGATGAGATAGTGATGTTTCTCCGAAGTCATTACCACCAAGCTGCTAGAGCTTCGTGATGAACTATAATATATCGGGGACATATATGATGATCCTTGAGATATTCGCGATGTTTGACACCACGAAAGTAGAAATCAAGAAGGAGCATCAATTGTTGATGGTTAGTGAAACCACTAGTTTCAAGAAGGGCAAGGGCAAGAAGGGATACTTCATGAAACGGCAATTCAGCTGCTGCTCTAGCGAAGAAACCCAAGGTTGAACCCAAACCCGAGACTAAGTGCTTCTGTAATAAGGGGAACAGCCACTGGAGCAGAATTACCCTAGATAGTTGGTAGATTAGAAGGCTGGCAAGGTCGATAGAAGTATATTGGATATACATTATGTTGATGTGTACTTTACTAGTACTCCTAGTAGCACCAGGGTATTAGATACCTGTTTGGTTGCTAAGTGTTAGTAACTCGAAACAAAAGGCTACGGAATAAACGGAGACTAGCTAAAGGTGAGCTGACGATATGTGTTGGAAGTGTTTCCAATGTTGATATGATCAAGCATCGCACGCTCCCTCTACCATCGAGATTGGTGTTAAACCTAAATAATTGTTATTTGGTGTTTGCGTTGAGCATAGACATGATTGGATTACGTCTATCGCAATACGGTTATTCATTTAAGGAGAATAATGGTTACTCTGTTTATTTTAATAATACCTTCAATGGTCTTGCACCTAAAATGAATGGTTTATTGAATCTCGATCGTAGTGATACACATGTTCATGCCAAAAGATAGTAATGATAGTACCACCTACTTGTGGCACTGCCACGTAAGTCATATCAGTATAAAACGCATGAAGAAGCTCCATGTTGATGGATCTTTGGGCTCACTCGTTTTTGAAAAGTTTGAGGCATGCGAACCATGTCTATTGGTGTATATGCATGAAGAAACTCCATGCAAATGGACCGTTTGGACTCACTTGATTTTGAATCACTTGAGACATGCAAATCAAACCACATGGGCAAGATGACTGAAAGCCTCGTTTTTCAGTAAAATGGAACTAGAAAGCAACTTGTTGGAAGTAATACATTTTGATGTGTGCAATCCAATGAGTGCTGAGGCATGTAGTGGATATCGTTATGTTCTTACTTCACAGATGATTTGAGTAGATATTGAGTATATTTACTTGATGAATCACGAGTCTGAATTATTGAAAGGTTCAAGTAATTTCAGGGTGAAGTTGAAAGATCCTCGTGACAAGAGGATAAAATATCTATGATATGATCATAGAGATGAATATTTGAATTATGAGTTTGGCACATAATTAAGACATTGTGGAAATTGTTTCACAACTAATACAGCCTGGAACACCATAGTGTGATGGTGTGTCCGAACATCATAACTGCACCCTATTGGATATGATGCATACCATGATGTCTCTTCTCGAATTACCACGATAGTTTATAGGTTAGGCATTAAAGACAACCACATTCACTTTAAATAGGGCACCACGTAATTCCGATGAGACGACACCGTATGAACTATGGTTTAGAGAAACCTAAGCTGTCATTTCTTAAAAGTTTGGGGCTGCGACGCTTATGTGAAAAGGTTTCAGGATGATAAGCTCAAACCCAAAGCGGATAAATGCATCTTCATAGGACACCCAAAACAGTTGGGTATACCTCCTGTCTCAGATTCGAAAGCAATAAGGGATTGTTTCTAGAATCGGGTCCTTTCTCAAGGAAAAGTTTCTCTCGAAAGAATTGAGTGGGAGGATGGTGGAGACTTGATGAGGTTATTGAACCGTCTCTTCAACTAGTGTGTGGCAGGGCACAGGAAGTTGTTCCTGTGGCACCTACACCAATTGAAGTGGAAGTTTATGATAGTGATCATGAAACTTTAGATCAAGTCACTACCAAACCTCGTGGGATGACAAGGATGCGTACTACTTCAGAGTGGTACGTAATCCTATCTTGGAAGTCATGTTGCTAGACAACAATGAACCTACGAGCTATGGAGAAGCGATGGTGGACCCGGATTCTGATAAATGGCTCGAGGCCATAAAATCCGAGAGAGGATCCATGTATGAAAACAAAGTGTAGACTTTGGCAGAACAACTTGATGGTCGTAAGGCTATTAGGTACATATGGATTTTAAAAGGAAGACGACAATGATGGTAAGTATCACCATTAAGAAAGCTCGACTTGTCGTTAAGATGTTTTCCGACAAGTTCAAGGAGTTGACTATGATGAGACTTTCTCACTCGTAGCGATGCTAAGAGTCTGTTGGAATTATACTAGCGATTACTGCATTATTTATGAAATCTTGTAGATAGGATGTCAAAACATTGTTTCCTCGACGTTTTTGAGGAAAGGTTTTGTCAATCCTGAAAGATGCTAATAAGTATGCAAAGCTCCAGCAATCCTTCTAGGGACTGGAGTAAGCATCTCGGAGTTGGAATGTATGCTTTGATGATGATCAAAGATTTTGGGTTTATACAAAGTTTATGAGAAACTTGTATTTCCAAAGAAGTGAGTGGGAGCACTATAGAATTTCTAATGAGTATATGTTGTTGATATATTATGGATCAGAAATGACGTAGAATTTCTGGAAAGCATATAGGGTTATTTGGAAAGTGTTTTTCAATGGAAAGCCTGGATCAAGCTACTTGAACATTGAGCATCAAGATCTATAAGGATAGATCAACACGCTTAATGGTACTTTCAAATGAGCACATACCTTGACATGATCTTGAAGGTGTTCAAGATGGATCAGTCAAAGAAGGAGTTCTTGCCTGAGTTGTAAGGTATGAAGTTAAGACTTAAAGCTCGACCACGGCAGAAGAAAGAGGAAGGACGAAGGTCGTGCCCTATGCTTTTATCATAGGCTCTCTACAGTATGCCATGCTGTGTACCGCACCTGAAGTGTGCTTTGCCATGAGTTAGTCAAGGGGTACAAGAGTGATCCAAGAATGGATCACAGACAGCGGTCAAAGTTATCCTTAGTAACTAGTGGACTAAGGAATTTTCTCGATTATGGAGGTGGTAAAAGAGTTCGTCGTAAAGGGTTACGCCGATGCAAGCTTAACACCTATCCGGATAGTTCTGATTAGAGATACCGGATACGTATAATGGAGCAACAATTTAGAATAGCTCCAAGTAGAACAATTATTTGAAATGGCTCCAAATATAGCGTAGTAGCTGCATCTGCAAGATGACATAGAGATTTGCGAAGTACACACGGATCTGAAAGATTCAGACCCGTTGACTATAACATCTCTCAAAAGCATAACATGATCAAACCCAGAACTCATCGAGTGTTAATCACATGGTAATGTGAACTAGATTATTGACTCTAGTAAACTCTTGGGTGTTAGTCACATGGGGATGTGACCTTGAGTGTTAATCACATATCGATGTGAACTGGATTATTGACTCTAGTGCAAGTGGGAGACTGTTGGAAATATGCCCTAGAGGCAATAGTAAATTAGTTATTATTATATTTCCTTGTTCATGATAATCGTTTATTATCCATGCTAGAATTGTATTGATAGGAAAATCAGATACATGTGTGGATACATAGACAACACCATGTCCCTAGTAAGCCTCTAGTTGACTGGCTCGTTAATCAATAGATGGTTACGGTTTCCTGACCGTGGACACTGGATGTCATTGATAACGGGATCACATCATAGGAGAATGATGTGATGGACAATACCCAGTCCTAAGCATAGCACTAGATCGTGTAGTTCGTATGCTAAAGCTTTTCTAATGTCAAGTATCATTTCCTTAGACCATGAGATTGTGCAACTCCCGGATACCGTAGGAGTGCTTTGGGTGTGCCAAATGTCACAACGTAACTGGGTGGCTATAAAGGTACACTACGGGTATCTCCGAAAGTGTCTGTTGGGTTCGCACGAATCGAGACTGGGATTTGTCACTCCGTGTGATGGAGAGGTGTCTCTAGGCCCACTTGGTAGGACATCATCATAATGTGCACAATGTGATCAAGGAGTTGATCACGGGATGATGTGTTACGAAACGAGTAAAGAGACTTGCCGGTAACGAGATTGAACAAGGTATCGGGATACCGATGATCGAATCTCGGGCAAGTATCGTACCGCTAGACAAAGGGAATTGTATACGGGATTGATTAAGTCCTTGACATCGTGGTTCATCCGATGAGATCATCGTGGAACATGTGGGAGCCAACATGGGTATCCAGATCCCGCTGTTGGTTATTGACCGGAGAGTCATCTCGGTCATGTCTGCATGTCTCCCGAACCCGTAGGGTCTACACACTTAAGGTTCGGTGACGCTAGGGTTATAGAGATATTAGTATGCGGTAACCCGAAAGTTGTTCGGAGTCCCGGATGAGATCCCGGACGTCACGAGTAGTTCCGGAATGGTCCGGAGGTAAAGAATTATATATAGGAAGTGCTATTTCGGCCATCGGGACAAGTTTCGGGGTCATCGGTATTGTACCAGGACCACCGGAAGGGTCCCGGGGGTCCACCGGGTGGGGCCACCTGCCCCGGGGGCCACATGGGCTGTAGGGGGTGCGCCTTGGCCTACATGGGCCAAGGGCACCAGCCCCTAGAGGCCCATGCACCAAAGGGACAAGAGGAGGGAGAGTCCTAAAAGGGGAAGGCACCTCTGAGGTGCCTTGGGGAGGATGGACTCCTTCCCCCCTTGGCCGCACCCTTCCTTGGAGGAAGGGCCAAGGCTGCGCCCCCCTCTCCCTTGGCCATATATATAGTGGGGGAAAGGGGGGGCAACCATACCTAAGCCCTGGCGCCTCCCTCTCCCTCCCATGACACATCTCCCTCTTCCCACAGCGCTTGGCGAAGCCCTGTTGGAATCCCGCTACTTCCACCACCACGCCGTCGTGCTGCTGGATCACCATCAACCTCTCCTTCCCCCTTGCTGGATCAAGAAGGAGGAGACGTCGCTGCTCCATACGTGTGTTGAACGCGGAGGTGTCGTCCGTTCGGCACTAGGATCATCGCTGATTTGGATCACGACGAGTACGACTCCATCAACCCCGTTCTCTTGAACGCTTCCGCGCACGATCTAGAAGGGTATGTAGATCCACTCCTCCCTTGTTGCTAGATGACTCCATACATAAATCTTGGTGATACGTAGGACAATTTTGAATTTATGCTACGTTCCCCAACAGTGGCATCATGAGCTAGGTCTATGCGTAGTTTTTATGCACGAGTAGAACACAAAGTAGTTGTGGGCGTTTATTTTGTTCAATATGCTTGCCGTTACTAGTCTTATCTTGATTCGGCGGCATCGTGGGATGAAGCGGCCCGGACCGACCTTACACGTACTCTTACGTGAGACTGGTTCCACCGACTGACATGCACTAGTTGCATAAGGTGGCTAGCGGGTGTCTGTCTCTCCCACTTTAGTCGGATCGGATTCGATGAAAAGGGTACTTATGAAGGGTAAATAGCAATTGGCATATCACGTTGTGGTTTTTGCGTAGGTAAGAAACGTTCTTGCTAGAAACCCATAGCAGCCACGTAAAATATGCAAACAACAATTAGAGGACGTCTAACTTGTTTTTGCAGGGTATGCTATGTGATGTGATATGGCCAAAAGGATGTGATGAATGATATATGTGATGTATGAGATTGATCATGTTCTTGTAATAGGAATCACGACTTGCATGTCGATGAGTATGACAACCGGCAGGAGCCATAGGAGTTGTCTTAATTTATTTATGACCTGCGTGTCAACATAAACGTCATGTAATTACTTTACTTTATTGCTAAAGCGTTAGCCATAGTAGTAGAAGTAATAGATGACGAGACAACTTCAAGAAGACACGATGATGGAGATCATGATGATGGAGATCATGGTGTCATGCCGGTGACAATGATGATCATGGAGCCCCGAAGATGGAGATCAAAATGAGCAATATGATATTGGCCATATCATGTCACTATTTGATTGCATGTGATGTTTATCATGTTTTTGCATCTTGTTTACTTAGAACGACGGTAGTAAATAAGATGATCCCTCATTAAAATTTCAAGAAAGTGTTCCCCCTAAATGTGCACCGTTGTGAAAGTTCGTCGTTTCGAAGCACCACGTGATGATCGGGTGTGATAGATTCTTACATTCACATACAATGGGTGTAAGACAGATTTACACACGCGAAACACTTAGGTTGACTTGACGAGCCTAGCATGTACAGACATGGCCTCGGAACACAAGAGACCGAAAGGTCGAGCATGAGTCGTATGGTAGATACGATCAACATGAAGATGTTCACCGATGATGACTAGTCCGTCTCACGTGATGATCGGACACGGCCTAGTTGACTCGGATCATGTAATCACTTAGATGACTAGAGGGATGTCTATCTGAGTGGGAGTTCATAAGATGAACTTAATTATCCTGAACATAGTCAAAGGTCTTCGCAAATTATGTCGTAGCTCGCGCTTCAGTTCTACTGTTTAGATATGTTCCTAGAGAAAAATTTAGTTGAAAGTTGATAGTAGCTATTATGCGGACTAGGTCCGTAAACTGAGGATTGTCCTCATTGCTTCATAGAAGGCTTATGTCCTTAATGCACCGCTCAGTGTGCTGAACCTCGAACGTTGTCTGTGGATGTTGTGAACATCTGACATACACATTTGATAACTACGTGATAGTTCGGTTAAAACGATTTAGAGTTGAGGCACCGAAGACTTTTTGAAACGTCGCGAAACATATGGGATGTTTTGGGGGCTGAAATTGGGATTTCAGGCTCGTGCCCACGTCAAGAGGTATAAGACCTCCAACGATTTTCTTAGCCTGCAAACTAAGGGAGAAAAGCTCAATTGTTGAGCTTGTGCTCAGATTGTCTGAGTACAACAATCATTTGAATCGAGTGGGAGTTGATCTTCCAGATGAGATAGTGATGTTTCTCCGAAGTCATTACCACCAAGCTGCTAGAGCTTCGTGATGAACTATAATATATCCGGGACATATATGATGATCCTTGAGATATTCGCGATGTTTGACACCACGAAAGTAGAAATCAAGAAGGAGCATCAATTGTTGATGGTTAGTGAAACCACTAGTTTCAAGAAGGGCAAGGGCAAGAAGGGATACTTCATGAAACGGCAATTCAGCTGCTGCTCTAGTGAAGAAACCCAAGGTTGAACCCAAACCCGAGACTAAGTGGTTCTGTAATAAGGGGAACATCCACTGGAGCAGAATTACCCTAGATACTTGGTAGATTAGAAGGCTGGCAAGGTCGATAGAAGTATATTGGATATACATTATGTTGATGTGTACTTTACTAGTACTCCTAGTATCACCAGGGTATTAGATACCGGTTCGGTTGCTAAGTGTTAGTAACTCGAAACAAAAGGCTACGGAATAAACAGAGACTAGCTAAAGGTGAGCTGACGATATGTGTTGGAAGTGTTTCCAATGTTGATATGATCAAGCATCGCATGCTCCCTCTACCATCGAGATTGGTGTTAAACCTAAATAATTGTTATTTGGTGTTTGCGTTGAGCATAGACATGATTGGATTACGTCTATCGCAATACGGTTATTCATTTAAGGAGAATAATGGTTACTCTGTTTATTTTAATAATACCTTCAATGGTCTTGCACCTAAAATGAATGGTTTATTGAATCTCGATCGTAGTGATACACATGTTCATGCCAAAAGATAGTAATGATAGTACCACCTACTTGTGGCACTGCCACGTAAGTCATATCAGTATAAAATGCATGAAGAAGCTCCATGTTGATGGATCTTTGGGCTCACTCGTTTTTGAAAAGGTTGAGGCATGCGAACCATGCCTATTGGTGTATATGCATGAAGAAACTCCATGCAAATGGACCGTTTGGACTCACTTGATTTTGAATCACTTGAGACAGCAAATCAAACCACATGGGCAAGATGACTGAAAGCCTCGTTTTTCAGTAAAATGGAACTAGAAAGCAACTTGTTGGAAGTAATACATTTTGATGTGTGCAATCCAATGAGTGCTGAGGCATGTAGTGGATATCGTTATGTTCTTACTTCACAGATGATTCGAGTAGATATTGAGTATATTTACTTGATGAATCACGAGTCTGGATTATTGAAAGGTTCAAGTAATTTCAGGGTGAAGTTGAAAGATCGTCGTGACAAGAGGATAAAATATCTATGATATGATCATAGAGATGAATATCTGAATTACGAGTTTGGCACAGAATTAAGACATTGTGGAAATTGTTTCACAACTAATACAGCCTGGAACACCATAGTGTGATGGTGTGTCCGAACATCATAACTGCACCCTATTGGATATGATGCATACCATGATGTCTCTTATCGAATTACCACGATAGTTTATAGGTTAGGCATTAAAGACAACCACATTCACTTTAAATAGGGCACCACGTAATTCCGATGAGATGACACCGTATGAACTATGGTTTAGAGAAACCTAAGCTGTCATTTCTTAAAAGTTTGGGGCTGCACGCTTATGTGAAAAGGTTTTAGGATGATAAGCTCAAACCCAAAGCGGATAAATGCATCTTCATAGGACACCCAAAACAGTTGGGTATACCTCCTGTCTCAGATTCGAAAGCAATAAGGGACTGTTTCTAGAATCGGGTCCTTTCTCGAGGAAAAGTTTCTCTCGAAAGAATTGAGTGGGAGGATGGTGGAGACTTGATGAGGTTATTGAACCGTCTCTTCAACTAGTGTGTGGCAAGGCACAGGAAGTTGTTCCTGTGGCACCTACACCAATTGAAGTGGAAGTTTATGATAGTGATCATGAAACTTTAGATCAAGTCACTACCAAACCTCGTGGGATGACAAGGATGCATACTACTTCAGAATGGTACGTAATCCTGTCTTGGAAGTCATGTTGCTAGACAACAATGAACCTACGAGCTATGGACAAGCGATGGTGGACCCGGATTCCGATAAATGGCTCGAGGCCATAAAATCCGAGAGAGGATCCATGTATGAAAACAAAGTGTAGACTTTGGCAGAACAACTTGATGGTCGTAAGGCTGTTAGGTACATATGGATTTTAAAAGGAAGACGACAATGATGGTAAGTATCACCATTAAGAAAGCTCGACTTGTCGCTAAGATGTTTTCCGACAAGTTCAAGGAGTTGACTACGATGAGACTTTCTCACTCGTAGCGATGCTAATAGTCTGTTGGAATTATATTAGCGATTACTGCATTGTTTATGAAATCTTGCAGCTAGGATGTCAAAACATTGTTTCCTCGACGTTTTTGAGGAAAGGTTTTGTCAATCCTGAAAGATGCTAATAAGTATGCAAGCTCCAGCAATCCTTCTAGGGACTGGAGTAAGCATCTCGGAGTTGGAATGTATGCTTTGATGATGATCAAAGATTTTGGGTTTATACAAAGTTTATGAGAAACTTGTATTTCCAAAGAAGTGAGTGGGAGCACTATAGAATTTCTGATGAGTATATGTTGTTGATATATTATGGATCAAAAATGACGTAGAATTTCTGCAAAGCATATAGGGTTATTTGGAAAGTGTTTTTCAATGGAAAGCCTGGATCAAGCTACTTGAACATTGAGCATCAAGATCTATAAGGATAGATCAAAACGCTTAATGGTACTTTCAAATGAGCACATACCTTGACATGATCTTGAAGGTGTTCAAGATGGATCAGTCAAAGAAGGAGTTCTTGCCTGAGTTGTAAGGTATGAAGTTAAGACTTAAAGCTCGACCACGGCAGAAGAAAGAGGAAGGACGAAGGTCGTCCCCTATGCTTTTATCATAGGCTCTCTACAGTATGCTATGCTGTGTACCGCACCTGAAGTGTGCCTTGCCATGAGTTAGTCAAGGGGTACAAGAGTGATCCAAGAATGGATCACAGACAGCGGTCAAAGTTATCCTTAGTAACTAGTGGACTAAGGAATTTTCTCGATTATGGAGGTGGTAAAAGAGTTCGTCGTAAAGGGTTACGCCGATGCAAGCTTAACACCTATCCGGATAGCTCTGACTAGAGATACCGGATACGTATAATGGAGCAACAATTTAGAATAGCTCCAAGTAGAACAGTTATTTGAAATGGATCCAAATATAGCGTAGTAGCTACATCTGCAAGATGACATAGAGATTTGCAAAGTACACACGGATCTGAAAGATTCAGACCCGTTGACTATAACATCTCTCACAAGCATAACATGATCAAACCCAGAACTCATCGAGTGTTAATCACATGGTAATGTGAACTAGATTATTGACTCTAGTAAACTCTTGGGTGTTAGTCACATGGGGATGTGACATTGAGTGTTAATCACATATCGATGTGAACTGGATTATTGACTCTAGTGCAAGTGGGAGACTGTTGGAAATATGCCCTAGAGGCAATAATAAATTAGTTATTATTATATTTCCTTGTTCATGATAATCGTTTATTATCCATGCTAGAATTGTATTGATAGGAAACTCAGATACATGTGTGGATACATAGACAACACCATGTCCCTAGTAAGCCTCTAGTTGACTGGCTCGTTAATCAATAGATGGTTACGGTTTCTTGACCATGGACATTGGATGTCATTGATAACGGGATCACATCATTAGGAGAATGATGTGATGGACAAGACCCAATCCTAAGCATAGCACTAGATCGTGTAGTTCGTATGCTAAAGCTTTTCTAATGTCAAGTATCATTCCCTTAGACCATGAGATTGTGCAACTCTCGGATACCGTAGGAGTGCTTTGGGTGTGCCAAACGTCACAACGTAACTGGGTGGCTATAAAGGTACACTACGGGTATCTCCGAAAGTGTCTGTTGGGTTGGCACGAATCGAGACTGGGATTTGTCACTCCGTGTGATGGAGAGGTGTCTCTGGGCCCACTCGGTAGGACATCATCATAATGTACACAATGTGATCAAGGAGTTGATCACGGGATGATGTGTTACGAAACGAGTAAAGAGACTTGCCGGTAACGAGATTGAACAGGGTATCGGGATACCGACGATCGAATCTCGGGCAAGTATCGTACCGCTAGACAAAGGGAATTGTATACGGGATTGATTAAGTCCTTGACAACGTCGTTCATTCGATGAGATCATCGTGGAACATGTGGGAGCCAACATGGGTATCCAGATCCCGCTGTTCGTTATTGACCGGAGAGTCATCTCGGTCATGTCTGCATGTCTCCCGAACCCGTAGGGTCTACACACTTAAGGTTCGGTGACGCTAGGGTTATAGAGATATTAGTATGCGGTAACCGGAAAGTTGTTCGGAGTCCCGGATGAGATCCCGGATGTCACGAGGAGTTCCGGAATGGTCTGGAGGTAAAGAATTATATATAGGAAGTGCTATTTCGGCCATCGGGACAAGTTTCGGGGTCATCGGTATTGTACCAGGACCACCGGAAGGGTCCCGGGGGTCCACCGGGTGGGGCCACCTGCCCCGGGGGCCACATGGGCTGTAGGGGGTGCGCCTTGGCCTACATGGGCCAAGGGCTCCAGCCCCTAGAGGCCCATGCGCCAAAGGGACAAGAGGAGGGTAGAGTCCTAAAAGGGGAAGGCACCTCCGAGGTGCCTTGGGGAGGATGGACTCCTTCCCCCCTTGGCCGCACCCTTCCCTGGAGGAAGGACCAAGGCTGCGCCCCCCCTCTCCCTTGGCCATATATATAGTGGGGGAAAGGGGGGCAACCATACCTAAGCCCTGGCGCCTCCCTCTCCCTCCCATGACACATCTCCCTCTTCCCACAGCGCTTGGCGAAGCCCTGTTGGAATCCCGCTACTTCCACCACCATGCCGTCGTGCTGCTGGATCTCCATCAACCTCTCCTTCCCCCTTGCTGGATCAAGAAGGAGGAGACGTCGCTGCTCCGTACGTGTGTTGAACGTGGAGGTGCCATCCGTTCGGCACTAGGATCATCGGTGATTTAGATCACGACGAGTACGACTCCATGAACCCCGTTCTCTTGAACGCTTCCGCGCGCGATCTACAAGGGTATGTAGATCCACTCCTCCCTCGTTGCTAGATGACTCCATAGATAGATCTTGGTGATACGTAGGAAAATTTTGAATTTATGCTACGTTCCCCAACAGTGGAATCATGAGCTAGGTCTATGCGTAGTTTCTATGCACGAGTAGAACACAAAGTAGTTGTGGGCGTTGATTTTGTTCAATATGCTTGCCGTTACTAGTATTATCTTGATTCGGCGGCATCGTGGGATGAAGCGGCCCGGACCGACCTTACACGTAATCTTATGTGAGACTGGTTCCACCGACTGACATGCACTAGTTGCATAAGGTGGCTAGCGGGTGTCTGTCTCTCCCACTTTAGTCGGATCGGATTCGATGAAAAGGGTACTTATGAAGGGTAAATAGCAATTGGCATATCACGTTGTGGTTTTTGCGTAGGTAAGAAATGTTCTTGCTAGGAACCCATAGCAGCCACGTAAAACATGCAAACAACAATTAGAGGACGTCTAACTTGTTTTTGCAGGGTATGCTATGTGATGTGATATGGCCAAAAGGATGTGATGAATGATATATGTGATGTATGAGATTGATCATGTTCTTGTAATAGGAATCACGACTTGCATGTCGATGAGTATGACAACCGGCAGGAGCCATAGGAGTTGTCTTAATTTATTTATGACCTGCGTGTCAACATAAACGTCATGTAATTACTTTACTTTATTGCTAAAGCGTTAGCCATGGTAGTAGAAGTAATAGATGACGAGACAACTTCAAGAAGACACGATGATGGAGATCATGATGATGGAGATCATGGTGTCATGCCGGTGAAAATGATGATCATGGAGCCCCGAAGATGGAGATCAAAAGGAGCAATATGATATTGGCCATATCATGTCACTATTTGATTGCATGTGATGTTTATCATGTTTTTGCATCTTGTTTACTTAGAACGACGGTAGTAAATAAGATGATCCCTCATTAAAATTTCAAGAAAGTGTTCCCCCTAACTGTGCACCGTTGCGAAAGTTCGTCGTTTCGAAGCACCACGTGATGATCGGGTGTGATAGATTCTTACGTTCACATACAACGGGTGTAAGACAGATTTACACACGCGAAACACTTAGGTTGACTTGACGAGCCTAGCATGTACAGACATGGCCTCGGAACACAAGAGACCGAAAGGTCGAGCATGAGTCGTATGGTAGATACGATCAACATGAAGATGTTCACCGATGATGACTAGTTTGTCTCACGTGATGATCGGACACGGCCTAGTTGACTCGGATCATGTAATCACTTAGATGACTAGAGGGATGTCTATCTGAGTGGGAGTTCATAAGATGAACTTAATTATCCTGAACGTAGTTAAAGGTCTTCGCAAATTATGTCGTAGCTCGCGCTTCAGTTCTACTGTTTAGATATGTTCCTAGAGAAAAATTTAGTTGAAAGTTGATAGTAGCTATTATGCGGACTAGGTCCGTAAACTGAGGATTGTCCTCATTGCTTCATAGAAGGCTTATGTCCTTAATGCACCGCTCAGTGTGCTGAACCTCGAACGTTGTCTGTGGATGTTGCGAACATCTGACATACACATTTGATAACTACGTGATAGTTCGGTTAAAATGGTTTAGAGTTGAGGCACCGAAGACGTTTTGAAACGTCGCGAAACATATGGGATGTCTTGGGGGCTGAAATTGGGATTTCAGGCTCGTGCCCACGTCAAGAGGTATAAGACCTCCAACGATTTTCTTAGCCTGCAAACTAAGGGAGAAAAGCTCAATTGTTGAGCTTGTGCTCAGATTGTCTGAGTACAACAATCATTTGAATCGAGTGGGAGTTGATCTTCCAGATGAGATAGTGATGTTTCTCCGAAGTCATTACCACCAAGCTGCTAGAGCTTCGTGATGAACTATAATATATCGGGGACATATATGATGATCCTTGAGATATTCACGATGTTTGACACCACGAAAGTAGAAATCAAGAAGGAGCATCAATTGTTGATGGTTAGTGAAACCACTAGTTTCAAGAAGGGCAAGGGCAAGAAGGGATACTTCATGAAACGGCAATTCAGCTGCTACTCTAGTGAAGAAACCCAAGGTTGAACCCAAACCCGAGACTAAGTGCTTCTGTAATAAGGGGAACAGCCACTGGAGCAGAATTACCCTAGATACTTGGTAGATTAGAAGGCTGGCAAGGTCGATAGAAGTATATTGGATATACATTATGTTGATGTGTACTTTACTAGTACTCCTAGTAGCACCAGGGTATTAGATACCGTTTTGGTTGCTAAGTGTTAGTAACTCGAAACAAAAGGCTACGGAATAAACGGAGACTAGCTAAAGGTGAGCTGACGATATGTGTTGGAAGTGTTTCCAATGTTGATATGATCAAGCATCGCACGCTCCCTCTACCATCGAGATTGGTGTTAAACCTAAATAATTGTTATTTGGTGTTTGCGTTGAGCATAGACATGATTGGATTACGTCTATCGCAATACGGTTATTCATTTAAGGAGAATAATGGTTACTCTGTTTATTTGAATAATACCTTCAATGGTCTTGCACCTAAAATGAATGGTTTATTGAATCTCGATCGTAGTGATACACATGTTCATGCCAAAAGATATTAATGATAGTACCACCTACTTGTGGCACTGCCACGTAAGTCATATCAGTATAAAACGCATGAAGAAGCTCCATGTTGATGGATCTTTGGGCTCACTCGTTTTTTAAAAGTTTGAGGCATGCGAACCATGTCTATTGCTGTATATGCATGAAGAAACTCCATGCAAATGGACCGTTTGGACTCACTTGATTTTGTATGACTTGAGACATGCAAATCATACCAGATGGGCAAGATGACTGAAAGCCTCGTTTTTCAGTAAAATGGAACTAGAAAGCAACTTGTTTGAAGTAATACATTTTGATGTGTGCAATCCAATGAGTGATGAGGCATGTAGTGGATATCGTTATGTTCTTACTTCACAGATGATTTGAGTAGATATTGAGTATATTTACTTGATGAATCACGAGTCTGAATTATTGAAAGGTTCAAGTAATTTCAGGGTGAAGTTGTAAGATCGTCGTGACAAGAGGATAAAATATCTATGATATGATCATAGAGATGAATATCTGAATTACGAGTTTGGCACAGAATTAAGACATTGTGGAAATTGTTTCACAACTAATACAGCCTGGAACACCATAGTGTGATGGTGTGTCCGAACATCATAACTGCACCCTATTGGATATGATGCATACCATGATGTCTCTTATCGAATTACCATGATAGTTTATGGGTTAAGCATTAAAGACAACCACATTCACTTTAAATAGGGCACCACATAATTCCGATGAAATGACACCGTATGAACTATGGTTTAGAGAAACCTAAGCTGTCATTTCTTAAAAGTTTGGGGCTGCGACACTTATGTGAAAAGGTTTCAGGATGATAAGCTCAAACCCAAAGCGGATAAATGCATCTTCATAGGACACCCAAAACAGTTGGGTATACCTCCTGTCTCAGATTCGAAAGCAATAAGGGATTGTTTCCAGAATCGGGTCCTTTCTCGAGGAAAAGTTTCTCTCGAAAGAATTGAGTGGGAGGATGGTGGAGACTTGATGAGGTTATTGAACCGTCTCTTCAACTAGTGTGTGGCAGGGCACAGGAAGTTGTTCCTGTGGCACCTACACCAATTGAAGTGGAAGTTTATGATAGTGATCATGAAACTTTAGATCAAGTCACTACCAAACCTCGTGGGATGACAAGGATGCATACTACTTCAGAGTGGTATGTAATCCTGTCTTGGAAGTCATGTTGCTAGACAACAATGAACCTATGAGCTATGGAGAAGCGATGGTGGACCCGGATTCCGATAAATGGCTCGAGGCCATAAAATCTGAGAGAGGATCCATGTACGAAAACAAAGTGTAGACTTTGGCAGAACAACTTGATGGTCGTAAGGCTGTTAGGTACATATGGATTTTAAAAGGAAGACGACAATGATGGTAAGTATCACCATTAAGAAAGCTCGACTTGTCGTTAAGATGTTTTCCGACAAGTTCAAGGAATTGACTACGATGAGGCTTTCTCACTCGTAGCGATGCTAAGAGTCTGTTGGAATTATATTAGCGATTACTGCATTATTTATGAAATCTTGCAGATAGGATGTCAAAACATTGTTTCCTCGACGTTTTTGAGGAAAGGTTTTGTCAATCCTGAAAGATGCTAATAAGTATGCAAAGCTCCAGCAATCCTTCTAGGGACTGGAGTAAGCATCTCGAAGTTGGAACGTATGCTTTGATGATGATCAAATATTTTGGGTTTATACAAAGTTTATGAGAAACTTGTATTTCCAAAGAAGTGAGTGGGAGCACTATAGAATTTCTGATGAGTATATGTTGTTGATATATTATGGATCAGAAATGACGTAGAATTTCTGGAAAGCATATAGGGTTATTTGGAAAGTGTTTTTCAATGGAAAGCCTGGATCAAGCTACTTGAACATTGAGCATCAAGATCTATAAGGATAGATCGAAACGCTTAATGGTACTTTCAAATGAGCACATACCTTGACATGATCTTGAAGGTGTTCAAGATGGATCAGTCAAAGAAGGAGTTCTTGCCTGAGTTGTAAGGTATGGAGTTAAGACTTAAAGCTCGACCACGGTAGAAGAAAGAGGAAGGACAAAGGTCGTCCCCTATGCTTTTATCATAGGCTCTCTACAATATGCTATGCTGTGTACCGCACCTGAAGTGTGCCTTGCCATGAGTTAGTCAAGGGGTACAAGAGTGATCCAAGAATGGATCACAGACAGCGGTCAAAGTTATCCTTAGTAACTAGTGGACTAAGGAATTTTCTCGATTATGGAGGTGGTAAAAGAGTTCGTCGTAAAGGGTTACGCCGATGCAAGCTTAACACCTATCCGGATAGCTCTGATTAGAGATACCGGATATGTATAATGGAGCAACAATTTAGAATAGCTCCAAGTAGAATAGTTATTTGAAATGGCTCCAAATATCGCGTAGTAGCTGCATCTGCAAGATGACATATAGATTTGCGAAGTACACACGGATCTAAAAGATTCAGACCCGTTGACTATAACATCTCTCACAAGCATAACATGATCAAACCCAGAACTCATCGAGTGTTAATCACATGGTAATGTGAACTAGATTATTGACTCTAGTAAACTCTTGGGTGTTAGTCACATGGGGATGTGACCTTGAGTGTTAATCACATATCGATGTGAACTGGATTATTGACTCTAGTGCAAGTGGGAGACTGTTGGAAATATGCCCTAGAGGCAATAATAAATTAGTTATTATTATATTTCCTTGTTCATGGTAATCGTTTATTATCCATGCTAGAATTGTATTGATAGGAAAATCAGATACATGAGTGGATACATAGACAACACCATGTCCCTAGTAAGCCTCTAGTTGATTGGATCGTTAATCAATAGATGGTTACGGTTTCCTAACCATGGACATTGGATGTCATTGATAACGGGATCACATCATTAGGAGAATGATGTGATGGACAAGACCCAATCCTAAGCATAGCACTAGATCGTGTAGTTCGTATACTAAAGCTTTTCTAATGTCAAGTATCATTTCCTTAGACCATGAGATTGTGCAACTCCCGGATACCGTAGGAGTGCTTTGGGTGTGCCAAACGTCACAACGTAACTGGGTGGCTATAAAGGTACACTACGGGTATCTCCGAAAGTGTCTGTTGGGTTGGCACGAATCGAGACTGGGATTTGTCACTCCGTGTGATGGAGAGGTGTCTCTGGGCCCACTCGGTAGGACATCATCATAATGTGCACAATGTGATCAAGGAGTTGATCACGGGATGATGTGTTACGAAATGAGTAAAGAGACTTGCCGGTAACGAGATTGAACAAGGTATCGGGATACCGACGATCGAATCTCGGGTAAGTATCGTACCGCTAGACAAAGGGAATTGTATACGGGATTGATTAAGTCCTTGACATCGTGGTTCATCCGATGAGATCATCGTGGAACATGTGGGAGCCAACATGGGTATCCAGATCCCGCTGTTGGTTATTGACGAGAGTGTCATCTCGGTCATGTCTGCATGTCTCCCGAACCCGTAGGGTCTACACACTTAAGGTTCGGTGACGCTAGGGTTATAGAGATATTAGTATGCGGTAACCCGAAAGTTGTTCGGAGTCCCGGATGAGATCCCGGACGTCACAAGGAGTTTCGGAATGGTCCGGAGCTAAAGAATTATATATAGGAAGTGCTATTTCGGCCATCGGGACAAGTTTCGGGGTCACCGGTATTGTACCAGGACCACCGAAAGGGTCCCGGGGATCCACCGGGTGGGGTCACCTGCCCCAGGGGGCACATGGGTTGTAGGGGGTGCGCCTTGGCCTACATGGGCCAAGGGCACCAGCCCCTAGAGGCCCATGCGCCAAAGGGACAAGAGGAGGGGAGAGTCCTAAAAAGGGAAGGCACCTCCGAGGTGCCTTGGGGAGGATGGACTCCTTCCCCCCTTGGCCGCACCCTTCCTTGGAGGAAGGGCCAAGGCTGCGCCCCCTCTCCCTTGGCCCTATATATAGTGGGGGAAAGGGGGGGGCAACCATACCTAAGCCCTGGCGCCTCCCTCTCCCTCCCATGACACATCTCCCTCTTCCCACAGCGCTTGGCGAATCCCTGTTGGAACCCCGCTACTTCCACCACCACGCCGTCGTGCTGCTGGATCTCCATCAACCTCTCCTTCCCCCTTGCTGGATCAAGAAGGAGGAGACGTTGCTGCTCCGTACGTGTGTTGAACGCGGAGGTGCCGTCCATTCGGCGCTAGGATCATCGGTGATTTGGATCACGACGAGTACGACTCCATCAACCCCGTTCTCTTGAACGCTTCCGCACGCGATCTACAAGGGTATGTAGATCCACTCCTCCCTCGTTACTAGATGACTCCATAGATAGATCTTGGTGATACGTAGGAAAATTTTGAATTTATGCTATGTTCCCCAACAAAAACGGGCTGGAATCATATTGGATGGCCCAGATGAGCTACTGGGCCTAATTCGGATAGGGCGTAACGGGCCCTGGGTTAGCGGGCTGTAAATGGGCTATATTTGAATAGGCCGTTAACAGGCTTTCCATGGGCCGGCCCGCCAGCTTTTGACCAAGTCAAACGGGCCGGCCTTTTCACAGGAATGGGCCTCTGTTGGGCCGTGCCACGTGTCGACGTATCATAGGCGCCTATCTGACCCACTGACGATCTGACACGTGTTTCGTCCGGCCAATAAGAATTTTACACGTGGAAATGTCCCATTGGTCGGGGCAGTTAACGGGTTATCGGATCCAAAACCCGACCCGATAGTTTAACAGCGATCCGTTACGGTGGATGCCACGTGTCGGTCACCCTTGACGAAAGCACTTCTGTGACGCGCGATTTATCGTCATGGAAGTGGACATTTCCGTGATGATAATTTTGGTAATGTCATGGTACACTTCTACGACAGCACAGGTATGACTATCTTGATTCTGTCATAAATTTGTCATGGATGTACATGCATGACAAAAAATTGACCTACTGTGACAAACACGTATCATCACGGAAGTGTATTTTTTTGTTGTGTAGTGTCGCGTTAGCAGCATCCTGCAGTAGTGAGAGAACTATGTCAATCACTATCTTATCTGGAAGATTAAATCCCACTTGATTCAAGCGATTGTAGTACCCAGACATTCTAAGCACATGCTCACTGCCTGAGCTATTCCCCTCCATCTTGTAGGAAAAGTACTTGTCAGAGGTCTCATACCTCTCAACACAGGCATGAGTCTGAAATACCAATTTCAGCTCTTGGAACATCTCATAAGCTCCGTGGCGTTCAAAACGTTTTGGAAGTCCCGGTTCTAAGCCTTTAAGCATGGCACCCTAAACTATCAAGTAGTCATCATACCGATCTTGTCAAACGTTCATAACATCTGCTTCTACTCCTGCAATAGGTCTGTCACCTAGCGGTGCATCAAGGACATAATTCTTCTATGCAGCAATGAGGATAATCCTCAGATCACGGACCCAGTTTGCATCATTCCAACTATCATCTTCAACTTAGTTTTCTCTAGGAACATATCAAGAATATATAGGAGCTATATCACGAGCTATTGATCTACAACATAGATATGCAAAACTATCAGGACTAAGTTCATGATAAATTAAGTTCAATTAATCATATTACTTAAGAACTCCCACTTAGATAGACATCCCTCAAGTCATCTAAATGATCACGTGATCCATATCAACTAAACCATGCCCGATCATCACGTGAGATGGAGCGGTTTTCAATGGTGAACATCTCTATGTTGATCATATCTACTATATGATTCACGTTCGACCTTTCGGTCTCCAGTGTTCCGACGCCATGTTTGTACATGCTAGGCTCGTCAAGTTTAACCCGAGTATTCCGCATGTGTAAAGCAGTCTTGCACCCGTTGTATGTGAGCGTAGAGCTTATCACACCCGATCATCACGTGGTGTCTCAGCACGAAGAACTGTCGCAACGGCGCATACTCAGGGAGAACACTCATACCTTAAAATTTTAGTAAGGGATCATCTTATAATGCTACCACCATACTAAGCAAAATAAGATGCATAGAAGATAAACTGAAAGCACAAGTGCTCCCTGGGTGATTTTGGTAATTAATGTCAACATATCTCTTGTTGGACTAATACTTTTACCTAGTATATATGAGAAAGTTCAACAAAGGTGTGGCATGGAAAAGAGGATGTGGAACCCCTTCAAGATGCTAAGGACAGAAGATTGGCAAACGCTCAAAAAGCTCAAGACTCTACATTTTCATTTTAGTGATCCAAGATCACATTGAGTCCATAGGAAAGCCAATACTATTAAAAGGGGATCAGTTGTTGCTTAATGGCTTGCTTGCTCAAAGTGCTTAGTGATATGCTCCAAAGCCCTCAACCACTTTCTCATTTCCACATATGTCCTAAACCAAAAGTCAAACTCGGCCCCACCGATTTTGATCTATCCGGCGCCACCGAGTTCACTTGACATAGCCACTGCCAGAAACCCTAATCAGTTCAGTCTCATCGATGGGATCTCAGCCTCACCGAGATGGGCTTGCAAACTCTCTGTTGCCTGTTGCAATTATTTTGGTCTCACCGAGATATGCAATCGGTCCCACCGAGTTTGCCTGACCAACTATCTGTTTTTCTTATTACCAAAATTGGTCCCACCGAGTTTGTGTAATCAGTCAAACCGAGTTGAGGTTTTACCCTAATCCTAGCACATCGGTCCCACCGAAAATCCTAATGTTCACATTCTGACCTAAATCAGTCTGACCGAGTTTCTCGATTTGGTCTCACCGAGTTTGGTAAATTGTGTGTAATGGTTAGATTTTGTGTGTGCAACATTCATTTTCTAAGAGAGAACCACCTGCTCATGTGTTCAGACCAAGATATTCCATTCCAACCACAAGAATCTTGATCTCTAGCCTTCCCCAAGTTGCTTTCCACTCAAATGCTCTTTCCACCGAATCCAAATCAGTGAGAGAGAGTTGAGTGTTGGGGAGACTATCATTTGAAGCACAAGAGCAAGGAATTCATCATCAACACACCATCTATTACCTTTTGGAGAGTGGTGTCTCCTAGATTGGTTAGGAGTTACTTGGGAGCCTCCCACAAGATTGTGGAGTTGAACCAAGGAGTTTGTAAGGGCAAGCAGATCGCCTACTTCATGAAGATCTACCCAAGAGAGGCAAGTACTTCGTGGGCGATGGCCATGGTGGGATAGACAAGGTTGCTTCTTCGTGGACCCTTCGTGGGTGGAGCCCTCTGTGGACTCGTGCAACCGTTACCCTTCGTGGGTTGAAGTCTCCATCAACGTGGATGTATGATAGCATCACCTATCGAAACCACGCCAAAAATCTCCGTGTCTCCAATTGCGTTTGCACATTCCAATCCCATTCCTTTACTTTCTTGCAACTTGCATGCTTTACTTTCCGCTGCTCATATACTCTTTCCATGCTTGCTTGAAATGTATTGTGAATGTTTAAACTTGTGCTAAAACTCCCCTTAACTTGAAGAAATTAAAAATTGCTACTTTTCCTTGTTAAGGGTCTAATCACCCCCCTCTAGACACCTCTTCTCGATCCTACAATTGATATCAGAGCATTGGTCTTCATTGCTTTTGTTTAATCATCATTGGAGGAAGATGGATGAGTCTATGTTGGGGAGTCTTAGACGTAGAGTGCCTATATATACTTGATGGAGAGTTCTTTCATGAGTGAAAAAATGAGATGCTTGAGATTTTCAACGAATATCACTTGAACAAGTACATTACTAGCCCTTGTGCACCCCTTGTTGACCCCTTGCATCCTAATCTTGATGAGTGTATTGACATGATCCGTAATCTTCGAACTATCAATTTAATCACTAGAGGATTACCTAGAAACTTGATTGCTAGCTTGCCTGCTCTTGATTGTGCTTACACCATATGGAGATTTCTTGAGGAGCGATTTACAAACTATTCCTTGCAAAACTTAGATGAGATTCTTCACAAGTCTATTGCGTTGAGTAATATTAATTCCAATGATCCTAAGTTTGGTGATTGTTTATTTGAGCTTAGTAACCTCATGCGTGCCAAAGGAGATGTTGGAATCATTAGCAATATCATCTCCGAACCATTAGAATTCATAAATATGAACATTGTGATGATCACTTATCTAATGAATCATTCTATCTAGGAATTGATCAATCACAAGACGATGTTGAACATGGATACTATGATGAGGATGATGATAGTGACTCTGATCTCGATGAGTCTATGAGACACTTTGGTCTTATGGCTAATCTTCGCGGCTACATGGCTGGAGGAAAGGAATGGGTTCTTGATAGTGGATGTACCGATCACATGATCGGAGACAAGGACATGTTTCGTGAGCTTGCTGAAAACAATGGCCCTCGAAAGTATGTTACTTTTGGTGACAACGCAAAGGGTAAGGTGGTTGGCCTTGGTAAGGTGGCCATCTCACATGATAGCTCCACACAAAATGTTATGCTCGTTCAATCTCTTGGCTATAATTTACTTTCCGTATCTAGACTTGTTGACTTTGGCTTCAATGTCCTATTTACTAAAGTAGATTGCCAAGTGTTTCGTAGAGATAATCATAATATGGTCTTTACCGGTATACGTAGAGGTGATCTTTACATTTTTGATTGCACTAAAAAGACTCAACCTAGAACTTGCTTAATTTCTAAATCCTCTAAAGGTTAGTTGTGGCATAGAAGGTTAGGTCATGTGGGCATGTGAAATATTGATAACCTTATTAAAGGTGATCATATCCTTGGAGTGGAAGATGTTATATTTCACAAGGATAGATTGTGCAGTGCTTGTCAAGCAGGAAAACAAGTTGGAGGAAGTCATCCCGTGAAGAACATCATGACCATGAGAAGACCGCTCGAGCTACTTCATATGGATCTCTTTGGTCCCAACACCTATTGTCGGTGTCAAAACCGGCGGATCTCGGGTAGGGGGTCCCGAACTATGCGTCTAGGATCGATGGTAACAGGAGACAAGGGACACGATGTTTTTATCCAGGTTCGGGCCCTCTCGATGGAGGTAATACCCTACTCCTGCTTGATTAATATTGATGATATGGGTAGTACAAGAGTAGATCTACCATGAGATCAAGGAGGCTAAACCCTAGAAGCTAGCCTATGGTATGATTGTTGTATATGGAGTTGATTGCCTACGGACTACAACCCTCCGGTTTATATAGACACCGGATAGGGTTAGGGTTACATAGAGTCGGTTACAATGGTAGGAGATCTTGAATATCCGCATCGCCAAGCTTGCCTTCCATGCCAAGGAAAGTCCCGTCCGGACACGGGACGAAGTCTTGAATCTTGTATCTTCATAGTCTAGGAGTCCGGCTGAAGGTATAGTCCGGCTACCTGAACACCCCCTAATCCAGGACTCCCCCAGTAGCCCCTGAACCAGGCTTCAATGACGACGAGTCCGGCACGCAAATTGTCTTCGGCATTGCAAGGCGGGTTCCTCCTCCAAGTCCTTCATAGAAGATTGTAAACACCAAGAGTAGTGTCCGGCTCTGCAAAATAAGTTTCCACATATTGCCAAAGAGAGAATAATATTTACACAAATCTAATCTGCTGACGTATTCCATAGCGTGACAATCACCACGACCAAGCCTTCATTCGAATCGCTTTACTGTCGCACCTCAGCGTGTCATGCGAGGCGGTTTCCTTGGCACATCTTGTCAAAGCAGAGATCATGTCCCCTCATTCCGGGATTCTCATCAATACAGGCGTGGGTAACCCAACCGCGCCATTGATTACGGCGCTTGGAGATAAGCGAGTTTTACCAGGCTGGTGGGGACACGTAGTTGCGTCCGCCCATATAAGGGGATAAGAATCCACCCTTTCACCTACGCCTTCTTCCTCCTTTGCCTATCCATTTTCCGCGCACTCGAGCTCCAGCACCCAAGTCTGCACTTCCCAGCTCTAACGCCGGAATGCATCCGAGCTCCAACGCCGGACTATGTATCCAAGCTCCAACGCCGGACTGTATCCGAGGTGTCGTAAATCACCTTGGTTCAAAGAAGTTTTGAAGGAGTTTAGCCGAGCTTAATGCCGGAAATGCCCTCTATGGAGCCAGCCACTAGCGCCCAAGCTTTATGCCGGACTGCTTCCCAGGTGGTGCACCACCCCGACTATGGGCCGATTTTTTGTCAATATTTTTTATTGGTGCAATTTATTCTCTGCCGAGATATATAGCCAGTAGCCCTCAGGGTGTGTATCGGTCTAAAACCCGAGATGCACCTGAAGGATGACGTAAGACCGCTGATCCTAGTAGCCGCTGACACTCAGGTTGATTTGCAAAATCGGCCTGAGGATCAAGTCCAAGCTCGGCAGAATACTTTGAGACACTAAAAGTGGCATGCTTAGTCCTTGAGACTCAGCTTGGGTGCGGCCGACCAACTTGAGGATCAAAATCTCCTCGGAAACTATATTGCACATAAAATTTTCTGCATTGGACAAGCACTGCAGTAGCCCCCGAGACACTGATCGGGTGGCAACACCAGATCAGGGGATCGATGTGCCCCTTTAATATCTGTAAATAATAAGCCCGAAGCCCAGTAGCCCCCGAGCCTTAATGTGGGCATGGGTGGCCGAATTAAGGATCAATATCCATAGTAAAATCACAAATTATGTGTAATGACTCTATGTATCCAAGTACTTTACGTCATTAATGCTCGGATCCGCATTGTACAAAACTTTGTTGACCGACCATCGGCTTCCACCTCCTCGGCCAGTAGCCGAGGAGTGTTTGTCCTACTTTATAAAGCCTTTATGAGGGCAAAGATTTACAACAAACAAGGCAATCTGGCCATACGGTTTTATAAACAAAGGTACGCAGAGAGATATGTTATATTACTGTTTAACAGAAGAAATGTATTCCAAAGAAAATAGTCCCGCTATCGGTTCCTTTCTTTGGGTTGTCATGCTAAGCATGATCATGAAACGTCAGCTCGAATGTAAGAGCAAAATATCAAGGATTTAGTTTGGGAGGCCGGTTAATAGCCCCCGGTAGTGTTCGGCGACAGTCGAGGTCAAGCCGTAAACACTTCAGCCAATGTTATGAATGGCCCGTCATAGTCATCGGATCGCTGACCAGTTTACGCTTATTGTGATAGTCAGTTTTCGGCTTTCTCCACTAAGGTGCTTAACCATGTGAGCTGGAAGCACAATCGCAGTGGTTCTCCCTTTGCACACCTAGCCGAACAAAGCGGAACGTAGGAGGCAAGCGCAGGAGCCGGGCAACCCAACTATTGACCGAAGACACAATTCGAAACCGATGCATATATAGCAATATCTGAGAAAGTTTTTGCCGAATCCCTAAAGGTGTCCGGCGTTGCACTGTGAGACTAATGCTGGAAAAGCACAAATAGTTTAAAAGTGCCAAAAAGCTTGGAAAACCAAGAAACGTCAGTAAAAACATGACGTCCGAACAATATCATGTGTTCGGTGCCAATCCGAAAGTTGGTCTTAGAAAAAAGAAGTGCTTCTGTCGTGCTTTAGCATGATACATCCTATCTCAAGACTTCGAGCGGGTCAGCCTACGGCTTCAACCTCCTATCCCGAGGGCGGAGTACTTCTCATCAGCCCAGTTTAGCAAACTAAACTCTAGCGGCTTTGAGAGAGAAATTAGGCTCCCCGGCTAGTGACCGCACACTCGTGTCGAAAAAAGGAGTGATAAATAATAATAATAAAACTTTGCAACGACTAAGAAGAAGAACACTTATTATAAAACGGCTCAAATAAACTTAAGAGCCCCCAAGTGACTTGGGTAGAAGAATGATTGCATGTACCGAAGTACTTATATCATATCTATGTTCAACCGAACTTTAAACGTGTCTTAACCGACTGTCGGCTTCTCCCTCTTCGGTCAAGGACCGAAAAGTGTTATGTACTCCATCTGTCGAGAATATCGACGGTGTTTCCAATAACCAGGCCATAAGGCTATAACAGACAAAGCGTGCTCAGGGAACTTATGCTATATTACCGTGAAGTGTAAGAAGCATCTTCAAAGAAAATAGTACCCCCACCGATACCTTTCTTCGGTGCTCATTGTTATTATGAGACTTGTGCAATAGATTTTTTGTACTCATGAGTTCCCTTGTGTGCCGACCATCATTGAAAACTATAAGAGCGCTAGCTTTCGGCTTCACCCAGTCTGAGGTCCGGCTCGGGTGACCCAATCGTGACAATCGCAGAGGTGCTCCCTTTACTCCCTAGCCGAACAATCGGGAACGTAGGGGTAAACACAGGAGCGAGGCAACCCAGCTTGCAAATCGCTTAAGTCAATATGGTGCATATTGTGGCATAATACACGAACAAGGAACGAAGCGTACAAGTATAATCACATGCAAGAGGAAAAGCTTCATAAAGGAAGCCCCCAAGTGAATTGGGTCCTTGAATTTGTGTGTCACAAACAAAGTTTGGACAAAGAAAAATTTTTACAAGCAACTTTTTTCCAAAAAAGTATAATGCTTGGTCGAACCAAACACAAGTTAGAAATTAAAGCTTTGAGCATGAAAGCGACTTAGCTGGTTAATGTGTTCGGTATTGATGACGCGGTCCGAGCTTGATGCGGGGCAAGGTTCCATCCCCCAAGCCAGTCCCGAGGTGGCGGAGCGGAGAGCTTGACACGCCGAAGTGGTGACATAGCACGATCAATGCAGACCGACAGAGTGACGCCGAAGTCCCCGGATCATTTTCCTGTGCACAAAAAATAGTGCAAACCGGAGATAATAGTAATAATGATAATTAAAAAAAATAGTTGCATAATAAATAATTTATGCAAAGTGAGTAATAAAAGAAATATGGCCTGGCGCCGAAGTCAATGTCGATGCAGGGTGTCGGCGTGATGCGGTAAAGGCGTGGCAAAGCCTGAATTCGCAGGTCGGTCCGAGCTCCGGATGCGGCATTCGCCGGACTATGTATGGAAACTGACCGAACCACCATGCGACTGTCGTTAATGCGGACACCATTTGATGGACGTGTGTACATATGATGGACAAACCAGAGTAATAATTCCTTGGGAAAAATTAACCCAAACAAGCAAAAAATACTAGGATTGATAGCACCTGGTTTATTCGTCGTAGCCATCCGAAGGAAGGTGATTCCCAAAATTGGGACTCGATCCGCACACCCATTGCCTGATGGGCGCTAAAACGACAGCATCACTATGCTGGTAAAGATTGGCTCGTCGAGGCAAAGCCCTCGGCCCAGCTGACGTGACGGAGCTGGTCGGCTAGTGACGCCGAAGTGTCCGGAGTAGGTTGATGAAGAGATGGCGAAGCCCCCGGTCCAGCCGAGATGTCGAAGTAGGTCGGCGTGATGGACACCAGCTTGAAGAAGCAATAGTGCGGCCCTGTCGATGCAGGTCGTGACGTGGTCGATGCCGGCGTGATGAAGTGACCGTGCGATGATGCCGGTATACCCGCTCCGTGTAATCCGTGGGGCGGCGATGTTGATGATGATTTATCCTTCACAATGCCGGACTCTTGTTCGGCTTGCCGAGATGATGATCCGAAGAAGTTGAGCTCGGCTAAAGTGACGGCGTGTCTAGCGCAGGTCGGCAGCCGTGGAGTAATATTGCCGGACTGGTTTGACACCACCATGATGTTGAAGGTCATGTTCAAAAGATCTTAAAGTTAGTGGGGTGTGTTCGGGAACAAAACACAATACCCCATACGAAACTTCCTTCAAAAGGGATGTCCGAATTCCCGTTCATAAAAAAGATGAACTCGGGTCGGATTCGTTTTCGCGCAGAAAACAGATCCGAAAAGTGATGCACTAATCGGAAGGTTCACGGAGTTCGGACGGTCGGATCAAGCTGAAATTCGGAGGGGTGGTAGATATAGGAATTCCGCAGACGATCAACGGTTGGATCTTCCAAAGGACGTCCGAGCTAAAAGCTGGACACCACGCCCTAAACTCGTCCAGATTCCCGTCCAGATTTGACAGGGCTCCGGTATATCCCGGATTGCCAGAGATTCCTCCATCGCAACTCGACGAAATTTTCTAGGGTTATTATAGACCCAATTCCGCACAATTCCACCAAAGCGATCGTCAAAGCGATACTCGAGGAGGTGGTGGCGGCAGATACGAGTTCGCTGTCCAAAAAAACAGCACGGTCGCTTGAGGGCAATGTTGACGTTGAGCCCCCGAGCTCCATAGATAATTCCTCCGTGATCTTGATAGGGATCGGAGTTGATGTTTGATGAAGGCCCTCGTCCGAACATGGTGATCCGAACACGGGGCGCAATTCTTGGTCGAACCAAGGTGACCAGTCGAACTGGTGACGAAGATGCCGAAGTCGCAGTTGATCTGCAGGTGAGCCATCGATCCTTTTGTCGATCACACAGTGGAACTCTCAATGAAAGCACCAATGTCGGTGTCAAAACCGGCGGATCTCGGGTAGGGGGTCAAAACCGGCGGATGTAGGATCGATGGTAACAGGAGACAAGGGACACGATGTTTTTACCCAGGTTCGGGCCCTCTCGATGGAGGTAATACCCTACTCCTGCTTGATTAATATTGATGATATGGGTACTACAAGAGTAGATCTACCACGAGATCAAGGAGGCTAAACCCTAGAAGCTAGCCTATGGTATGATTGTTGTATATGGAGTTGATTGCCTACGGACTACAACCCTCCGGTTTATATAGACACCGGATAGGGTTAGGGTTACATAGAGTCGGTTATAATGGTAGGAGATCTTGAATATCCGCATCGCCAAGCTTGCCTTCCATGCCAAGGAAATTCCCATCCGGACACGGGACGAAGTCTTCAATCTTGTATCTTCATAGTCCAGGAGTCCGGCTGAAGGTATAGTCCGGCTACCCGAACACCCCCTAATCCAGGACTCCCTCAGTAGCCCCTGAACCAGGCTTCAATGACGACGAGTCCGGCGCGCAAATTGTCTTCGGCATTGCAAGGCGGGTTCCTCCTCCAAGTCCTTCATAGAAGATTGTAAACACCAAGAGTAGTGTCCGTCTCTACAAAATAAGTTTCCACATATTGCCATAGAGAGAATAATATTTACACAAATCTAATCTGCTCAGTAGATCTACACAAAAGTCTCGGTGGAAACTCATTTGGTCTATTCATAGTCGATGACATTTCAAGATTTACGTGGGTGTTCTTTCTTGATGATAAATCGCAGGTCCAAAAGATCTTCAAGAACTTCGCTAGGAAGGACCAAAATCAATTTGAAGTGAAGATCAAGAAGGTTCGCAGTGACAACGGAATGGAGTTCAAGAACGCAAACGTGGATACCTTTCTTGACGAAGACGGGATTTCACATGAGTTCTCGGCTACATACACGCCTCAACAAAGTGGAGTTGTTGAGAGGAAGAACCAGACTCTTATTGAGATGGCGAGAACGATGCTTGATGAGTACAAGACGCCAAAACACTTTTGAGCAGAAGCGGTTGAGATAGCTTGTCATGCAACAAATCGTCTATATCTTCACAAGCTACTCTTCAAGACGACATATGAGCTTCTCACCGGTAACAAACCCCAAGTTGGATACTTTCGAGTATTCGGCTCAAAGTGCTATATTCTTGATAAGCATCATCGTTCTAAATTTCCTCCTAAATCTCATGAGGGTTTCCTACTCGGTTATGGCTCAAACTCTCACACCTATCGTGTCCACAACAATTTCACCCGAAAGGTTGACGAGGCTGTAGATGTGAAGTTTGATGAATCTAACGGCTCGCAAGTACAGCAATTGCCAATTGATGTCGGAGACAAAGATCCTTTAGAAGCAATCCAAGACTTGTCTATTGGCAAGATTCGTCCAACGGAGGTGAAGGAGAGTACCTCATCCGTCCAAGTGGAAGCTTCTACCTCAAGACAAGGTGAACCAAGAGTTGACACAGAGGCATCCACAAGTGGGACATGCCAAGATGAAGAAAACAAGGAAGTACACCAAGATGAACCTCATCAGCCTCCTCCACCTCGACAAGAGAATGACAATGTCAACAACGAAGAAGGCCAAGAGGAAGAACGAGATGATGAAGAAGATGTTCCACCCCGACTCAAACAAAAGCTCTCATGAGTTAGATCAAGAGACCATCCCATCGAGCAAATCTTCAATGATATCCAAACCGGGAGAATCGCTCACTCTATAACTCGTTTGGCAAATTTTTGTGAAAATTATTCATTCATCTCTAGCATTGAACCTATGAAGGTTGAAGAAGCATTGGAAGATCCGGATTGGATAAATGCCATGCATGAAGAGCTGCACAACTTCGAAAGAAACCAAGTGTGGACATTGGTTGAGAAGCCCAACAACAACCACAACATCATCTGTACCAAATGGGTGTTTCGCAACAAGCAAGACGAAGATGGAAAAGTCGTTCACAACAAAGCATGTCTCATCGCCCAAGGCTACACTCAAGTAGAAGGTATGGACTATGGTGAGACATATGCCCCCCTTGCTAGACTTGAGTCCATCCGCATCTTACTTGCCTTTTCTAATCACCATGATATTACCTTGTACCAAATGGAAATTAAAAGTGCTTTTTCTAAATGGTGAAATTGAGGAGGAAGTTTATGTTAAACAACCTCCCGGCTTGGTTAATCCTAAGAAACCCGACCATGTTTACAAACTTCAGAAAGCTCTTTATGGTCTTAAACAAGCTCCTAGAGCGTGGTATAAATGCTTGACCAAGTTCCTATTGAAAAGGCTTTGAGATTGGAAAAATTGATTCTACTCTTTTTACTAAAAGGGTTAATGGTGAATTATTTATGTGCCAAATTTATCTTGATGATATCATATTTGGTTTGACTAACCCTCATTTTAGTGAAAAGTTTGGAAAGCTAGTGTCGGAGAAGTTTGAGATGTCTATGATGAGTGAACTCAAGTTCTTTCTTGGTTTACAAATCAAGCAAACTAAGGTGGGTACCTTTGCTTCACAAACAAAGTATACCAAGGACCTATTCAAGAAGTTCAACATGCAAGAAACGCAAAGGTATGAATACACCCATACCTACTGGTGGACATCTTGACTTGACCAAGGATGGCGAGCCAGTTGACCAAAAAGTTTATCGCTCTATGATTGGTTCATTGTTATATCTATGTGCCTCCCATCCCGATATTATGCTATATGTGTGCATGTGTGCATGATATCAAGGAGCCCCCAAAGAATGTCATCTTAAAGTTGTGAAAAGGATAGTGAGATACTTAATTCATGCACCAAATTTTGGCATTTGGTATCCCAAGAGGTCTTCTTTTGATCTTGTTGGCTATTCCGACTCAGACTATGCCGGAGACAAGGTTCATAGAAAGTCCACTTTGGGTACTTGTCAATTTCTTGGTAGATATCTTGTGTCTTGGTCCTCCAAGAAACAAAACTCGGTATCCTTATCTACCACCGAAGCGGAATACATTGCCGCCGGTTCATGTTGTGCTCAATTACTTTGGATGACCCAAACTCTTAAAGATTATGGGATCTATGTGAAACATGTTCCATTGCTTTGTGACAATGAAAGTGCTATTAAGATTTCTCACAATCCCGTGCAACATTCTCGAACTAAGCATATTGAAGTTCGTCATCATTTCATCTGAGATCATGTTGCTAAAGGAGACATTGATCTTAAGCATGTTCGTACCGATAAGCAATTGGTGGATATATTCACCAAACCGCTTGATGAGAAAGTATTTTTCCGTTTGAGAGGTGAATTGAACATTTTTGCCTCAACCTTGGAGTAGAAACTCCGTTTGGATACATGCAAGGCATGAGCCTTTGACTAATCCTTGATATTTCTCTTATGACGATGATCATATGTCTTGGATATATATTTGCACCCTTGCATGCTATCTAACCCTTGTAGGTACTTGGATGAATCTAAATCTATGAGATTGCAAATCACTCACATCTTGAGAAATCTCTACATCACCAAGTCTCTACAATGTGTTGGTTGAAGTTCTTTGACAATACTTTGGAAAAATGTTGAAAGGTTTCATGCTCAGTCAAAGGATATGTTAGAGTATATACAAGGATATGAGATTGCAAAGGGAGTCAATATACTCTAACATAGGTGACTTTGTCACCGACGAATTCTAGATGAAGTTCTCTAGTGTTTCCTTGTGTCCTTGCATTTATATCTTGCATGGTTGTCTCCCTTTTTCCCTTTTATCTAGGTTTCTTTATTTTATCTTTTATTTTCTGCATTCCCTGCATCCAATTCATTGTGAATCCTTAAGTAAATTCCCTGCAAATCTTTGTGAGATCTTATTTGCCTAGTGAGCTGAGATGACAATTGTTCTCTCTCTATGTTGAACTCGGAAACAGTGGTTTGTCTCTTTCGGCCCAACCGAACCATTTCGGTGCCACCGAAGCAAACAACTCGGTATTGCCGATTTCAATGCTGAGGAGACACTTTGTCATTTACATCCTACATATTTGTTCCAGCTCCACTCAATGATTCTTGTCCTCTACCTGCATCACATTCTATATGCTGCTTTGTCATGTGACTCAAGGACCAAACCTATTTGACTCACACTCCAGAAGATCCCTTCTTGGAAATTGATGTCAAGGGGGGAGAGATCACATCAAAGGGGGAGAATGCTTAATCACCTAGATGCTTGGTATTCAAGAGGAGAGAATTCACATGTCTTTAAGAGGGGAAAGACAAGTTAGTATGTGTTACGACTGTGTTGTTCTGATTTTCCTATTTTTCTCTGATTTTCTTTTCCCTATCTTCTCCCATTATCTGTATAACATTCAGGGGGAGAAAGACATATAAGGGAAGGAGATCTTCGAATTCATTGCATATCTTTACCGCTTTGGGGACATGTCTATATCCTATAGAGTACCTAGTACTCACTCACTACATGCCATCCCAATCTTGGTACTCTTGTGGGTTGCTATTTGCTCTGTTTAATAGATGTTTATGTGCTATCTAACCTTGTTTACTCAAGTTCATCTCTTCCAAAGCTTCCTCAAGACCACAAGGTAAGTATATGCATCACACTCATGTGCATGATGATTTCTTGCTACTGTACATATTGTTTGCAAGAAGGAATCATGAACATGGAGGTACACTTCCTATATTCATATCATTTGCTCTGACGCATATAGCCAAGATATATGTAACTCATTGCTTGCTCTATCAGGATTCTGCATTCACATGCTCTTACATTTCATATTTTGAACTAAATCGGTCTGACCGAGTTTCACATTTTGAACTAAATCGGTCTAACCGAGTTTCTTGATTCGGTCTCACCGAGTTTGGTAAATTGTGTGTAACGGTTAGATTTTGTGTGGAGGCTATATATACCCCTCCACCCACTCTTCATTTGTGGAGAGATCCATCATAACGTGCCTACACTTGCAACATTCATTTTCTGAGAGAGAACCACGTACTCATGTGTTGAGACCAAGATATTCCATTCCAACAACAAGAATCTTGATCTCTAGCCTTCCCCAAGTTGCTTTCCACTCAAATCATCTTTCCACCAAATCCAAATCAGTGAGAGAGAGAGAGTTGAGTGTTGGGGAGACTATCATTTGAAGCACAATAGCAAGGAGTTCATCATCAACACACCATCTATTACCTTTTGGAGAGTGGTGTCTCCTAGATTGGTTAGGTGTTACTTGGGAGCCTTCGTCAAGATTGTGGAGTTGAACCAAGGAGTTTGTGAGGGAAAGAATATCGCCTACTCCGTGAAGATCTACCCAAGTGAGGAAAGTCCTTCGTGGGCGATGGCCATGGTGGGATAGACAAGGTTGCTTCTTCGTGGACCCTTCGTGGGTGGAGCCCTCTGTGGACTCGCGCAACAGTTACCCTTCGTGGGTTGAGCTTCTGTGGACTGGTCGCTCATTGGCACCGGGTGTTCGGCCTCAGCATAATGAGACCAGAACAGCTTCTCCATTGAGCTTCCATCCTCGGCCTGGTAAAATTGTGCAGCATCAGACACGCTGCGGGGCAAATCTGCGAATGCTCCTGGAGAGCTCCGGATTTGGGTAAGTAATCGGTAATTTACTTTTACATGCTTGCTTTGCATATAGAAAGCCTTACCCGCCCCTATCTTCTTCATCGCATCAATCTCCTGGAGGGACTTTTGGGCTTCGGCCTTGGCACTTTTTGCGCT
The DNA here is from genome assembly GCF_002162155.2 of Triticum dicoccoides. Classification (NCBI taxonomy): domain Eukaryota; kingdom Viridiplantae; phylum Streptophyta; class Magnoliopsida; order Poales; family Poaceae; genus Triticum; species Triticum dicoccoides. The sequence continues at coordinate 582,106,457 of NC_041384.1, read as the reverse complement.
CTCGAGGGCCGCGGCAAGCTCAGACTCCCGCGTCTTTGAGTCAAGCTCCAACACCTTGTGCTTCACCACGAGAGCCTGGAGCTCTTGCCGCACATCACCCACCCGAGCCTCGTGCTTCTCTCGCTCGGTGCGCTCCTTGGCCGTTATATCCTCGGCCTTGGTTAGCGCTTGCTTCAGGGTCGCCACCTTGGTCGTGGCCCCTGGCAAATATATGTTGATCCTGTCATTTTGCAATCGCGTCTTCCTTTATATATACATATCTATAGATAGGGTATTACTTACCCTTGTTCTCCTCGAGCTGCCTCTTGGCAAGGCCGAGCTCTTTCCTGGACCCCTCGAGGTCCCGCTTCAGTACGGCGACTTTTGCAGTCAGTGCGGCAGACGCCAACAGCGAAGCCTGCATATGCATATTGACATACTTATATTAGACTCCTATGATATTATTTGATCCTCTGTTCGGCTTTTCTTTGTGAACACTGGACAAAGCATCAGGGACTACTGTCTATGTGATAATATTTCTACTACATTTTAAAACACTTACCTCAAAGCCTGTTAGAAGGCTGGCACAGGCTTCAGTCAATCCGCTCTTGGCGGACTGAACCTTCTGGATCACTGCACTCATGATAGTGCGGTGCTCCTCGTCGATGGAAGCGCTGTGAAGCACTTCCAGCAGATTGTCTGGCGCCTCTGGATGGACAGAGGTCACCGACATAGGCGTCTTGCCCCTCTTAGAAGGAGGCCACCTGCCCGAGCCCGGAACCGCTGGAAGGTCCGACACGGTGTTCGGCTGAGGGCCGAACTCGAAGGTCTCAGGGGCCCCGTCCCCTCGGCTCCCGGAGTCCGGAAGGTCGCCTTGAGGCGCCTCCAGGATTGTCTCCCCTCGACCCGGTGCCTCTTGAGACAACACCTCAGCGTCGTCAGCAGGATGAGGGGAGGTGGCGGTCGGGACTGGATCGCTATCCATGTCTGACGAGCCCAGGGAGCCGTCCGATGATACATCGATGCTGGTTCGCGGCGGCCTACATAATCATGTTCGGCGTTAGGGAAAGCAGTGCGACAAAGGAATGCTACGAGTTACTCTGGTATCCAAATACTTACGATCTCCCCAGGGGCTTGGCCCTGGGCAACCACTCGTCTTCGTCTTCATCGGCGGCGGTGGAGCTGTCCGGAAGGAGAGTCCTTCCCTTCTTGGACCCTTCGCCCCTCCAGTTAGGGCGGCCTTCCTTTTCTTATCTCCCCCTGCAGGAGGGGGAGAATCTTCTTCTTCTTCCTCGTCTTCGGGGGAGGAGTGCGCCACAGAGTCATCAGACGGTGAGTCCGATGACGCCTGGTGTCAGGAACTCTTTCGGGTTCCCTTGGCCTTCTTGGTCTTCTCCGGCACCGTATAAGCAGCCGGAGTCAGCATCTTCGCCAGAAGAGCATCTGCTGGGCCTTCGGGCAAAGGAGCCGGACAATCGATCTGTCCGGCCATCTCCTACCAGTCTTATCAAAGGCACGGGAGTTTAGATCTCGCATGGAGTCAACCTATAAAAAATAAGTATCCTGCGAGAGGTAAAGCAGCTTACCGCTTCGGCTTGGCGCTTCACACTGAATCCACAATCCTCAGTAATGCGAGGGGGGACCTCGGCGCTTTTGAACAGCACCCTCCAGGCATCTTCGTGAGTTGTGTCGAAGAGCCTGTTTAGAGTTCGGTGCCGCGACGGGTCGAACTCCCACAAGTTGAACTCCCGTTGTTGGCACGGGAGAATCCGGCGGTGGAGCATGACCTGGACCATGTTGACAAGTTTGAGCTTCTTGTTCACCATGTTTTGAATACATGTTTGGAGTCCGGTCAGCTCTTCCGAACTACCCCAGGACAGGCCCTTCTCTTTCCAGGAGGTGAGGCGCGTGGGGATGCCAGATCGGAACTCGGGGGCCGCTGCCCATACAGGGTCGCGTGGCTCGGTGATGTAGAACCACCCCGATTGCCACCCCTTTATGGTTTCCACAAAGGAGCCCTCGAGCCATGTTACGTTGGGCATCTTGCCCATCATGGTGCCTCCGCACTCCGCCTGGCGGTCGCCCACCACCTTCGGCTTGACATTGAAGGTCTTCAACCATAAGCCGAAGTGGGGCTTGATGCGGAGGAAGGCCTCGCACACGATGATAAACGCCGAGATGTTGAGGATGAAGTTCGGGGCCAGATCGTGGAAATCCAGGCCGTAATAGAACATGAGCCCCCGGACGAATGGATGGAGAGGGAATCCCAGTCCGCAGAGGAAATGGGTGAGGAATACTACCCTCTCATGGGGCCTGGGGGTGGGGGTGAGCTGCCCCTCATCTGGGAGCCGGTGCGCGATGTCGTCGGGCATGTATCCGGCTCTCCTCAGTTTCTTGATGTCTCTCTCCGTGACGGAGGAGACCATCCACCTGCCTCCCGCTCCGGACATGGTTGGAGAAGGTTGAGGTGGGAAGTGTGGACTTGGGCGCTAGAGCTCGAGTGTGCAAAAACGGATGAGCAAAGGAGGAAGAAGGCGTGGATAGAAAGGTGAATCCTTATCCCTTTATATGGGCAGACGAAACTAAGCGTTCCCACTTGCCTGGTAAAACTCTCTTATCCACCAAGCGCTGTAATTGATGGCGCGGTTGGGTTACTCACGCCCGTATTGATGAGAATCCCGTAATAAGAGGACACGATCTCTGCTTTGACAAGACATGTCGAAAAACTGCCTCGCGTTATGTGCGGGGCTGGTTAAAGGGAACGGTTCGAATAATCACCGGGCCATGACATAATGTCATACTGTCAAGACAAGTCAGCAAATTAGAATTGCGAAAACATTATTCTCTCTATGATGGTATGTGGAACTTATTTTGCAGGGTTGGACACTATCCTCGTTTTCAAGTTCTTCTATGATGTATTCAGAGAAGGAACCCGCCTTGCAATGCCGAAGACAATACTGCACGCCGGACTCATCGTCATTGAAGCCTGGTTCAGGGGCTACTGAGGGAGTCCTGGATTAGGGGGTCTCCGGACAGCCGGACTATCTCCATTGGTCGGACTGTTAGACTATGAAGATACAAGATTGAAGACTTCGTCTCGTGTCCGGATGGGACTCTACTTGGCGTGGAAGGCAAGCTAGGCAATACGGATATGGATATCTCCTCCTTTGTAGCCGACCTTGTGTAACCCTAACCCTCTCCGGTGTCTATAAAAACTGAAGGGTTTTAGTCCGTAGGACAACAACCACAACATACAATCATACCATAGGCTAGCTTCTAGGGTTTAGCCTCTCTGATCTCGTGGTAGATCTACTCTTGTACTACCCATATCATCAATATCAATCAAGCAGGACGTAGGGTTTTACCTCCATCAAGAGGGCCCAAACCTGGGTAAAACATTGTGTCCCTTGCCTCCTGTTACCATCCGGCCTAGACGCACAGTTCGGGACCCCCTACCCGAGATCCGCCGGTTTTGACACCGACACCGACCCTCTAGACACCTCTTCTCGATCCTAAATAAACATCACATGCAATCAAAATATGTGACATGATATGGCCATCATCATCTTGTGCCTTTGATCTCCATCTCCAAAGCACCATCATGATATCCATCGTCACTGGCTTGACACCTTGATCTCCATCGTAGCATCGTGGTCGTCTCGCCAACTATTTCTTCTATAACTATCGCTAACACATAGTGATAAAGTAAAGCAATTACATGGCATTTGCATTTCATACAATAAAGTGACAACCATAAGGCTCCTGCCAGTTGCCGATAACTTTAACAAAACATGATCATCTCATACAATAATGTATATCACAGCATGTCTTGCCATATCACATCACAACATGCCCTGCAAAAACAAGTTAGACGTCCTCTACTTTGTTGTTGCAAGTTTTACGTGGCTACTACGGGCTTCTAGTAAGAACTATTCTTTCCTACGCATCAAAACCACAATGGTGATTTATCAGGTTTGTTGTTTTAACCAACAAGGACCAGCCGCAGTCAAATTCGATTCAACTAAAGTTGGAGAAAAAGAGACCCGCCAGCCACCTTTATGCAAAACTAGTTGCATGTCTGTCGGTGGAACCGGTCTCATGAACGTGGTAATGCAAGGTTGGTCCAGGCCGCTTCATCCAACAATACCGCTGAATCAAAATAAGACATTGGTGGTAAGAAGTATGACGATCACCGCCCACAACTGTTGGGGAACGTAGCATGCATTTTCAAAAAAATTCCTACGATCACGCAAGATCTATCTAGGAGATGCGTAGCAAAGAGAGGGGGAGGGTGTGTTGACGTACCCTCATAGACCGAAAGCGGAAGCGTTAGCTTAACGCGGTTGATGTAGTCGAACATCTTCTTGATTCAACCGATCAAGCACCGAACGAACGGCACCTCCGAGTTCTGCACACGTTCGGCTCGATGATGTCCCTCTAACTCTTGATCCAGCAAAGTGTCTAGGGAGACTTTCTTTAGCACGATGGTGTGGTTACGGTGATGGTGATGTGATCCGCGCAGGGCTTCGCCTAAGCACTACGACAATATGACCGGACGAGTAAACTATGGAGGGGGCACCGCACACGGCTAAGAAAGAATTGATGTGCTTAAAGGTGCCCCTGCCCCCATATATAAAAGAGGGAGTGGGGAGGAGGCCGGCCTAGGGCGCGCCAAGTGGGAGGAGCCCTACTTGGACCCCTAGTCCAATTCGGCCTTCCCCTTTCCTTTTACCAGAAGGGGAAAGGGGGAAGGAGTAGGAGGAGGAGAAGGAAAGCGGGGCGTGCCCCCTCCCCTTGTCCAATTCGGACTCCCCATGGGGGGACGCCACCCCTTGTGGGCTGCCTCCACTCCCCTCTATGGCCCATATCTTTCCCCCGGGGGTTCCGGTAACCCCCCCCCCCCCGACACTGATATGTACCCGATACATTCTGAAACACTTCCGGTGTCCGAATACTATTGTCCAATATATCAATCTTTATCACTCGACCATTTCGAGACTCCTCGTCATGTCCATGATCTCATCTGGGACTCCGAACAATCTTTGGTCACCAAAACACATAACTCATAATACAAATCGTCATCGAACATTAAGGGTGCGGACCCTACGGGTCCGAAAACTATGTAGACATGACCGAGACACATCTCCGATCAATAACCAATAGCGTAATCTGGATGCTCATATTGGTTCCTACATATTCTACAAAGATCTTTATCGGTCAAACTGCAATGACAACATACGTCATTGCCTTTGTCATCGGTATGTTACTTGCCCAAGATTCGATCGTTGGTATCTTCGTACCTAGTTCAATCTCATTACCGGCAAGTCTCTTTACTCGTTGTGTAATGCATCATCCCACAACTAACTCATTAGTCACATTGCTTGAAAGGCTTATTATGATGTGCATTACCGAGAGGGCCCCCAAAGATACCTCTCCGATACTCGGAGTGACAAATCCTAATCTTGATCTATGTCAACCCAACAAACACCTTCGGAGATACCTGTAGAGCATCTTTATAATCACCCAGTTACGTTGTGATGTTTGATAACACACAAGGTATTCCTCCGGTATCCGGGAGTTGCATAATCTCATAGTTGAAGGAATATGTACTTGACATGAAGAAAGCAATAGCAATAAAACTAAGCAATCAACATGCTAAGCTAACGGATGGGTATTATCCATCACATCATTCTCCTAATGATGTGATCCCGTTCATCAAATGACAACACATGTCTATGGTTAGGAAACTTAACCATCTTTGATTAACGAGCTAGTCTAGTAGAGGCTTACTAGGGACATAGAGTTTTGTCTATGTATCCACACATGTATCAAGTTTCCAGTTAATACAATTCTGGCATGAGTGATAAACATTTACCATGATATAAGGAATTATAAAATAACAACTTTATTTTTGCCTCTAGGGCATATTTCCTTAAACAACTAGAAAAGAAAAAGGCTGACAAGCGTGACTTTCTACAAGACCCTCCATAGGAACCAGACCTTTGTCTGGGATTTTCAAGCTAATTGGTCAACGTTGAACTCATCGTAGGAATCCAAAGTGAGACCGAAGTCTCCTCTGCAAAAACATAAATTAAGCAAATGTGAGTACAAATGTACTCAGCAAGACTTACATCAGAATTAACTACTTATGCATCGGTATCAACAATGGGGTTGTGGAGTTTGACTGCAGCAAGTCAGCTTTGACTCAGTGGCTATCATGTACTATGACTACCCGTATTTTCTTGGTCCACATATTCACCATATCAATACACCACTATGGATTTGCTCCTGTCTCCCAACAAGAAGGCCATCCATAGCACTCACTCTTATCTTGTGCATTTTAGAGTATCCACTTCTAGTTATCTATGGACCATATAAGCTTTCTTAGTAGTCCATATCCGCGGATGCGGCTATTCGAATACATCATTTATAACCCAACATGGGTATACTTCTTCACACATGATATGTGCTCGACAGACTTAAAGCGAAAGCTGGTGTGGGTGTAGACCATGACCTGACTAACCACACAAGTCTCTAGTCCAGGTTTATCGCCTATTTGAGTTCCATCTACAAGGAAGTCCGGCCGAGGTTTCCACTACGACCCCAAACGATGTGTGCAGCCAAATGGGTGCCTTGGTACACCGTTCCACTTGCCTACCGCATCATAGCCGACCCCTCGGGTCAGCTCTATGCACGGCCTCAAGCAAACTACAAACACCAGAAACTACTTGCAACTCCTGGACAGAGTACATGGGGGTTAATAAGTCAAGCAGGGTCATATTTGAGGGCCCAATGTGTGGTAGTAGTTGTTCTTACATCACAAACACAGAACTCAGTTCCCGAGGACGTCTTCAGTGAGACAACCCACCATGTACTCCTACATGGCCTCTCATCGCTACCTTTACCAAATCGTGTTCACACACTTAGCTCTCAACAATAGGACATGTTCACCACCATCCCAATCCATCACAGATGAATCAGACCTGACACAACTCTAAGCATAGTAGGCATAACAAGCAAGCATGAATGAGTACTCACACCATGGCTCAAACAACTCCTACTCATGCTAGTGGGTTTCCACTATTTACTATGGCAAAGACAGGTCATGCAGAGGAATGGGTTCAACTACCGCAACATGTAATAGTTGAATCGTTGTTGTCCTAATGCAGTAAAAGAGAGCAAGATCGAGAGAGTGGGATTGTATCAGAATGCTCAAAGGGGGTTTGCTTGCCTGGCACTTCTAAAGATAGCATTGTGTCTTCATTATTGACATCGATCTCAACGTCGGAAAATGTCTACCGAGAGGGAACAAGCACATGCAAAAGAGAAGGAACACAATCAATGCAATGCAACAATATGATGCATGATCATGACATGGCAATATGTTGTTGGTTGAGCTAATACAACTAGCAACCAGTTAAATGAAGTTTGTTTGAACCAAAGATTCAAATTCAACTCCATATATGATTATTCAAATGCCATTTATTCAGATTTTTGTATACATCAGCTTTAAGTTGTTCAAACATGCATGAAAAATGCCATAAACAGATTCTTCATATTTTTCTGATCAATTTTCTTATATAAACTATTTTCATCTGAGTTATAGATTATTTTCTATGAATTTTTGAAGTTGAAAGCATTTTCTAGAATTTCCAAATTGCTTTCAATTAAAATAAATCCAGAAAAGGGTTTACCGTGTCAGCATTCCATCATCAGTAGGTCAGCAGTCAACCGGGTTGACCAGGGTCAAACCAGACAATGCGGTCCCACATGTCATAGGCTCACTGTTACGTGGGAATTAATCCTGCGTTGTCCCAGGCTTTGACCCGATGTGGGGCCTAGCTGTCAGCCACTGTGGGGTGGTTAATTAGTGTTAACTAGTCGTCAACCCGTGCTACTGCACGGGCTAGCTATTTTATTTACACATTAAATCTTTATAATTTTTAAAAAAATCATGCATTAATGAAAAGCTATATAGAAGAGAAAGAATTGGTATAAGCTCTCTGAAAATCAAGTTAACATGGGTGTATTAACATAGGAAACTGATATAATGTAATGTTGATATCATTATATGTCTTTTAGTTGGGACTTGGGACTCCTCTAAAATTAAAGATGCATGTTATATTAAGGGGGCTATGGTTGAACAAAATGTCTGGAGCAAAAAAAGGTAACCATACTTGACCTATAGGAAACATGAGGAATTGTTAAGTTAGTTCATGGCATGTTTGTGGCTAAACCAAGTACGACTTCGTGAACCAATGTACTTGATATTTCATTTCCACGTGAGGAAATAGCGAATTGCTTTGTATGAGGAAAACTGAATTTTGATAAAAAAATCATTCGAATTCTAAATCATAGACATCTTATCTTCAGAGGGAAACTAAAATCACAGGAAAAGAACTTTGCAGTGTGTACTTCTATAGGCAGATGTATATGTACCAGCTCATATAAAATGTAGAACACGTTTATAATGGGATCATAAAGCAAGGAGAAGGAAAAACATAGATAGTACAAATATACTGATGCTTAGATCCGAGTTACATAAGGAATTGTAGAAGTACCTACATCTTCTATGTTTGTGACACAAACTGATTCACTTTAAAGTTTAATACACTGTTTGAAGCTATTTTTGTTATGACTTATGAATGACGAAGTCACAGAGAAAATGTATTATCCGATCCAAGTCTACTCATACCTTAAGTTTGAAATAAATTTTAAATGCGATCGAAGCAATTGTTTGAAAGCCTAGGGTTCAGGAACTGGACAGTACATTTAGCTCAACCCGCAAAACCAACTCAAAGTCATGAATGACGAAGCTATTTTTCTTATAACTTATGAATGACGAAGTCACAGAGAAAATATATTATCCGATCCAAGTCTACTCATACCTTAAGTTTGAAATAAATTTTAAATGTGATCGAAGCAATTGTTTGAAAGCCTAGGGTTCAGGAACTGGACAGTACATTTAGCTCAACCTGCAAAACCAACTCAAAGTCATGGTACAATGGTACATGTTAAAAGTTGGATTCTTGAAGTTAAATCAACGAAATATGAGTATCTAACTTTAGTACGATTGTGTGCCTGATACGTATGTGTACTATCGAACAACATCTTTCACGCTAGCCGATGCCAATTGGATAATCTAAAAATCAAATCGGGTTACCTAGGGGGCTGATGGTTGGATACGTGTTGGTGGGAGGTTAAATTTAAAAGTTGTGTGGAGAGGAAACAACTACATCTATAGAAAATTCCATCCACCCAAGGAAGAAGATGCAATTGTGTTCTTCGGACTGTTGGTTGATCCACTGAGAATTCTATGATGAATTTAATGGTGTGTAAAACAGTGCATCAGTGCATGCATCCTGCTGTCACCGCCGAGCGCCTACAAACCGCCCGCTCGCCGATGCACTCCGCAAAAGCCGCTGCTTCCGGTGTAGAAGACCAACATAGGTTCAGATATTGGTTGGCTAGCATCCCCTGTTCGATGTGCAACTTTTGGCACTATACATATACATATGTTTACATGCACGGCCAGGAAAAGTCTCTCTCGTGGGATAGTTGGGAAGAACTCCATGGTAATTGGGATTAACGCAGGAGTTTGTTTGCTGCCTGGACTCTATACATGGAGGTTAAATTATTTTTTTGGATTAACGTGGGAGTTTGTACGCTGCCTGGACTCTATACACGGAGGTTAGATCTTTTTTCCTTTTTGAGTAACATGGGAGTTTGTACGCTGCCTGCCTAGACTCTTTACACAGAGAGTTAGATTTTTTTGAGAACAATGGATGTTAGATCTGGAAACTTTTTTTTTGTTATGGTGGAAATTTCTAACCGGTTAATCAACACCGTAATAACTTGGTCCCACGCTAGATTAATGGCTCGTAAAATCTAATTAACGTGGGAATTTGTAGGGAGTCAAGAATTAGTATAGGTATAGATAGATAGATAGATGATGTGGTTAACCACCGGTTAGATGCCGATGATGTCCAGTCACGGCGGAGGCTTGCCGCAAATGCTGCTCTAACGTTCATTTGGCCCGAGGATGGGTCCTACGGGGAGCTGGGGCTCGTGCGCATCCATCGCTGGTGGTCGGTGGCACTAGGGTGGGCTGTAGCGATGGATGCGGCGAGTTGGGCGGCGGCCAGAGCCATGGGTTTGAGTGGAGCGAGGCTGCGGAGCATGGGAGGCCAAATGAGGGGCTCAACGACACCCGCGGATCACCAAGAGGACACGAGGTGCACGAGTTCAAGCAGAAAGACAAGACAAGGCCATGCCCCTCGTCCATGGCGGGCTACTGATACGTCTCCAACGTATCTAGAATTTTTGATTATTCCAAGCTGTTATATTATCATTCTTGGATGTTTTACAATCATTTTATAGCAACTTTATATCATTTTTGGGACTAACCTATTGACATAGTGCCCAGTGCTAGTTGCTATTTTTTGCATGTTTTTTACATCGCAGAAAATCAATACCAAGCGGAGTCCAAACGCAGTGAAACTTTTTGGAGATGTTTTTTGTACCAGAAAACCGCCGGTGGGCCAAAGAAGTACCCGAGGGGAGGCCCGAGGTGGGCACAACCCACCAGGGCGCGTCAGGAGGCCCAGGCACGCCCTGGGGGTTGTGCCCGCCTCGGTGGCCTCCCGCACCGCCTCTTCGCCCTATAAATTGCCAAATATTCCAGAAACCCTCCGGGAGTTTCTAAATCAGAAGTTCCACCACCGCAAGCCTCTATAGACATGAAAAACTAATCTAGACCCTGTTCCGACACCGTGACGGAGGGGGAAATCATCACCGATGGGCATCTTCCTCATCCCGACGTCCACCATGATGAGGGAGTAGTCCACCCACGGGGCTGAGGGTTTGTAACAGTAGCTATGTGTTTAATCTCTCTCTCTCTCTCTCGTGTTCTTGAGATGTCACGATCTTGATGTATCGCAAGCTTTGTTAATATAGTTGGATCATATGGTGTTTTCCCCTCTCTATCTTGTTGTGAATTGAGTTTTCCCCTTGAGATTTCGTTTTATCGGATTTGAGAGCACTTGATGTATGTCTTGCTATGAAAAATTGTGGTGACAAGGGGTATCATATTGATTCACTTGATATGTGTTTTGGCACTCAACTCGCGGATTCCTGAGGTGACATTGGGTTCATCTATGGATAGAGGTTGATTCTCATTCTCGTCTTTGTTTATCCGGTAGAAATCTTGGGGCACTCTTTGAGGTTCTTTGTGTTGGATTGAGTATTATGAATCTGAAATTGTTTGATGCATATTGTATAATCAACTCACGGATACTCGCAGTGACATTGGAGTATCTAGGTGACATTAGAGTTGGTTGATGTGTATCATGTTGTGTTATTTTAGTACGAACTCTTGGATAGATCGATCGAAAAGAATAGCTTGGTGTTATTTTAGTATGAACGCTAGGATAGATTGATCGGAAAGAATAGCTTTGAGGTGGTTTTGTACCCTACAAACAATTTCTTCTTATCTTCTCCGCTAGATAAGAACTTTGGAGTGATTCTTCATCACACGTTGAAGGATGGTTATATGATCCAATTAGATTAGCATTGTTGAGAGATTGCACTAGCGAAAGTACAAACCCTAGGCCTCCTTTTCAAGCATTGCAATACTGTTTGTGCTCATTTTTGTTACTTGCTACCTTGCTATTTTTTATTGTTCCTATTACAAAAATCAATATCTACTATCCATATTGCACTTGTATCACCATCTCTTCACCGAACTAGTTCACCTATACAATTTACCATTGTATTTGGTGTGTTGGGGACACAACAGACTTTTTAGTATTTGGTTGTAGGGTTGTTTGAGAGAGACCCTCTTCATGCTATGCCTCCCAAGGATTGTTAAACCTTATGTCATCCACTTGAGGGAAAATTGTACTATCCTACAAAACTCTGCACTTGGAGGCCCAACACGAGTCTACAAGAATAAAGTTGCATAGTAGACATCAAGCTCTTTTCTTCGCCGTTGCCGAGGAGGTGAGTGCATGAAGGTATATCTTTAGATCTTGCAATTGAATATTTTAGTTTCTTGTTTTATCGCTAGTTTGGTTTATAAAAGGAAAACTACAAAAAGGGAATTGAGGTTGCATCATGTTTTCATCTTTATAATGTCCTTCGTGAAAATGATTGTCGGTGTACAAAAGTAGGGGCTATCCTTTTGCACCCCTTTACTCGTGCATGGGCAGTCAGAGTTGTGCCCACGACCATACTAAGCAGGGCAGAGGAGGGATACCGGAGCACAAGAGGACCAGAGCAACACCAAGACCAGAGTTGCAGAGAGAGCAAGAGGGCAAGGTGGACTCCCTCGGCAAGACTCTTGCCGGGGTGACTTCCGCAGCCTCGGTAAGATCCTTGCCGAGGCAACTTGCCTGACACCAGCAGAGTGCGCACCCTTGAGCCTAAGGGGTTCCTACGCCATATTGGAACCATGGCTCGGGAGGCACCTCCATGGTGGCATGCAGATCTTTGTAGAGATCATAGACACACAAGATCAGATGGAAACGAGAAGACGACGACCCTTGGTGAGATTCTTGCCATGGAGATCCACGAGACCCCCGGCAAGATCCTTGTCGGGGACGACCGCGGTGCTGCAGGGAGACCCTTGCCGGGCCCTCAGCAAGACCCTTGCCGAGGACGTCTGCGAGGCCGCAGCCAGGCCCGCGTCCGCCAAGACTCCACCACCGCTCCCATACAGCTGCCAGCTCGACTAGCTGAGCAGGCAACTGCGTGGCAGCGCGCGGCCTCTACACCAACTCAGCAAGCACCTGCATGGTGGCATGTAGATCTTCGTGAAGGCTCCACCACCATGCCAGCCCAGCGGCCAGCCAACGTGGCGCTGCAACGCCTCGTCAGCTTGGACGCACGTCGGAACTAGGCGAGGCGACGACAGCTGGGACGAGCTTCTCTACCATCCCCAATAAAGCAAGAGGGGCACTTCGGCAGCAGATTAAATGCGTTTGTCCGGCAGTGCCAGGGGATAGACTCTGCCCCTATACACCTTTCCACCTCATGCGTGCCACTGTGGAAACCCCTTTTGTCTATAAAAGGAGGCCCGAGGCGTACTGGAGAGGGATTTGGATCTTTTGGACTAGAGAGCCACCGCAGCTAGTTCAAGAACACAAGAACACCTCAATACACATCAAAGCAGGACTAGGGTTTTACGCGTCTCCGCGGCCCGAACCTGGGTAAACAATTTGTGTGCTGACCGTCAGACCCGCTCTTCGCACAACCCCACGCCTGACAACCGTAGAAGGGATCCTAGTGACCCCATAGGTGTCGTTCCCCACCGACATCTCTGGCACGCCAGGTAGGGGGTACGCAGTTGTGAGAATCCGGTCTAGCAGTTAGTTTAGCAGTTCTTCATGGCCATGGCTCCCAAGAAGAATACGATCATGGCGATCGGCTCGTCGGGGGCCGAACGGCCCGTACCAGTGCGGGCGAGTGGTGGGGCGTTCACGGACGGAAGCCGAGGCGCGGCTCGCAAACACCAGCATCGCTCTGGCAGCCAAAGCCTGGTGAGCGGCGCCGTTCGTGTGCGAGACGACGGGCCACACGCCACCAAATACAAATACAGAGCCAGGCCCCCCGCAGGCGGCACGGGGCCCTCCAGGGGCGGTGTCGTGCCACCCACGGGCGGCACGGCGACTTCCGAGGCACCTACGTTGGCGCCCCCGACGCGCTCGTTCCAGGTTGTGCGCGGCGAGTAGCGTCACCATGCTGGCGACCCTGGGCACCGTCGTGGGAAGAATCATGTGCATCATTCGCGGGACGTAGAAGGCCAGCATGCGCGCCGAAGTGCTGGCGAAAACGGCGTACAACCGCTGGGCTGTGATTGAGCTCCTTTAACATGGTTAGAAGTCGGAGCGCATCACGGTCCATGCAGCTTTCGCCACCACCCACGCCAACGGAAGCTTTGGCACACGCGCAGTTGCTCCTCGACTTTCCTCCTGCTGCAGAGAAACTCGATGAGTGGAGAGCCACCATCCGAAGCCTCGTCGGCGTTGCCAACAAAGATGAGCCACGACTGGCGGGGCCCTCTGGCCGGCGCTCCGCCGAGCTGCCGCATGCCTGTGGTGGAAGGATCGGGGGCCCTGCGGCCACGGTACACTCTCCTCCTCCATGCCAGCCACCGCGGGTGTCGATCCATCGTGAGGACACTTATGATAACATTTCCGTAGCATCTTCCGACCCAGGGACCCACTATGATCAGCGCCAAGTTCTCCGGGAGCAAGCCCGTGAAGACGCTCGAACCACCATCGAACACCGGTGCGATGTGCGCCACCAGCCAGATAGGTGGGCGGGGCCCACTATGGACCACCCAGCATCGGGGGCTCTGGCGACCTACCCTACGAGGTGGGTTGCCCGGCCTTTACCCCTAAGCTGCGGTAGTTCCAGTGGCCCTCTCACCACATGTTCAAGCCAGACGTTGGTGAGAAGTACAACGGCAAGACCCACCCGTCCGAGTTCCTCAGCATCTACACCATCGCGATGCAAGCTGCTGGAGCCCACGATGACAAGGTGCTTGCCAATTACTTCCCACTGGCACTCAAACCCAATGTCATGTCATGGCTGATGCACTTGCCGGCGGATTCCATTTCTTCTTGGTTGGACCTGTGCCATGAGTTCGTTGGCACCTTTACCGGAGGCCATCGAGCTCATGGGCAGGCAAGCGATTTGCATATCATCCCCTAGAAGGAAGGTGAAACCCTATGCAAGTATATACAGAGGTTCAGCCGGGTGCAATACAACATCCCAGATGTTCATCCCGCTGCTGTGATTAGCGCATTCCATCAGAATGTGCGCAACCGTAAGATGCGTGAAGAGCTGGTGATGAACAAGGTCAAGGATGTGGCTGAACTTTATGTTCTGGCCGATAGTGCGCTCGAGCAGAAGAGGGGAGGAAGTACCCCGGCAAGGACGCCGGTGCGGAAACCGACCCCACAGACGAAGACGTGGCCACCCTGACGAAAAAGGGCCGGCGCCGCAACAGGAGGCGCAAGGGCAAGGCTGTGCCTGCCATCGAGGGATCCGAGGACACCAGCCCTGCCAAGAAGGCCAAGGCAGACGACCCCGGCAAGGTAATTGCTGGGTGCGCCGCATGCCGGGCCTTGGCGGCTGCCGACAAGCCAGGAGCCTCTGACAAGCAATATTGCAAGATCCACCGCACCAAGGGCCATGACCTCCAGAACTGCCGGCAAGTCGAGCTGCTTGCTGAGAAGAAAAAGGCCGAGTATGAGAGGCGGGACAAGGAGAAGGGCCAGGATGGTGCCGAGGGGTCTAGGAAGAAACGTGGCGGCCAAGGAGGCCGCACGAGAAGGATAATCAACAAGAGAGGCCCACCCGGGCCCCGACAAGAAGCAAGAAGGTGATGATCATGACGAACATGACGAGTCCGATGAGCACGAGTTCCAAAAGGCTACGGAGGCCATATGTGTCGAGGGTGGCGCCTCGTTGCACACTGATGACCCACAAGTATAGGGGATCTATCGTAGTTCTTTCGATAATTAAGAGTGTCGAACCCAACGAGGAGCAGAAGGAAATGATAAGCGGTTTCCAGCAAGGTATTCTCTACAAGTACTGAAATAAGTGGTAACAGATAGTTTTGTGATAAGATAATTGTAACGAGCAACAAGTAACAAAAGTAAATAAGGTGCAGCAAGGTGGCCCAATCCTTTTTGTAGCAAAGGACAAGCCTGGACAAACTCTTATATGATGTAAAGCGCTCCCGAGGACACATGGGAATATCGTCAAGCTAGTTTTCATCATGCTCATATGATTCTCGTTCGGTACTTTGATAATTTGGTATGTGGGTGGACCGGTGCTTGGGTGCTGCCCTTACTTGGACAAACATCCCACTTATGATTAACCTCTATTGCAAGCATCCGCAAATACAACAAAAGTATTAAGGTAAACCTAACCATAGCATGAAACATATGGATCCAAATCAGCCCCTTACGAAGCAACGCATAAACTAGGGTTTAAGCTTCTGTCACTCTAGCACCCATCATCTACTTATTACTTCCCAATGCCTTCCTCTAGGCCCAATCAATGGTGAAGTGTCATGTAGTCGATGTTCACATAACACCACTAGAGGAGAGACAACATACATCTCATCAAAATATCGAACGAATGCCAAATTCACATGACTACTAATAGGAAGACTTCTCCCATGTCCTCAGGAGCAAAAGTAACTACTCACAAAGCATAAACATGTTCATAATCAGAGGGGTATTAATGTGCATATAGGATCTGAACATATGATCTTCCACCAATTAAACCAACTAGCATCAACTACAAGGTGTAATTAACACTACTAGCAACCTACTAGCACCAATCCCGGACTTGGAGACAAGAATTGGATACAAGAGATGAACTAGGGTTTTGAGATGAGATGGTGCTGATCAAGATGCTAATGGAGATTGCCCTCTCCCGATGAGAGGAGCGTTGGTGATGATGATGGCGATGATTTCCCCCTCCGGGAGGGAAGTTTCCCCGATAGAACAGCCCCGCCAGAACCCTAGATTGGCTCCGCCAAGGTTCCGCCTCGTGGTGGCGGAGTTTCGTCCGAGAAGTTGGCTTATGATTTTTCCCATTTAAAGAGTCCATATAGCAGAAGATGGTCACCGGAGGGCCACCAGGGGGCCCACGAGGTAGGGGGCGCGCCCAGGGGGGTAGGGCGCGCCCCCCGCCCTCGTGGGCAGGGTGTGGCTCCCTGGTGAAGTTCTTGCGCTCAATGTTTTTTATATATTTGGAAAACATCATCCGTGAAGTTTCAGGACTTTTGAAGCTGTGCAGAATAGGTCTCTAATATTTGCTCCTTTTCCAGCCAGAATCCCAGCTGCTGGTATTCTCCTTTTTTATGTAAACCTTGTAAAATAAGAGAGAATAGGCATAAGTATTGTGACATAATGTGTAATAACAGCCCATAATGCTATAAATATTGATATAAAAGCATGATGCAAAATGGACGTATCAACTCCCCCAAGCTTAGACCTCGCTTGTCCTCAAGCGAAAAGCCGAAATCGAAAAATATGTCCACATGTTTAGAGATGAAGGTGTCGATAAAAATAAAATACGGACATGAGGGCATGATGATCATTCTTAGAACAGTAACTTATATAATTCTTGTCATATGATTTCTTATGCTAGAGTAATAATTCAATCACAATATCAAGTATGAATCGTAAACTTCATTGAAAACTAACAAACTATAATCTCAGTCATTGAAGCAATTGCAATTTATCATAACATAGGAAAGAGTCAATGTATATGAGCTTTTCAGCAAGTCCACATACTCAACTATCATATAATCTTTCACAATTGCTGACACTCACACAATACTTATGGGTATGGAGTTTTAATCGGACACAGAGAAAGATAGGGGCTTATAGTTTTTTCCTCCCAACGTTTTACCTCAAGGGTAATGTCAATAGTAATAGTTCATGAAAACCCACATCCAATTAGCCATATATACCAGGATCTTTCCAACATATTGTGCTTGCCAAAGGATAAAATGTAAAAAGGAAGGGTGAAGATCAGCATGACTCTTATGCAATGTAGGAGATAAAAGTAAAAGATAGGCCCTTCGCAGCGGGAAGCAGAGGTTATCATGCGCTTTTATGGTTGGATGCACAAAATCCTAATGTGAAAGAACATCACTTTATATTGCCACTTGTGATATGGACCTTTATTATGCAGTCTGTCACTTTTATTACTTCCATATCACACGATTGTATAAAGCTTATTTCTACCACACCAATCAATCATACTTATTTAGAGAGCAATTTTTTTGCTTGATCCGATGACAACTTACTTGATGGGTCTTACTCAATCCATAGGTAGGTATGGTGGACTCTCATGGCAAAACTGGTTTAAGGGTATTTGGAAGCACAAGTAGTATCTCTACTTGGTGCAATGAATTTGGCTAGCATGAGGGAGAAAGGCAAGCTCAACATGTTGGAGGATCCAAGACAATATAATTTATCTCAGATGTAAGAAAACACAACCCATTATGTTGTCTTCCTTGTCCAATGTCAACTCTTTAGCATGTCATATTTTAATGAGTGCTCACAATCATAAAAGATGTCCAAGATAGTATATTTATATGTGAAGACCTCTCTTTCTTTATTACTTCCTATTAATTGCAACGATGACCAAAACTATGTTTGTCAACCCTCAATAACTTTTATTCATCATACTCTTTCTATGTGAGCTCATTACTCTCCATAAGAGTCACATGATCTCTTTGTTTCTTTTTATTTCTTTCTCTTTTCTTTTCTTTTATTTGGGATCCTAGCAAAAATAAGCAAGCCCTTGACTCGACACTAATCTTTATTATATATCTCGAGGACTCGATTACATAGAAGGATAATAAAGCAAAACTCATGACTAGATCATACTAAGACCTTTTATTCTACTAGATCAAAATATTAACAAAAGGATCAAACTAAGAATGGTAAAGATAAAAGTGATGGTGATACGATACCGGGGCACTCCACCAAGCTTGGCAGTTGCCAAGTGGAGTGCCCATACCATATACTCAATTCTTCTTTGTTGGAGGAGATGGTGGTGACGTTGTTGATGGCATAGGCTTGTCGTCCTTCTTCCAAGGCATAGGCTCACCATCATAGAAGGATGACCGAGTCTCCGGGATCCTCAAATCTGCAGCCAAACTCATCCTTTTGAATCTATATTCATACTCACAGTTTTGGTTTTGCAGGTCATAGATTTGAGCTTGGAGGTGCTCAATTTTCTCGTGAAGCTTGAAGATGGTCTCCCCGATGTTGTCGGCATCCAGCTTGTGTTTGTTGGTGAACTCTGCGATCATCATGTAGTTGGAGTTGAGTCCACGCTCCACCATCCCCTGACACTTGAAAACTTGTTGCTCCATTGCTTCGAGCCTCGTCTCCACACTTCCGGTCCCCTTTGGTCCCTCAGCATCACGGATGTGCAGCAACCCATCACGCATCTCAATGGTTTGAGGGTGTTGCTGCACCTCTGCTAGGTAAGGGTTGATGACCTTCTCGAAGAACTTGTCCTTGGGTGCACATGGAGATGTCATGATAATCTAGATCTGTCAGAAAAACAACTCAAAACAAAGACAAGAGATTTTTGCGTGATACGGGAGTCAAAACCCCCGGGAGGTTATATAATGAATTTTTGCCGACCAAAATACGTGTCTTGTAAGAAAACAGAGTCCGGAGAGCACACGAGGTGCCCACGAGGTAGGGGGTGCACCCAGGGGGGTAGGACGTGCCCTCCACCCTCGTGGAGCGCTTGTGTCCTTTCCGGACTGCTGCTTATTTTTTTAGTTTTCTAAATATTCCAAGATGGAGAATTATTGCCTTAAAAACTATTTTGTAGTCGGTTTACTTACCGTACCACATACCTATTCCTTTTCAGAGTCTGGAACATTCCGGAAAGTGTTCCTTATGTATTCCTCCAGGGTTATGGTTTCAATAACATTAGTTTCAACATTTATGGGATTACCTGAGATATAATGTTTGATTCTTTGACCATTTACCACTTTCGGATTTGTGCCTTCGAAGTTGTTGATTTTTATGGCACCGGAACAGTAGACCTCCTCGATAACGTAGGGACCTTCCCATTTAGAGAGAAGTTTTCCTGCAAAAAATCTTAAGCGAGAGTTTATAGCAATACATAATCACCTACATTAAACTCACACTTTTGTATTCTTTTATCATGCCACCTTTTAACTTTTTCTTTAAACAACTTGGAATTTTCGTAGGCTTGGGTTCTCCATTCATCAAGTGAGTTAATATCAAATAACCTCTTCTCACCGGCAAGTTTAAAATCATAATTTAGTTCTTTAATAGCCCAATAAGCCTTGTGTTCTAGTTCGAGAGGTAAGTGACATGCTTTTCCATAGACCATTTTATGCGGAGACATACCCATAGGATTTTTATATGCAGTTCTATAGGCCCATAATGCATCATCAAGTTTCTTGGACCAATTCTTTCTGGACCTATTAACAGTCTTTTGCAAAATTAATTTGAGTTCTCTATTGCTCAGTTCTACTTGACCACTGGACTGAGGGTGATAAGGAGATGCAATTATATGATTAACATCATATTTAGCAAGCATTTTACGGAAATCACCATGAATAAAATGTGAACCACCATCAGTCATTAAATATCTAGGGACTCCAGACCTTGGAAAGATAACTTCTTTAAGCATTTTAATAGAAGTGTTATAATAAGCACTACTAGTTGGAATAGCTTCTACCCACTTAGTAACGTAATCAAAAGCAACTAAAATATTTGTATAACCATTAGAGGAAGGAAAAGGTCCCATATAGTCAACCCCAAACCTCAAATGGTTCAATAACAAGTGAATAATTCATAGGCATTTCTTGACGTCTACTAATGTTACCAATTCTTTGACATTCATCACAAGACAAGACAAACTTACGGGCATCCTTGAAGAGAGTAGGACAATAAAAACCAGATTGTAGTACCTTATGTGCAGTTCTATCTCCAGCATGGTGCCCTCCATAAGCTTCGGAGTGACACTTGCGTAGGATCTGTTCCTGTTCATGCTCAGGTACACAACATCTAATAACACCATCTACTCCTTCTTTATAAAGATGTGGGTCATCCCAAAAGTAATGCCTCAAATCATAGAAGAACTTTTTCTTTTGCTGGTATGTGAAACTAGGTGGTATAAACTTAGCAACAATGTAATTAGCATAATCAGCATACCATGGAGCAGTATGAGAAGCATTTATGACATTTAGTTGCTCATCAGGAAAGCTATCATCAATAGGTAGTGGGTCATCAAGCACATTTTCTAACCTAGACAAGTTGTCTGCAACGGGGTTCTCGTCTCCTTTTCTATCAACAATATGTAAATCAAATTCTTGAAGCAAGAGAACCCATCTAATAAGTCTAGGTTTAGCATCTTTATTT
The DNA here is from genome assembly GCF_002162155.2 of Triticum dicoccoides. Lineage (NCBI taxonomy): Eukaryota > Viridiplantae > Streptophyta > Magnoliopsida > Poales > Poaceae > Triticum > Triticum dicoccoides. The sequence goes on along the minus strand of NC_041384.1, from coordinate 582,085,527 downwards.
TCCATAAGATATTTAATAGCAGCATGATCAGTGTGAATAGTTACTTTAGAATCAACAATAGAAGTTCTAAACTTATCACAGGCAAATACAACTGCTAAGAATTCTTTTTCAGTAGTAGCATAATTTCTTTGAGCATTGTCTAGGGTTTTACTAGCATATTGAATAACATTTAATTTCTTATCAACTCTTTGCCCTACAGCATAATCACTAGCATCACACATAATTTCAAAGGGTAAATTCCAATCAGGTGGCTGGACAATAGGTGCAGAGATCAATGCTTTCTTAAGTATTTCAAATGCTTCTACACAATCATCATCAAAAACAAATGGTATATCTTTTTGTAATAAATTAGTCAGAGGCTGAGAGATTTTTGAGAAATCCTTAATGAACCTCCTATAAAAACCGGCATGACCAAGGAAACTTATTATACCTTTGATGTCCTTGGGACATGGCATCTTTTCAATAGCATCAGCCTTGGCTTTATCAACTTCAATACCTCTTTCAGAAACTTTATGCCCCAAGACAATACCTTCATTAACCATAAAGTGGCACTTTTTCCAATTTAGGACAAGATTAGTTTCTTCACATCTCTGCAAAACTCGATCAAGGTTGCTCAAGCAATCATCAAAATAAGATCCATAGACGGAAAAGTCATCCATGAAAACCTCACAAATCTTTTAGCAAAAGTCAGAGAATATAGCCATCATGCATCTTTGAAAGGTAGCAGGTGCATTACATAAACCAAAAGGCATACGTCTATAAGCAAAAGTACCAAAAGGGCATGTAAAAGTAGTCTTTGATTGATCTTTGGTTGACACATGTATTTGAGAGAAACCAGAATAACCATCTAGAAAGCAAAAATGTGTATGTTTGGATAATATTTCTAGCATTTTATCGATAAAAGGTAAGGGGTAATGATCCTTTTTAGTAGCCTTATTTAATTTGCGGAAATCAATTACCATCCTATAACCAGTAATAATTCTTTGAGGAATCAATTCATCTTTGTCATTAGGAACAACAGTAATACCTCCCTTCTTAGGGACACAATGGACAGGGCTTACCCACTGACTATCAGCAATGGGGTAACTTATACCTGCCTCAAGGAGCTTTAGTATCTCCTTTCTTACCACTTCTTTCATTTTAGGATTCAGACGGCGTTGATGATCATGAAATGGTTTAGCACCTTCTTCCAAATTAATTTTATGTTGACATAGAGTGGGACTAATGCCCTTAAGATAATCAAGAGTACACCCAATAGCAGCATGGTGCTTCTTCAGAATTTTCAATAATCTCTCTTCTTCATGTTCTGAAAGGTTAGCACTAATAATAACATGATATATCTTTTTTCTCATCAAGATAAGCATATTTAAGAGTATCCGGTAACGGTTTAAGCTCAAACACGGGATCACCCTTAGGTGGGGGAGGATCCCCTAGGATTTCAACAGGTAAATTGTGTTTCAGAATAGGTTCCTGTTTAAAGAATACTTCATCTAATTCCCTTCTTTCATTCATAAACATATCATTTTCATGGTCTAGCAAATATTGTTCTAAAGGAACACTAGGAGGTACGGCAAATAGAAGCAAGACCAATAATTTCATCTTTACTAGGTAATTCTTCTTTACGGTGTTATCTAATAAATTTAGAAAAATTAAATTCACGAGTCATATCATCTAAACCGACAGTAACAACATCCCTTTTGCAATCTATGGTAGCATTAACTGTATTTAAGAAGGGTCTACCAAATATAATGGGAAAAAAACTATCTTGTGGGGAACCAAGAACAAGAAAATCAGCAGGATATTTAGTTTTCCCACACAAGACTTCAACATCTCTAACAATTCCCGTTGGTGAAAGAGTATCTCTATTAGCAAGTTTAATTCTGACATCAATATCTTCTAACTCAACAGGTGCAATGTCATGCATAATTTCTTTGTATAAGTCAATAGGTATTGCACTAGCACTAGCACCCATATCACATAAGCCATGATAACAATGATCTCCTATTTTAATAGAAATAACAGGCATACGTACCACAGGTCTAGGTTTATCTGTATCACGGGGTTTAGCAATTCTAGCAGTTTCATCATAGAAATAAATAACATGCCCATCTATATTATCAGACAAGAGATCTTTAACAATAGCAATATTAGGTTCAACTTTAACTTGCTCAGGAGGTGTATATGTTTTAATATTGCTTTTACGAACCACAGTTGAAGCTTCAGCATGATCCTTGATCCTAACAGGGAAAGGCGGTTTCTCAACATAAGAAGTAGGAACAATAGGATCATTATAAGTGATAGTCTTTTCTTCAACTTTAATAGGTGCAGCTACTTTTACTTCTATGGGAGGATGATATTTAAACCACTTCTCGTTGGGGAGATCAACATAAGCATCAAAAGATTCAAAGAAAGAAGCTACTATCTCAGAGTCAAGTCCATATTTAGTGCTAAATTTACGAAAAATATCGGTATCCATAAAAGATTTAACACAATCAAAACTAGGTGTCATACCTGAATCCTTACCATTATAGAGGTCCCAATCTTCGGAGTTGCATTTAATTATTTCCTATAAATCCCATTTGAATTCAATAGTCTTCATCATAAAAGAGCCAGCACAAGAAGTATCAAGCATGGTGCGATTGTTATCAGAAAGCCAAGCATAATTTTTTTGAATAATCATTTCTCTTGAGAGCTCATGATTGGGGCATGAATATAACATTGATTTAAGCCTCCCCCAAGCTCGAGCGATGCTTTCTCCTTCGCGAGGCCAAAAATTATTTATATAATTGCGATCATGATGAACAAGATGCATAGGATAAAACTTTTGATGAAATTCCAATTTCAATCATTTGTAATTCCAAGACTCCATATCATCACATAGCTTGTACCATGTCGATGCATCTCCCCTCAAAGATAAAGGGAAGACCTTCTTCTTAACAACATCTCCGGGTACACCTACAAGCTTAAATAATCCACAAACTTCATCCACATATATCAGATGCTCATCAAGATGTTTTGTTCCATCTCCCAAAAAAGGATTAGCTAGCAGTTTTTCTACCATACCCAAAGGAATTTCAAAGCAAGCATTTTCATTTTCAGTAGGTTCAGTAGGTTGAGGAGCAACTCTTTGCTCTACTGGTCGGGGTGAAGATACCCCGAACAAGCCCCTCGGAGGACTACTTTCAATAGTAACAAGTGACAGTAAATTTCAGCACACTATATAAATTTTTCCTTACCAAATTCCACCTACCAAAGGCGCTTCACTCCCCGGCAACGGCGCCAGAAAAGAGTCTTGATGACCCACAAGTATAGGGGATCTATCGTAGTCCTTTCGATAAGTAAGAGTGTCGAACCCAACGAGGAGCAGAAGGAAATGATAAGCGGTTTCCAGCAAGGTATTCTCTGCAAGTACTGAAATAAGTGGTAACAGATAGTTTTGTGATAAGATAATTGTAACGAGCAACAAGTAACAAAAGTAAATAAGGTGCAGCAAGGTGGCCCAATCCTTTTTGTAGCAAAGGACAAGCCTGGAAAAACACTTATATGATGTAAAGCGCTCCTGAGGACACATGGGAATATCATCAAGCTAGTTTTCATCACGCTCATATGATTCGCGTTCGGTACTTTGATAATTTGGTATGTGGGTGGACCGGTGCTTGGGTGCTGCCCTTACTTGGAAAAACATCCCACTTATGATTAACCTCTATTGCAAGCATCCGCAACTACAACAAAAGTATTAAGGTAAACCTAACCATAGCATGAAACATATGGATCCAAATCAGCCCCTTACGATGCAACGCATAAACTAGGGTTTAAGCTTCTGTCACTCTAGTAGCCCATCATCTACTTATTACTTCCCAATGCCTTCCTCTAGGCCCAAACAATGGTGAAGTGTCATGTAGTCGACGTTCACATAACACCACTAGAGGAGAGACAACATACATCTCATCAAAATATCGAATGAATAGCAAATTCACATGACTACTAATAGCAAGACTTCTCCCATGTCCTCAGGAACAAAAGTAACTACTCACAAAGCATAAAACATGTTCATAATCAGAGGGGTATTAATGTGCATATAGGATCTGAACATATGATCTTCCACCCATTAAACCAACTAGCATCAACTACAAGGAGTAATTAACACTACTAGCAACCTACTAGCACCAATCCTGGACTTGGAGACAAGAATTGGATACAAGAGATGAACTAGGGTTTTGAGATGAGATGGTGCTGATCAAAATGTTGATGGAGATTTCCCTCTCCCGATGAGAGGAGCCTTGGTGATGACGATGGCGATGATTTCCCCCTTCGGGAGAGAAGTTTCCCCGGCAGAACAGCCCCGCCAGAACCCTAGATTGGCTCCACCAAGGTTCCGCCTCGTGGCAGCGGAGTTTCTTCCGAGAAGATGGCTTATGATTTTTTCCCATTGAAAGAGTCCATATAGCAGAAGGTGGTCACCAGAGGGCCACCAGGGGGTCCACGAGGTAGGGGGGCACGCCCAGGGGGTAGGGCACGCACCCACCCTCGTGGGCAGGTTGTGGCCCCCTTGGTGAAGTTCTTGCGCTCAATGTTTTTTTATATATTTGGAAAACATCATTCGTGAAGTTTCGGGACATTTGAAGCTGTGCAAAATAGGTCTCTAATATTCGCTCCTTTTCCAGCCAGAATCCCAGCTGCCGGCATTCTCCTTCTTTATGTAAACCTTGTAAAATAAGAGAGAATAGGCATAAGTATTGTGACATAATGTGTAATAACAGCCCATAATGCAATAAATATTGATATAAAAGCATGATGCAAAATGGACGTATCACACACTTCTCACCGCCAACTCAAGCAGTGGGCGCGTGAGATTACAGCAACGGAACCATCCCTCGATGCTCAGAGGCCACTGAAATGGTCCAGCACGCCTATCATTTTTTATGCCGAGGACCACCCCGACCGCAGGACTGCGGCCGAGTGTTTGCCGTTGTTGGTCTCGCCAACAATACGCAACCTCAAGGTGACGAAGATGCTAGTTGACGGCGGGGCTGGTATGAACTTGATCTCGCCCATTGTGATCAAAAAGCTGCAGATTCCTAATGGAGACCTCGAAGAGACAGGCACGTTTCAAGGGGTCAACCCAGGGAGGAGCCAGCCGAAGGGTAAGGTCACGCTGCCCGTGACGTTTGGAGGCGAGTTAAACTACAGGACAGAGAGGTTGTTTTCGATGTGGTCGAGATCCCCTTGCCCTACAACGGGATTCTCGGCCGCCCGGCACTAGACAAGTTTATGGCGGGGTCGCATTACGCCTACAACACGTTGAAGATGCCGGGGACGATGACCATCATCACCATCCCCTCCGACAAGAAGGATGCACTGATCTACGCCGACCAACTCTACCGGGAAGCAGTTGCAATGACTACCGCCAAGGCATTCGCTCCTGCGGCTGGAGCCCGAGCAGGAAAGAAGACCGGGAAGACCTCTCGCACCCACTCCGGCAAGCGCACCTCTTCGGAGTGTTGTGGTCCCGTCGAGGACGTGCCAAAGAGCTCCGCCGGCAAGAGCAAGAAATCCAGAGCCGCGCCACCAGAGACCAAGAGGGTGTACGTCGAGGAGGATGGCATGGGAGGGGCTTTCACCATAAGCTCCACCTTGGACAGCAAATAGGAAAGAGCGCTCGTCACCTTCCTGCGGGCGAATGTCGACGTGTTTGCGTGGCAAGCATCCGCCATCCCCGGTGATCCCAGGGAGGTGATTGAGCACCATCTTGCTGTCTGTCCTCATGCGTGACCCGTCACGCAGAAGGTCAGGAAGCAAGCTTTGGAATGACAGGAGTTCATTACGGAAGAGATCAGGAAGTTGGAAGCGGGATGTTTGGTGAGAGGGGTACTCCATCCAACGTGGTTGGCCAATCTGGTAGTACTGCGCAAGGCGAATGGGAAGTGGAGGCTGTGTATTAACTACATAGATATCAATAAGGCTTGTCCCAAGGACCCTTTCCCGTTGCCGCGCATTGACCAGATTGTTGACTCCATGGCCGGGTGTGCCCTGCTATCATTCCTCGACACCTACTCGGGGTACCACCAAATCTTCATGGTGAGAGAGGACGAAGAGAAGATAGTGTTCATCACCCCATGTGGCACGTATTGCTGTTTACGGATGCCTTTCGGGTTGAAGAGTGCTGGCTCGACGTTTGCAAGGGCGGTCCAGATTGGTTTTGAGCCCCAGCTACATAAAAATACGGAAGCTTATATGGATGACATAGTGGTCAAAACCAAAGACAGGGCGACACTTGTACAAGATCTGGAAGAGACGTTTGCGAATCTGCGCAAGATCAACCTCAAGTTGAACCCTGAGAATGGTGCCTTCAGCGTTCCGTCCGGCAAACTTCTCGGGTTCTTTGTGTCAAAGTGTGGGATCAAGGAAAATCCAGACAAGATCAAGGCTATTGAGCAGATTAGGGCACCCAAGCGGATCAAGGACGTGCGTTGGCTCACTGGCTGCATTGTCGCCATGAGCAGATTCATCTCCATGTCTGCTGAGCGTGCCCTTACCTTTTTCAAAATCTTGAAAAAGGCGGGCCCAATGGAATGGACCCCAGAGGCCGAAGCAGCCCTGCAGGATTTGAAGAAATACCTCTCCTCTACACCGATACTGGTTGCGCCCAAACCCCAAGAACCGTTGCTGTTGTACCTAGCGGCAACGAACCAAGTGGTCAGTGCCGCACTAGTGGCACCGAGGAAGGTCGACGAAGAGGCAAGGCCCCCAGCAGGGTCCAACGCTGGCGGAGCAGGGCCTATGCAACCAGACGAAGTGCTGCCGAAGAAGAAAATGATGCAGCACCCGGTTTACTTTTTTAGCTCCCTCTTGCAGGGGGCTAGGTCAAGGTACTCGGGCGTGCAGAAATTGCTCTTCGGCCTCCTTATGGCCTCGAGGAAGCTACGTCCTTACTTCCAGGCACACGAGATCACCGTCGTCACCCGCCTCCCATTGCAACGGATATTGCATAACCCAAATGCAACCGGGAGGATTGTGGAGTGGGTTGTGGAGCTGTCAAGCTTTGGTTTGAAGTTTGAAAGCACTTCGACAATCCAGAGCAGAGTCTTGGCAGAGTTAATTGCCGAGTGGACCTCGACGCCAGATGAACAGATCCAGGAGACTACCCTCCCCGGCAAGGAGGCAAGTCGCAACTGGATTATGTACTTTGACGGAGCTTTCTCGCTGCATGGCGCCGGTGCTGGTGTGCTGCTCGTCGCACCCATCGGAGAACACCTCAAGTATGTAATCCAAATGCACTTTCCTAGGGAGATGTCCACAAACAACACTGCTGAATACGAGGGGTTGCTTGGCGGTCTCAGGATCGCGGCAGACCTCGGGATTAAGAAGCTCATTGTCAGGGGTGATTCACAACTTGTTGTCAGACAAGTCAACAAAGATTATCAAAGCCCGTTGATGGAGGCCTATGTGGATGAGGTGAGGAAGCTTGAGGAGCGCTTTGACGGTATACAGGCGGAGCATGTTCCCCGAGTGGAGAACGACATCACCGAGTACCTGTTGAAGCGCGCTGCCTTCAAACTACCTGTGGAACTAGGTACTTTTGTGCTTCGGCTGACTCAACCATCCGTTGAACCATCAACAGAGCAGAACAAGCGAAGGAAATTAGGCCCCGGCAAGTACTTTCCTGCCGAGCTCCCAGGACCGCCGACAAGGATGTTGGCGTGGGCACTGAGCCAGCCATGGGGCAACCGACTCCGGCGGGGCGTCAAGTCCTGGTGTAGAGACAACTGCTCCCATGGCCGAGCAAGTGCCTTTAGTCCTTGCCGTCGAGCCTCAGGCTCTGGCATGGGCACAACATACCGTCTGATTCCTCCAAACAGGGGAACTCCCTAAGGAGCAGGAACAAGCGGAGAAAGTAGCCCATCGGTCTGCCATGTATTAGTTCGTCGACGACGTCTTGTACAGAAAAAGACCAAACGGTGTGAAATTGAAGTGCATTCCCCGGGAGGAAGGACTGGAGTTGTTGGCAGAGATACACAGAGGTATATGTGGCTCCCTTGCCGGCAAGGCATTCCAGCAAGGTTTCTTCTGGCCCACCGCCCTCCAGGATGCAACGGCACTAGTAACCAAGTGTGAAGCGTGTCAGTTCCATTCGAAGAAGCTTCATCAACCAGCTCAAGCACTCCAAACAATCCCTCTCTCCTGGCCATTCTCGGTCTAAGGGCTCGACATACTGGGACCCTTTCATGTGTTGTCGGGGGCTTTGCGCACTTGTACGTTGCAATCGACAAGTTCGCAAAGTGGCCGGAGGTGGAGACAGTGAGAAAGGTGACAGCACAATCGGCCGTCAAATTCTTCAAGGGGCTAGTTTGCCATTTCGGTGTGCCAAATAGGATCATCACCGACAATGGCACCCAGTTCATGAGCCACGCCTTCATGCAGTACATCCAGGACCTCGGCAGCAAGGTCCGTTTTGCTTCTGTTGCACATCCACGAAGCAACGGCCAGGCTGAGAGGGCGAATGCTGAAGTTTTGCGAGGCCTCCGGACAAGGACTTTTGATAGGCTACGTAGGTGCGGACGACGCTGGATTGATGAATTGCCGACAGTTCTTTGGTCAATCAGAACGACACCAAATCGAGCCACCGGTCAGACACCCTTCTCCCTTCTTTACAGGGCAGAAGCAGTTCTCCCCACGGAACTCACGTATGGGTCACCTCGAGTGCTCGCTTATGATGAGCTTGAGCAAGAGCAGTTGAGGCAAGATGACGCGACGCTCCTTGAGGAAGATCATCTTCGGGCGGCTGTACGAGCAGCGCGCTACCAGCAAGCCTTGCGCCGCTACCATTGCCGCAAGGTTCATGCCTAAAGCTTTGAGGAAGGCAACCTTGTTCTTCGGCATGTTCAGTCGGCCAAGAATTCCAACAAGTTGACGCCGAAGTGGGAGGGCCGTTATCGGGTAATACGAGTCACCAGGCCTGGCGCAGTCCGCCTGGAGACCGAAGATGGCGTTCTAGTGAGCAACTCCTGGAACATCGAACATCTTCGCAAGTTCTACCCATAAGGCGTGGTTGCCGGGGCCCCCGACAAACCACCTTTTGTACAAGCCTTTCCAGCAAGGCATGTAACCCTTTGTACAAAGCCAGGCATAGACCCTGTGCATAAATAAATGAAGCGCAGACGCCCTAAGTTATAACATGCATGCTAGGTAGAGTCTCTCCCTCGGTTAGGGTTGATAGTGCTTAGCGGTGGCTAACCCCTAGCATAGAGGCCGAGTGTGCATCATTCTGTTCCTTTCCGTCTTCTTTGGTTCGCAGGGTACATGGACATTTCTGCTAAGCTATTGGAAGGAGAAAGAACGGGCCAGCGCTCCGGCCCCGGCAAACCAAGGTTGCTGGGGGCTGCACACACAAGGATCCAACCGCGGCAGGCCAAGGTTGCGGGGGGCTACAACGTCAGATAAGTTTTTCTCCCCCACTCCGTGCGCCCGTGTGAACCTTGAATGTATAAGGCTTCGCGCGCTCTCATACCATCTTGCCCCCTCCGTTCCGTGTCCGAAAAAATCTACTTTGGACCGGAACTTGGTTGTAGTGCGGTGGGAAGAGGGTGAGTGAAAGGCCTAATCCTACTCGGCCCCTACCTCCGCCAAGAGCGTGAGTGTATCGGGCTGTAGAGCAGGAGGACAGCAAGGCCTGTTGCCGGGAGACCATGTTTATCTTAAGATAACGAGGACGCGTTCCTCGGTGTGGCCCTCGCCCACGCACAAACAAAACCCGGCAAACACCCTTCCTTTCATTCATACGTTGCAAACAAGAACAATTCATACGGAATGGGTACACGAGCAAGGGGATTACAAATTTTAAAATCTAACAAATGCCGCAGGCTTACAAACTAGAAAAGATAAGTAAACCGTCATCCCCATTCTTGCCCCTTTCCTCCCAGGTGCGGCCGGTGAAGGCAAAAAGGAAGGGACGGGGAATGCGCCGATGGAGAGTTTGGCGAGGAAGGCCCACGGCAGAACACACGGCGGAGGGAGGGCGACGCGGTCAGTCGGAGACGAGGTCGACATGTCCTCGCTCGGCGCTCTCGTTGTCACTGTCGCTGTCCTCCTCATCACTCCCGCTTGAAGAGAAGTCTTCATTGTTGGAGGAGCTCTCCACGCAGCACTTCAGGCGAGTCCCAGAGTCACCAAAGACCTTGACAGAGAGCAGGCCGTTCTCCATTAATTTGAAATAGAGCATGAGCCCCGCCGTCAGGCTATGGATGCGAGCGAAGCTCTTCCATCCGCGGCGAAGATACATGACCTGAGGGGCACGGAAGTCCATGTCGACCCACGTGCCGCCGTTCCCGCAGCCCCTCATGTGCAACCTCAGAGTCTGGGGCGGATTGAGCTCCATCTCCCGAGCGAATGGTGCAGGAAGACGAAGACGACGACGCGGTGTCCGACGCAGCCTGTTGAAGAACTCGCGAGGCTGGTCCCCGATGTGGCCCTTGATACGTCTCCAATGTACCTATAATTTTTTATTGTTCCATGCTATTATATTATCTATTTTGGATGTTTATGGGCTTTATTAAACACTTTTATATTATTTTTGGGACTAACCTATTAACCCAGTGCCACTTTCTGTTTTTTCCTTGTTTTAGAGTATTGCAGAAAAGGAAAATCAAACGGAGTCCAATTGACCTGAAACTTCACGGAACTTATTTTTGGACCAGAAGAAGCCCACGGAGTATCGGAGATGGACCAGGAGAGTCCCGGGCTGCCCACGAGGGTGGGGGCGCGCCCAGCCCCCTAGGCGCGCCCCTGCCTCATGGACAGCCTGGAGGTCCACCGACGTACTTATTCCTCCCATATATACCCATATACCCTAAAAACTTCGGGGAACACAATAGATCACGATTTCCACCGCCAGAAGCCTCCGTAGCCACCGAAAACCAATCTAGACCCGTTCTGGCACCCTGCCGGAGGGGGAATCCTTCTCTGGTGGCCATCTTCATCATCCCGGCGCTCTCCATGACGAGGAGGGAGTAGTTCTCCCTCGGGGCTAAGTGTATGTACCAGTAGCTATGTGTTTGCTCTCTCTCTCATGTTCTTGAGGTGGTACGATCTTGATGTATCGCGAGCTTTGCTATTATAGTTGGATCTTATGATGTTTCTCCCCCTCTACTCTCTTGTAATGGATTGAGTTTTCCCTTTGAAGTTATCTTATCGGTTTGAGTCTTTAAGGATTTGAGAACACTTGATGTATGTCTTGCATGGGATACCCGTGGTGACAATGGGGTATTCAATTGATCCACTTGATGTATTTTTTGGTGATCAACTTGCGGGTTCTGCCCATGAACCTATGCATAGGGGTTGGCACACGTTTTCGTCTTGACTCTCCGGTAGAATCTTTGGGGCACTCTTTGAAGTTCTTTGTGTTGGTTTGAATAGATGAAACTGAGATTGTGTGATGCATATCGTATAATCATACCCACGGATACTTGAGGTGACACTAGAGTATCTAGGTGACATTAAGGTTTTGGTTGATTTGTGTCTTAAGGTGTTATTCTAGTACGAACTCTAGGATAGATTGAATGGAAAGAATAGCTTCATGTTATTTTATTACGGACTCTTGAATAGATCGATTAGAAAGGATAACTTTGAGGTGGTTATGTACCCTACCATAATCTCTTCGTTTGTTCTCCGCTATTAGTGACTTTGGAGTGACTCTTTGTTGCATGTTGAGGGATAGTTATGTGATCCAATTATGTTATTATTTTTGAGAGAACTTGCACTAGTGAAAGTATGAACCATAGGCCTTGTTTCAACGCATTGCAATACCGTTTACACTCACTTTTATCATTAGTTACCTTGCTGTTTTTATATTTTCAGATTACAAAAACCTATATCTACCATCCATATTGCACTTCTATCACAATCTCTTCGCCGAACTAGTGCACCTATACATTTTACCATTGTATTGGGTGTGTTGGGGACACAAGAGACTCTTTGTTATTTGGTTGCAGGGTTGCTTGAGAGAGACCATCTTCATCATACGCCTCCTATGTATTGATAAACCTTAGGTCATCCACTTGAGGGAAATTTGCTACTGTCCTACAAACCTCTGCACTGGGAGGCCCAACAACGTCTACAAGAAGAAGGTTGTGTAGTAGACATCAATCTCTTTTCTGGTGCCGTTGCCGGGGAGGTTAGGGCTTGAAGGTATATCTTTAGATCTTGCAATCGAATCTTTTTGTTTCTTGTTTTAGCACTAGTTTAGTTTAATAAAGGAAATTACAAAAAAATGGAACTAAGTTTGCCTCATACGCTTCATCTTTCTAATATCTTTCGTGAGTATGATGGAAAGGAAAATTCTACCAAAGTGTTAGAGAAGAATGCATTAAAATGTTTCGGACTAAATATTTGAATGATGAGCATGATTGCAATGTTGTTAGTATGAATTCCTTGAATATCCATGATGCTAATAATATGCAAAGCCACAAGCTTGGGGAAACTATGTTTGATGAAGATGATATTTTTCCCCCAAGTTTTGATGAGCAAATTTATTACGATGAAAGCATGCCTCCTATTTATGATTATTATATTGATGAAAGTGGATTTGGAGAGGTCATGACTTTATTTTGTGATGAATCCACTATTCCGGAAGAGGTTCCAATTGATTATGACAACAAAGTTGCTATCTATGATGATTATTGTGATGACTTGTATGCTATAAATAATAATGATATCCATGAAACTTGTCATCATGATTTTAGTTTTCAATTGGATTATGCCTCACATGATAATTATTTTATTGAGTTTGCTCCCACTATTATTCATGAGAAGAATTTTGCTTATGTGGAGAGTAATAAAAATTCTATGCTTGTAGATCATGAAAAGAATGCTTTATGTGATAGTTATATTGTTGAATTCATTCATGATGCTACTGAAAATTATTATGAGGGAGGAACATATGATTTTAGGAATTGCAATAATATCAAGTTTCCTCTCTATGTGCTTAAAGTTATGAAGTTATGCTTGTTTTACCTTCCTATGCAAGTTGATTCTTGTTCCCACAAGTTGTTTGCCCACAAAATCCCTATGCATAGGAAGTGGGTTAGACTTAAATGTGCTAGTCATATTCTTCATGATGCTTTCATTATGTTACAATTCTTATCTTTTATGTGAGCATCATTGAAATCATCATGCCTAGCTTGGGGCGTTAAATGATAGCGCTTGTTGGGAGACAACCCAACTTTATTTTTGTTCCTTGCTTTTTGTTCCTGTTTAGTAATAAATTAATCATCTATCCTATGTTATGATTGAGTTTTTTATGTTTTAATTAGTGTTTGTGCCAAGTAGAACTGTTGGGAAGACTTGGGGATAGTCTTGTTGATCTTGCTGTAAAAAACAGAAACTTTAGTGCTCACAAGAATTGCTGCCATTTTTATTGGGGAGTGCTATTTAGTTAATTATTTTTGCAGATGATTAATAGATAAATTCCTCACGTCCAACAGACTGTTCTGTTTTTGACAGATTCTGTTTTTGTGTGTTGTTTGCTTATTTTAATGAATCTATGGCTAGTAAAAGAGTTTATAAACCATAGAGAAGTTGGAATACAGTAGGTTTAACACCAATATAAATAAAGAATGAGTTCATTACAGTACCTTGAAGTGGTGTTTTGTTTTCTTTCGCGAACGGAGCTTATGAGTTTTCTGTTAAGTTTTGTGTTGTGAAGCTTTCAAGTTTTGGGTAAATATTCGATGGATTATGGAATAAGGAGTGGCAAGAGACTAAGCTTGGGGATGCCCAAGGCACCCCAAGGAAATATTCAAGGATAACCAAGAGCCTAAGCTTGGGGATGCCCCAAGGCATCCCTCTTTCGTCTTTGTTCATTTGTAACTTTACTTGGAGCTATATTTTTATTCGCCACATGATATGTGTTTTGCTTGCAGCGTCATTTTATTTCATTTTATTTTGCTTGCTGTTTGAATAAAATACCAAGATCTAAAATTATTAAATGTTAGAGAGTCTTCATATAGTTGCATAATTGTTCAAATACTCATTGATCTTCACTTATATCTTTCGGAGTAGTTTGTCATTTGCTCTAGTGCTTCACATATATCTTTTTAGAGCACGGTGGTGGTTTTATTTTGTAGAAATAGATGAACTCTCATGCTTCACTTATATTATTTTGAGAGTCTTTAGAATAGCATGGTAATTTGCTTTGGTTATTAAATTAGTCCTAATATGATGCGCAACCAAGAGGGATATAATAAAAACTTTCATATAAGTGCATTGAATACTAAGAGAAGTTTGATACTTGATGATTGTTTTGAGATATGGAGATAGTGATATCAAAGTTGTGCTAGTTGTGTAGTTGTGAATTTGAGGAATACTTGTGTTGAAGTTTGCAAGTCCCGTAGCATGCACGTATGGTAAACATTGTGTAACAAATTTGAAACATGAGGTGTTATTTGATTGTCTTCCTTATGAGTGGCAGTCGGGGACGAGCGATGGTCTTTTCCTACCAATCTATCCCCCTAGGAGCATGCGCGTAATGCTTGGTTTTTGATGACTTGTAGATTTTTGCAATAAGTATGTGAGTTCTTTATGACTAATGTTGAGTCCATGCATTATACGCACTCTTACCCTTCCATCATTGCTAGCCTCTTCGGTACCGTGCATTGCCCTTTCTCACATTGAGAGTTCGTGCAAACTTCGCCGGTGCATCCAAACCTCGTGATATGATACGCTCTATCACACATAAACCTCCTTATATCTTCCTCAAAACAGCCACCATACCTACCTATTATGGCATTCCCATAGCCATTCCGAGATATATTGCCATGCAACTATCCACCGTTCCATTTATCATGACATGTTCATCATTGTCACATTGCTTTGCATGATCATGTAGTTGACATAGTATTTGTGGCAAAGCCACCATTCATAATCCTTTCATACATGTCACTCTTGGTTCATTGCACATCCTGGTACACCGCCGGAGGCATTCATATAGAGTCATACTTTGTTCTAGTATTAAGTTGTAATCATTGAGTTGTAAATAAATAGAAGTGTGATGATCATCATTTTCTAGAGCATTGTGCCAGGTGAGGAGAAAAAAGAGAAAGGCCATAAAAAAAGAGAAGGCCCAAACAAAAAAATATGAGAGAAAAAGAGAGAAGGGACAATGTTACTATCCTTTTACCACACTCGTGCTTCAAAGTAGCACCGAGGGAGTCCTGGATTAGGGGGTCTCTGGGCAGCCGAACTATATCCTTTGGCCGGACTGTTGGACTATGAAGATACAAGATTCAAGACTTCGTCTTGTGTCCGGATGGGACTTTCCTTGGCGTGGAAGGCAAGCTTGGCAATACGAATATGTAGCTCTCCTCCCTTGTAACCGACTCTGTGTAACCCTAGCCCCCTCCGGTGTCTATATAAACCGGAGGGTTTAGTCCGTAGGACAACAACAATCATACCATAGGCTAGCTTCTAGGGTTTAGCCTCTACGATCTCGTGGTAGATCAACTCTTGTAATACTCATATCATCAAGATCAATCAAGAAGGATGTAGGGTATTACCTCCATCAAGAGGACCCAAACCTGGGTAAACATCGTGTCCCCTGCCTCCTGTTACGATCCGCCTTAGACGCATAGTTCAGGACCCCCTACCCGAGATCCGCCGGTTTTGACACCAACATTGGTGCTTTCATTAAGAGTTCCACTGTGCCGTCACCGTAAGGCTCGATGGCCCCTTTGATCATCGGTAACAATGCGGTCCAGGGTAAGGTTTTCCTCCCTGGACAGATCTTCGTATTCGGCGGCTTCGCACTGCGGCACTATTCGCTTGGCCATCTGGAGCAGATCGAGACCTATGCCCCTAGCCATCAGGTCAGGTTCGGAAACTTAAACTACACTGCCGACATCTGCGGAGACTTGATCTTCGACGGATTCGAACCCATGTCAGGTGCGTTGCACAATCACGACGATCATGACGTAACTCTGCCGTCGGATAGTGTTCTGAAGATCGCATCTGCAACTACTCCAGCCTTCAATCCGGAGCAAATTGCGCCATCCGAGGGCGGAGGGATAGAACCCGCCATGGAGGCCGCACTCTCAGTGGCGATGGAGCCGGATACTGACTTCACCCCTTACGAGAGCCGTGTTGCCGAACCACTGGATTCGTCCCCGGCCCCGGACTCCGAGCCGCCTGCATCCGTGCCTAACGAATCTGATTGGGCGCTGATGAAGCTATGTACCTAGGGTAGGGTCATGGACCTGTCCAACTTACCCTCCCCAAGGACATCTCTACAAAGAATCAGAAACAGTTGAAGAGAAACCATCAACCACTCGACCGTGGACATGCACTCACTCGACCACCTTGAAGACACTCGACCACCAGAAGATGAGGAACCCTCCACTCTGCAACAGTCAAGACTTAAACCATAGCATTATGAACATTTATGACGCTTTACTGTAGACGTTACCAGTAACGCATTTCCTTTATGAACATTGAATCATGTGTAACGGAGGGGAGCTGGGGTCCTGGCGCACTCTATATAAGCCACCCCCTCCTCTTAGACAAGGGTTCACATCTTTTGTAAACTCACACACACACATATAATCCAGTCGACCGCCTCAGGGCACCGAGACGTAGGGCTATTACTTCATCCGAGAAGGGCCTGAACTCGTAAAACTCACGTGTACAACTTCTTCATAGCTAGGATCTTGCCTCCTCATACTTACCCCCCATTCTACTGTCAGTCTTAGATCCACGACAGTTGGCTCCCACCTTGGGGCAGGTGTCTTAGCGACTTATTGGAGAAGTTGCATTTTTTTCCGATCCCCATCACCATGATTCCAGGCGGAGGTTTGGTTGAGGGCTGCGAGATCCGTCTCGGCGCGCTCGTGTTTGTCGCCGACGACTCCGCTTGGCTTCAAGAGGCACCACTCGACATCGACGCGCTCCCCGCCTGTGGGGCGACGCACTTTCACGCGTGCGTCCGCGGTGTCCTCCTGCGGCAACCGTCGACCCAATACTAGTCGACTCCAACGGCTTTCTCCCTCCCTGCGACCCGTCGGAGCAAGCGCACCGGCCGGTCGAGACTTCAGCGGTGGATGAAGCATGCTGGCCGGCACGAGTCTCTCTACGGCCTGTTCGATCTGTCGACTGGCTCCGTAGAGACTGCATCCGAGTGCGGCAGCAATGACTCGGCAGCGGAAGTCCTGGTGGTCAATGGACCACGCGGCCCTCCTGGCTTCGATCGTGAAGACGGAGGTGACGGGAACGGCGGTCCGTCGTGCGTTCACGAGGAGTACCGCCCCAAGCCTCTCTCCTCACAGCAGAGAGAAGAATTTCGTCGCCGAAACATGGATGCCCTGCATACTCCTATAGTTGGAGATACACCCGAGGCCCAGGCCTTGGAGCAGGCTCGCCTGGCCAATCTGGCTGAGCGCACTCGGCTGGAGAACCTCCAGCGCGCACTCGACGATCACGCTCGTCAACGTGCTCCTGAGTCCAGCCGATGCCAGCTTTTTCCACCTCCGGCTCAGGTATACTGAACACCGATCCAAAACCTAGCAGCTGTTGCCCGAATAGCAGAGTCGATTCAACCTTCCCAATCAGAAGCTGGCCGAGGTCTAGCGCAGATCAGGGCCTTGCTCTGGGCAGCGGGAGAGCAGAATACGGCCGTCTCTCAGTCGCGGGATACGATCCATAGCAGATCTGTGGTCGCAGATACGGTCCAGTCGGCCCATAGCCCGAGATCGATCCCGAGGCGTGAGGGACATGGAGAGCGGCATGATCAGTACAGAAACCAGGAGCAGCATGATCGTCGAGCCGATCGCGATGGTCGCCGTCGAGTGCCCACGCCTCCTCCAAGGAGTGGGTCATACGTGCCGTGGCCACATAAAGACAGACGCCCTAACAGTGTCGGAAGAGGTATTCCAGTCGACCCCAGGGAGCCAGGCTTTGATGCGAGATCTATTCTCGTGCAGGGCTTGGTCGACATAAACAGAGCTCACCGATATGGCCATGACAGAGGCCCGCAAACCAACAATAGGGTGCATGTCTCTGGCCCAGAGTGCTTAAGCAGAGCTATCAGAGCTGCAGTGATTCCCCCCAACTTCAGGTTGGCGACTAGAGTCAGTAAGTTCACCGGAGAGTCCAAGCCTAACACCTGGCTCGAAGACTACCGAGTGGCTGTCCAGATTGGTGGCGGCAATGATGAGGTGTCCATGAAACACCTTCCTCTGATGTTGGAGGGCTCGACTAGAGCATGGCTGAATCAGTTGGCACCTGGCAGCATCTATACTTGGGAAGATCTCGCCCGAGTGTTTGTGTAACACCCTCGATGCGACTATATCTCCCACGTGTCGAGGCACGACTTAGAGGCATAATCGCATTGAAGGCATATGTCGCAAGTTAGGCAATCTTCACAACATCCCATGTAATATAAATAATAAAGGGGAGATAACATGGCTGGCTTACACTCGCCACGTTAATCAAAGTACAAAAATAACATTGCATCATCCAAACACTCATGGCCCGACTACGGCGCCAAAATAAAAGATAACCTAACATGCGACACGGTCCCGATCACCCCCAACTGGGCACCACTACTGATCATCAGGAAAGGAAACATAGTAACGTTGAGAGTCCTCGTCGAACTCCCACTTGAGCTCACACGTGTCACCTGGAGCGGAATCATCAGGACCTGCATCTGGTGTAATAGTAATCTGTGAGCCACAGGGACTCAGCAATCTCGCACCCTCGCGATCAAGACTATTTAAGCTTAAAAGGAAAGGCAAGGTAAATATGTGGAGCTGCAGCAAGCGACTAGCATATATGGTGGCTATCCTGTTCGCAAAAGAGAGCGAGAAGAGGAGGCAAAGCGCGAGCGAGAAACTAGAGGACAACCTGCGCAAGCATTACTCCAACACCGTGTTCACTTCCCGGACTCCGCCGAGAAGAGACCATCACGGCAACTCACACTGTTGATTCATTTTAATTAAGTTAACGTTCAAGTTATCTACAATCGGACATTAACAAATTCCCATCTGCCCATAACCGTGGGCACGGCTTTCAAAAGTTCAAATCCCTGCAGGGGAGTCCCAACTTAGCCCATGACAAGCTCTCACGGTCAATGAAGGAATAGACCTCCTCCCGAGATGTTCCGATCAGACTCGATATCTCGGTTCTTCAAGACACTTCGACAGGTTAAAACAAATCCAGCAACACCACCCAGATGTGCCGACAAATCCCGATAGGAGCTGCACATATCTCGTTCTCAGGGCACACCGGATGAGCAAGACGTTGGGTAGGCCAGCCCAGAGTTGCCCCT
>NC_041384.1:582063758-582065984 GCF_002162155.2 Triticum dicoccoides | reverse complement strand
AGGCTAGGTGGCAAATGGTAAAACCAAGGTTGGGCATTGCTGGACAAGCTTTAATCAAGGCAAACTATCAAGGGGTTCCCATTATAACCCAACCGCGTAAGGAACGCAAAATCCGGGAACATAACACCGATATGACGGAAACTAAGGCGGCAAGAGTGGAACAAAACACTAGGCGAGAGGCCGAGCCTTCCACCCTTTACCAAGTGTATAGATGCATTAAGATAACATGGCAATATAATGATATCCCAACAAGTAAATAATGTTCCAACAAGGAACGGTCTCCAATCTTCACCTGCAACTAGCAACGCTATAAGAGGAGCTGAGCAAAGCGGTAACATAGCCAATCAACGGTTTGCTAGGACATGGTGGGTTAGAGGTTTGACATGGCAATTTGGGAGGCTTGAAAGCAAGTGGTAGGCACCATAGCATTGGCATAGCAAAAGAGCGAGCAATCTAGCATAGCAAAGATAGTAGTGATTTCGAGGGTATGATCATCTTGCCTGCAAAGTTGTCAGAGTTGACTGGATCCTTTAAAGCAAACTCAACGGGCTCCTCGTTAGCGAACTCGTCTCCCGGATCTACCCAAACAAGACAAACAAGCAACAAGGACACAATCAACCACGTGCAAGGATCAAACAATATGATGCAAACGTGGTATGCTATGCGGGATGCGATGCGGGATGCATATGCAAGATGTGACAAGGAATGCATGAACCTGGCCTCAACCTGGAAATCCAAGTGTGCCACTGGAAGTATGAGATGAAATCGCTTGAAAACGATATAAAGAACGCCGGAATCGGAGCTACGGTTTGGAAATGGCAAGCGATTCAAATATGACACCGGTCTGCGATTTACAGCAAGTAGTCATCTAAATGCAATGAGATGAACATGCTACAGCACCCAAACATGGCATAAAAATACATGGCAGGAATCCATTCATGATGCTTAACAAAAGTCTAGCACTGAGCTACGGCCAAATCATCCATTAACAGGTTCAAACAAGCATGGAAAAAATGCATATGGCAAATAGATTTCAGACTTGGTGAAATTAACACTTGTCTAGAATTTCAGATCAGGTAGCACTCTTCGGAGCAACAAAACTACATGCTACAGGACCTGAACAAGGCAAAGTAAAACATGGCATGGAGCTACTCAAAAAGCTAAACAAAAGTCCCGTAGTGACCTTGAGCCAAAAGGGATCAGAAAACACATTTGCAAGCATGTGAACATGGCAAGAACATAATCAGTTTTTAGACTTAGTGAAAACTGTCCCATGCTGAAAAGAGATATTAAGTAGGCATGTAAACGAACTCGATGCACTCACTACGGAGCAAGTCATGAAAATATAAGTATACACCCATCAAAAATACACAAAATACAAGCTAGACATGGCAAGAACAATAGCATAGCATGCACGGATCAACTACAACAACATCGGCAAAATCGCTAACAAGTAGACAACCTGCCCAGATTCACGAAGTAGCAAAAGTAGAGCTCAATTGACTCAAGCTAGGGTGCTCCATAATTGCAAACAAAGACATGGATGGATAGATAACTACAAGATTAACAAAACATCCTTCCTGATCATCCTCAAAAGAGGCACAGATCACTAGGAAACAACATGAACATATGGCCATATGAGATAAACAGCTCAAGGACTTACTGGAAATGCTAAGTCCCTGAAATCAGCATTACCAAGTGCCTCACTTTGCAAGCTTGTGCTAGTCACCACACACATCACAAAAATACATGGGTTGCACCTCTGGAAAGATGGCAAAACCCTTAACAAAATACATGTACAACTCATGGGCATAACATGCACACAATAATCATGGCAAAAAAGACAAATATCTAAATGGAGTAGCAGATCTGACAATTATCTCAAGTAGAACTCTTCTAACAGCATTTCGGGCATCAAGATGAGCTCAAATGAAAATGATGCAATGGAATGAAATGATGTACTCTCTGAGGCGAACATTTTGAAATGCTATATGCCCAAAACAGAGTTACGAGTGCAAAGTTATAGCATGGTGAACAGGGCAACATGAACTAGGGTTTCGGGAGAAAAAGTCAACCAAGGCGATTTGGATCTGAGATCTGCACGCGGATCGAGGTTCGTCGCCGAAGTCGCCGGAGCTCGCCGGAGTTGGAGGAGAGGTGGCCGGCGAGGCGGGGGTCGCCGGATCTGGCCGGGGCGACGCGGGTCGCCGGCGGGGGCGCGGACTC
>NC_041384.1:582053734-582063363 GCF_002162155.2 Triticum dicoccoides | reverse complement strand
GGTGGTCGGGCGGTTGGTGGCGACGCGGGTCGCCGGAGTAGGTGGCGGCAATGGCGTGCGGTGGCCGGTGCGGGGGCGGCGGGCGGCGGAGACGAGGCGCTGGCGGCGGGGTTGGGCACGGGGCGCCTCGGGAGGCAACGGGCCTCGGGGGCCCCTCCTGGGCTTCCCGGGCCGGTGGTGGAGGGAGTGGCGGCGCGCCACATGGCGCCACACGATTGGCGTGGAGGCGGCGGCGCGAAGTGTCCGGCGCGGACCGGACGTGTCCGGCGCGCGGATGGAGCAGGGCTAGGGTTTCGGGGAAGAAGGAGATCCGGATCTCGGGGGGGTCTATTTATAGGCATAGGGGGAGCTAGGAGAGTCCAAATGAGGTGCGGTTTTCGGCTACGCGATTGTGATCGAATGCTCTAGATGATGGAGAGGGTTTTGGTGGGTTTTGGGCCAACTTGTAGGGGTGTTGGTCTGCAACACACACGAGGCCTTTTCGGTCCCTCGGTTAACCGTTGGAGTATTAAACGAAGTCCAAATGATACGAAACTTGACAGGCGGTCTACCGGTAGTAAACCAAGGCCGCTTGGCAAGTCTCGGTCTAATTTGGAAATGTTTAATCCCCACACACGAAAGAAAGGTAGAAATGACCACCGGAGGAGAACGAAGCACCGGAATGCAAAACGGACAACAGGGAAAATGCTCGAATGCATGAGATGAACACGTATGCAAATGCAATGCACATGATGACATGAAATGAGATGCATGACAACGGGAACAACACACGGAGACAAAAACCCGAACCCGAGAAAATAAAATAACTTAACGCCGGAAACATCAAGAGTTGGAATACATTTTGGGAAAGTCATGTCCGGGGTGTTACAACACTCCACCACTACGAAAGGATCTCGTCCCGAGATCTAGGACTGAAAGAACACCGGGTACTCAGAACGGAAGTGATCCTCGCGTTCCCAGGTAGCTTCACGGTCGGAATGGTGTGACCACTTGACTTTGAGGAATTTGATTGACTTGTTGCGAGTCTTGCGTTCAGTCTCTTCAAGAATGGCAACTAGGTGCTCACGATAAGAGAGATATTCTTGGAGCTAAATGTCCTCGAAGTTGACGGTGCGGTCAGGAGTCTTGAAGCACTTTCGGAGCCGAGAGACATGGAACACATCATGGACATTTGCAAAGTTTGAAGGAAGCTCGAGTTGATAGGCGAGATCGCCTCTCTTGCTGACAATCTTGAAAGGTCCCACGTATCTGGGGGCAAGCTTCCCTTTGATACCGAAGCGACGAGTACCTTTCATAGGAGAGACGTGGAGGTAAACATGATCTCCGATCTCGAAAGCCAAATCACGGTGCTTACTATCATAGTAGCTCTTCTGGCGGGATTGGGATGCTTTGAGGTTATCTCGAATGACTTTGCACATTTCCTCTGCCTCTGTGATTAAGTCATTTCCCAAAAGCTGACGTTCACCGGTTTCAGACCAGTTGAGAGGGGTACGGCACTTCCTGCCATACAGAATTTCAAATGGGGCCTTGCCCGAACTTGCTTGAAAACTGTTGTTGTAGGAGAATTCAGCATAAGGAAGACAATCCTCCCACTTCATGCCGAAGGAGATCACACAAGCCCTGAGCATATCTTCAAGAATCTGGTTGACACGCTCGACTTGACCGCTAGTTTGAGGATGGAAAGCTGTGCTGAAACGGATGTTAGTGCCCATGGCCTTCTGAAAAGAATCCCAAAACTTGGAGGTAAAGATGCTGCCACGGTCTGAAGAGATCACTTGTGGAATACCGTGCAGAGAGACAATCCGAGAGGTATAGAGTTCCGCCAATTGAGCTGTAGTGATTGACTCTTTGATAGGCAGAAAGTGAGCCACTTTAGTGAGTTTGTCGATGACAACGAATATAGCATCATTGCCACGCTTGGACTTTGGAAACCTAGTCATGAAGTTCATTTCAATGTGGTCAAACTTCCATTCTGGAATGGCAAGAGGTTGGAGGAGACCAGCTGGCCTTTGGTGTTCTGCCTTCACTCTTCTGCAGACATCACACTCATTCACGAACTGAGCGATCTCGCGTTTCATTTGAGTCCACCAATAAGCCTGCTTGAGGTCCTGATACATCTTCGTTCTCCCAGGGTGGATGGAGAGGAGAGAATTGTGAGCCTCATTCATGATCACTTTACGAAGTTCAGCTTTGGGCACAACAATTCGATCCTCGAAGAAGAGAGTATCCTTGTCGTCAAGGCGGTAGCACTTGTACTTGGGTTGGCTCTTGGCAATCCCAATCTTCACCTTTTCCACCATAGCATCAAGAAGCTGGGCTTGGCGAATCTGGTCTTCCAAGGTAGGAGAGACTTGAAGGTTGGTGAGGAAACCTTGAGGAACAACTTGCAGGTTAAGTTTGCGGAAAGCTTCACAAAGCTCGGGTTGATAAGGCTTGAGAATCAGACTGTTGCAATAAGCCTTCCTGCTCAATGCGTCAGCAATCACATTGGCCTTGCCTGGAGTATACTCGATACTCGGATTATACTCTTGAATCATTTCGACCCATCGAGTTTGCCTGAGGTTGAGATTAGGCTGAGTGAAGATGTACTTGAGACTCTTGTGGTCAGTGAAGATGTCCACTTTTCTTCCCAATAAGAGATGTCTCCAAGTCAAAAGAGCATGCACAACTGCCGCCAACTCGAGATCATGAGTGGGTTAGTTCTTCTCATTAGGCTTCAACTAGCGAGAGGTATAAGCAACAACTTTCTTCTCTTGCATCAACACTGCGCCAAGACCTTGGAGAGAGGCAGCACAAAAGACCTCGTACGGCTTGGATTCATTAGGTGGAGTTAGAACTGGAGCAGTGATCAATTTCTCTTTCAAAGTGTTGAAAGCAATGTCACACTCCGGAGACCAAACGTACTTGACGTGCTTCTGGAGAAGATTTGAGAGAGGCTTCGCGATCTTAGAGAAGTTTTCAGCGAATCTTCGACAATAGCTTGCGAGACCGAGGAAGCTACGGAGTTGCTTCACGTTCTGAGGAGGTTCCCAATTCACAATTGCAGACACCTTCTCAGGATTCACCGCAATGCCCTTGGCAGAGATGATATGACCAAGATAAAGAACCTCATCGAGACAAAATTCGCACTTGGAGAACTTGGTGTAGAACTTGTGTTCTCTGAGCTTATCGAGTACCAAACGCAAGTGCTTGGCATGATCTTCCTTGCTCTTCGAGAAAACCAGTATGTCGTCGAGATAGACCAAAACAAAGTCATTGGTGTAGGCGATGAAGATGAAGTTCATCATGCGAGAGAAAGTCGGAGGAGCGTTGACGAGGCCAAAAGACATGACAGTGTATTCATATGAACCATAGCTTGTCCTGAAAGCCGTCTTGGGAATATCTTGCTCACGGATTTGAATCTGATGATAACCCATACGGAGATCAAGCTTGGAGAATACTTGGGCACCTTTGAGTTGTTCGAACAGCTCGTTGATGTTGGGAAGTGGGTATTTGTTCTTGATGGTCTTCTTGTTCAATGGACGGTAATCAACACAAAGTCGGTCCGTTCCATCCTTCTTCTTCACAAAAAGAACACCACAACCCCACGGAGAAGAACTAGGCTGGATGAGACCCATTATTTCTTGAATATTGAGTTGCTTCTTCAGCTCCTTCAACTCTTCAGGTTCGAGCTTGTAAGGACGCTTGCACACAGGTTCCGTACCGGGCTCAAGATCAATGACGAATTCAACTGGCCGGTGCGGAGGCATTCCTGGAAGCTCTTCTAGAAAGACGTCTTGATATTCGCAAACGACTGGAATTTGCGAGATAGCATCCAGTTCACCCTTCTCATTGAGAGAAAACAAAGGATGGCATCGTCACGAGCGGCAAAGACAATTACATCCTCAGACGAATGAGTCAATTGAATCTGCCTGGCTGCACAATCAAGCTGAGCCTTGTGCTTAGAAAGCCAATCCATCCCGAGAATAAGATCAGTATCCGAGTTACCAAGAACCATTGGAGAAGAAAGAAACTTGTAATCGCCCAACGTGATAGTAACATCCGGAGCCATCATTTTGGTGTTCATGAACAAACCCGGAGAAGAAACCGCTATCGGCTTAGGCAAATCAATAGTATGCACATCATGCATAGATGCAAAAGGCTTCGATAAAAATGATAAATATACACCAGTGTCAAAAAGAACTCTTGCGGGAATGTCATTAACAGGAAGGTTACCCATAATCACATCTGGCGAGTCCTCTGCCTGAGCTGCATTCAGCAAGTTGACCTTGGCGGACTTGGTGTTATGCTTGACCATAGCTGTACTTGCCGATCTCACAGGAGGAGGAGGAGGAAGACGCCTCTGGTTGAGACACTTGTTGGCATAGTGACCCTTCTGTTGGCACTTGTTGCACGTGACCTCTGAAAGCGGACGGTGATACGGAGCACTGGATCTTGGAGCTTAAGACGAAGTCTTGTTCTGAAAGCCAGGGTTGGGTGGGTGGGAAGATCCACTGCCACCTTTGCTCTTCTGCTGATACGGCTGACGGAACAGAGGAGGAGGAAGCCAATACTTCTGCTGCTTGGCCACTTGAGTAGAGGAAGAAGGAGTAGCATCTCTGACTCGCTTCTTGGAAGCATCACACCTCAGTTGAGCGGCCTCCTGCTTCAGTGCCATGTTGTAGAACTCATCGTACCTCAAGGGCTCAAAGAGAACAAGAGCTAGCTGAATTTCTTCTCTGAGACCACCCCTGAACTGGTATGTCATGCTCTTCTCATCAGGGACGTCTTGCTTAGCAAAGCGGGCAAGCTTCTGAAACAACTTGTTGTAGTCATAGACAGACAAAGAGCCTTGCTTCAGGTTGCGGAATTCCTCACGCTTGCTTTCAATCACGCTCTAAGGGATATGGTGAGCTCTCAAATCTTGACGGAATTCATCCCAAGTGATCACACGTCCACCTCTGGAGTCCTTGTACTGCTAGAACCATTCTGTAGCTTGATCTTTGAGTTGGAAGGAAGCGAACTTGACGAAGTCCTCAGGCCTGACGTTACTGCACTCGAAATGCTTGCACAGATCCCCGAGCCAATGTCAGCATCAGTTGCCTCAACACAATTACTGAAAGTCTTTGGCCCGTTAGCAAGGAACTGGTTGAGTGTAGCAAAGTGATTCTGATTGTTGCCTTGGTTCCCTTGGTTGCCTTGATTACGCTCTTGAAGAATTTGCATGATCAACTGTGTGTTTGCATTGGTTGCGGCCATCACAGCTTGCCATGCCTCCGGAGGAGGTGGAGGTGGTGGCAGATCAGGATTCGGAGTCGTGCGCGTTGGAGGAGCCATCCTGAAGAGGTTGACATCCATTAGCACATTGATAGACAAATATTGAAGCTGAATCCAACGGAATGAAAATTGCAACGTATAGTCTTCACATCCGAACAAAATGAACGAATGCATTCCTCTTGAAATGGTCACATATCCCTAAATTGAGAAGCCATGTAGAATTTAGGTAGAGAAATAAATCAACAAGGTATGGATCAAGAACGAATACTCGTTAAGAAATCCCAATCTCAAACCAAATATCCATGGAAGAAGAGCTAGAGCTACAAGAATTCCCACCTATGAAACTCCCGAACCTTTTCGGTTATGCAATCAGGTGTTGGGGATACAGGGGAAGCATAATATCTCACCCAAATCTAGCAAATCCTACATCCAGCTGTATCCATCCTTCAACACATAACCGAGAAAAACTTCGGAAACCATCTACCTCAACCTTCGAAAAGCATCCGTTATACAAGTTATGGCGATACTCCCGAACTCCCGCCCCAGTACTGGGTGGCGTCGAGGTTATCTCACCAACGAACTGCATAAAAGAGATTTTCGATGTCGGCGTACTAAACTCAGGTACTCCAGAACTGCAATGAAAAAATTATGACGACAACACCTCAGAGCTCAACTCCCCAGGACACTTCCACAAAACCCCTGATAGGAGGCACCAAGACAATGTTCTCGTCATAAAACCATCGGAACGATTCCAATATACCCGCGTGATCCTAAAATTTTTTTTAGTGAAATTTGAGAAGAGAAGAGTCAAAACTCTACGTCAGGATGCCTTACCAGAGCGATGAGGAGACTCGGAAGTAAAAAGAATTCCTAAACTCTCCGATATATAATTCCTAAATGACTCAAAACATTTTTCTAGACACAACTCGGCTACTAAAAAGATCAAGCAATGGGGCTCCTAAGGTCGGGGAAGGCTCTGATACCAACTTGTAACACCCTCGATGCGACTATATCTCCCACGTGTCGAGGCACGACTTAGAGGCATAATCGCATTGAAGGCATATGTCACAAGTTAGGCAATCTTCACAACATCCCATGTAATATAAATAATAAAGGGGAGGCTTACACTTGCCACGTCAATCAAGGTACAAAAATAACATTACATCATCCAAACACTCATGGCCCGACTACGGCGCCAAAATAAAAGATAACCCAACATGCGACACGGTCCCGATCACCCCCAACTAGGCACCACTACTGATCATCAGGAAAGGAAACATAGTAACGTTGAGAGTCCTCGTCGAACTCCCACTTGAGCTCAAGCATGTCACCTGGAGCGGAATCATCAGGACCTGCATCTGGTGTAATAGTAATTTGTGAGCCACGGGGACTCGGCAATCTCGCACCCTCGGGATCAAGACTATTTAAGCTTAACAGGAAAGGCAAGGTAAATATGTGGAGCTGCAGAAAGCGACTAGCATATATGGTGGCTATCCTGTTCGCAAAAGAGAGCGAGAAGAGGAGGCAAAGAGCAAGCGAGAAACTAGAGGACAACATGTGCAAGCATTACTCCAACACCGTGTTCACTTCCCGGACTCCGCCGAGAAGAGACCATCACGGCAACTCACACTGTTGATTCATTTTAATTAAGTTAACATTCAAGTTATCTACAACCGGACATTAACAAATTCCCATCTGCCCATAACCGCGGGCACGGCTTTCAAAAGTTCAAATCCCT
Source organism: Triticum dicoccoides (assembly GCF_002162155.2). Classification (NCBI taxonomy): domain Eukaryota; kingdom Viridiplantae; phylum Streptophyta; class Magnoliopsida; order Poales; family Poaceae; genus Triticum; species Triticum dicoccoides. Next base: position 582,056,369 of record NC_041384.1, on the reverse strand, counting down.
ACAGGGGAGTCCCAACTTAGCCCATGACAAGCTCTCACGGTCAACGAAGGAATATACCTCCTCCTGAGACATTCCGATCAGACTCGGTATCTCGGTTCTTCAAGACACTTCAACAGGTTAAAACAAATCCAGCAACACCACCCAGATGTGCCGACAAATCCCGATAGGACCTGCACATATCTCGTTCTCAGGGCACACCGGATGAGCAAGACGTCGGGTAGGCCAGCCCAGAGTTTCCCTTGGTAGCCCCGGACATCGCTCGGTTGGACCAACATTCAGAGGAGCACTGGCCCCGGGGGGGGGGGCTAAAATAAGATGACCCTCGGGCTCCGGAAACCCAAGGGAAAAGAGGCTAGGTGGCAAATGGTAAAACCAAGGTTGGGCATTGCTGGACAAGCTTTAATCAAGGCGAACTATCAAGGGGTTCCCATTATAACCCAACCGCGTAAGGAACGCAAAATCCGGGAACATAACACCGATATGACGGAAACTAGGGCGGCAAGAGTGGAACGAAACACTAGGCGAGAGGCCGAGCCTTCCACCCTTTACCAAGTATATAGATGCATTAAGATAACATGGCAATATAATGATATCCCAACAAGTAAATAATGTTCCAACAAGGAACGGTCTCCAATCTTCACCTGCAACTAGCAACGCTATAAGAGGGGCTGAGCAAAGCGGTAACATAGCCAATAAACAGTTTGCTAGGACATGGTGGGTTAGAGGTTTAACATGGCAATTTGGGAGGCTTGAAAGCAAGTGGTAGGCATCGTAGCATTGGCATAGCAAAAGAGCGAGCAATCTAGCATAGCAAAGATAGTAGTGATTTCGAGGGTATGATCATCTTGCCTGCAAAGTTGTCAGAGTTGACTGGATCCTCGAAAGCAAACTCAACGGGCTCCTCATTAGCGAACTCGTCTCCCGGCTCTACCCAAACAAGACAAACAAGCAACAAGGACACAATCAACCACGTGCAAGGATCAAACAATATGATGCAAACATGATATGCTATGCGGGATGCGATGCGGGATGCATATGCAAGATGTGATAAGGAATGCATGAACCTTGCCTCAACTTCCAAGTGTGCCACTGGAAAGATGAGATGAAATCGCTTGAAAACGATATAAAGAACGCCGGAATCGGAGCTACGGTTTGGAAATGGCAAGCGATTCAAATATGACACCGGTCTGCGATTTACAGCAAGTAGCCATCTAAAGGCAACGAGATGAACATGCTACAGCACCCAAACATGGCATAAAAAACATGGCAGGAATCCATTCATGATGCTTAACAAAAGTCTAGCACTGAGCTATGGCCAAATCATCCATTAACAGGTTCAAACAAGCATGGCAAAAATGCATATGGCAAACAGATTTCAGACTTGGTGAAATTAACACTTGTCTGGAATTTCAGATCAGGTAGCACTCAAAAAGCTAAACAAAAGTCCCGTAGTGACCTTGAGCCAAAAGGGATCAGAAAACACATTTGCAAGCATGTGAACATGGCAAGAACATAATCAGTTTTCAGACTTAGTGAAAACTGGCACATGCTGAAAACAGATATTAAGTAGGCATGTAAACGAGCTCGATGCACTCACTAAGGAGCAAGTCATGACAATATAAGCATACACCCATCAAGAATACACAAAATACAAGCTAGACATGGCAAGAACAATAGCACAGCTTGCACGGATCAACTACAACAACATCGGCAAAATCGCTAACAAGTAGACAACCTGCCCAGATTCATGAAGTAGCAAAAGTAGAGCTCAATTGGCTCAAGCTAGGGTGCTCCATAATTGCAAACAAAGACATGGATGGATAGAGCACTACAAGATTAACAAAACATCCTTCCTGATCATCCTCAAAAGAGGCACGGATCACTAGGAAACAACATGAACAGATGGCCATATGAGATAAATAGCTCAAGGACTTAGTGGAAATGCTAAGTCCCTGAAATCAGCATTACCAAGTGCCTCACTTGGCAAGCTTGTGCTAGTCACCACACACATCACAAAAATACACGGGTTGCACCTCTGGAAAGATGGCAAAACCCTTAACAAAACATATGTACAGCTCATGGGCATAACATGCACACAATAATCATGGCAAAAAAGACAAATATCTAAATGGAGTAGCAGATCTGACAATTATCTCAAGTAGCACTCTTTTGACAGCATTTCGGGCATCAATATGAGCTCAAATGAAAATGATGCAATGGAATGAAATGATGTACTCTCTGAGGCGAACATTTTGATATGCTATATGACCAAAACGGAGTTACGGATGCAAAGTTATAGCACGCTGAACATGGCAACATGAACTAGGGTTTCGGGAGAAAGAGTCAACCGAGGCGATTTGGATCTGAGATCTGCACGCGGATCAAGGTTCGTCACCGAAGTCGCCGGAGCTCGCCGGAGTAGGAGGAGAGGTGGCCGGCGAGGTGGGGGTCGCCGGATCTGGCCGGGGCGACGCGGGTCGCCGGCGGGGGCGTGGACTCCGGCGCGGTGGAGCCGCCGGAACGGCGAGGTGGCCGGGTGGTTGGCGGCAATGGCGACGCGGGTCGCCGGAGTAGGTCGCGGCAATGGCGTGCGGCAGCCAATGCGGTGGCGGCGGGCGGCGGAGACGAGGCGCTG
>NC_041384.1:582047557-582053303 GCF_002162155.2 Triticum dicoccoides | reverse complement strand
GCTAGGAGAGTCCAAATGAGGTGCGGTTTTTGGCCACGCGATCGTGATCGAACACTCTAGATGATGGAGAGGGTTTTGGTGGGTTTTGGGCCAACTTGGAGGGGTGTTGGGCTGCAACACACACGAGGCCTTTTCGGTCCCTCGGTTAACTGTTGGAGTATCAAACGAAGTCCAAATGATACGAAACTTGACAGGCGGTCTACCGGTAGTAAACCAAGGCTGCTTGGCAAGTCTCGATCCAATCCAGAAATGTTTAATACCCACACACGAAAGAAAGGTAGAAATGAACACCGGAGGAGAACGAAGCGCCGGAATGCAAAACGGACAACGGGGAAAATGCTTGAATGCATGAGATGAACATGTATGCAAATGCAATGCACATGATGACATGAAATGAGATGCATGACAATGGGAACAACACACGGAGACAAAAACCCGAACCCGAGAAAATAAAATAACTTAACGCTGGAAACGGCAAGAGTTGGAATACATTTTGGGAAAGTCATGTCCGGGGTTTTACAGTTTGTCAGAACGTTTGAGGGTACTTGCAAATGGCTTGCAGGTTTGACAGAATTACAGTGTTGCGTCCAGAAACCGAATGAAACTTTGAGAGATTATATCCAGAGTTGGATCACCCTGCACCACACGGTGGAAGATGTGTCTGATCATCAGGCAATTTGTGCTTTCAAGGAAGGTGTCAGGTATCGGGAGTTGAATCTGAAATTCGGTCGAACAGGAAACATGACTCTGACTCGGATGATGGAAATTGCCACCAAGTATGCCAATGGTGAAGAGGAAGAGCGACTGCGGAGCGGCAAGCACAAAGCAGTTGCCCACGAAGCCGGAGGAGGAAACTCCAGTCGGAAACAAAAACACAAGGCCGAACCAGCTGCTCCGGGTGAGGCCACGCTGTGGTTCAAGGAAAGTTCAAGGGGAAGCCCAAAGGGCCGTGGAACCCCAAGAAAGTAAAATATCAAGATGGAAATGACGTGTTGGATCTGCCGTGCCATATCTACACCAAAAAAGACGAAGAAGGTAATGTCATTTACCCAAAGCATACCACTCGACAGTGTCGGCTCCTGATCCAGCAGTTCCGAGAGAAACAACCCAAGGAAAAGGAGAAGGAGGAGACAAGGCTGAGAGTGAAGGAGAAGATGATGATGGTTATCCTCACGTGAATTCCACTCTGATGATTTTTGCTGATGTTGAAAACAAGAGTCGATTGAAAGTCATCAACAGAGAAGTAAACATGGTCGCTCCGGCGACACCCAGTTACTTGAAATGGTCGCAGACTGCCATTACGTTCGACCAGTCTGATCATCCAGCGCACATCACCACCCCTGGGACGCAAGCGTTGGTGGTTGACCCAGTGGTCGAAGGCACTCGACTGACAAAGGTCCTGATGGATGGTGGCAGTGGCCTGAACATCCTGTATGCAGAAACGTTGAAAGGAATGGGCATTCCGATGTCCAGACTCAGTGAAAGCCATATGAGTTTCCATGGGGTCATCCCAGGCAAGAAGGCTGCATCCCTCGGTAAGATTGCACTTGACGTGGTTTTCGGTGATGCCAAAAATTATCGCAAAGAAAAGTTGACGTTTGAAGTCGTGGAATTTTAGAGTGTGTATCATGCAATTCTGGGCAGGCCAGCTTATGCACGATTCATGGCTCGACCTTGTTACGTGTACCTCAAACTGAAGATGCCTAGTCCCAGAGGAGTGATCACTATCTCTGGTAATCGGAAAAAGGCGGAAGAGTGTTTCTAGAAGGGCTCAAAGATCACCAATGCCCAGATGGCCGTGGTAGAATTGCAAGAATACCAGAAAAATGCAAACCCGAGTGACTAGCTGCGAGCCAAGAAGCCAGCCACGGATTCAGCATTCCAGTCGTCTGGCGAGACGAAGTCTGTTCATATTCACCCGACGGACCCCAATGCAGCTCCGACTCACATTTCGACCACACTCGACTCCAAATAGGAAGAAGCACTCATTCAGTTCCTCCATGAGAACTGGGACATCTTTCCATGGAAGCCTTCTGACATGCCAGGTGTTCCTAGGGTACTGGCTGAGCATCGTTTGCAGGTTGACCCGAAAGTGAAACCAGTCAAAGAGCATCTTCGATGGTCCGCCATCCAGAAAAGAAAAGCAATCGGTGAAGAGGTGGCTCGACTTTTGGCAGCTAAGTTTATCTGAGAGATTTACCACTCTGATTTGTTAGCCAATGTTGTCATGGTCCCAAAGAAAGATAACTCACTCCGCATGTGCATCAATTTCAAGCATATCAATCGGGCCTACCCGAAAGATCACTTCCCTCTCCCTCGCATCGATCAGATAGTCGATTCGACTGCTGGGTGCGAGCATCTGTCCTTTTTGGATGCCTACTCTGGGTACCACCAGATCCATCTGTACGGACCCGATGAAATAAAGACAGCTTTTATCACCCCGTTTGGGTGCTTCTGTTATGTCATAATGCCATTCGGCTTGAAGAATGCCGGAGCCACATTTATGCGGATGATTCAGAAGTGCCTGCTCACTCAGGTCAGTCGGAATGTGGAAGCATACATGGATGACATTGTGGTCAAGTCACGTAAAGGTTCCGACCTGCTGACCGACCTCGCTGAAACCTTTGCCAACCTCCGAAGGTATGATATCAAGCTCAATCCATCAAAGTGCACGTTTGGAGTTCCAGGCGGCAAGTTACTCGGTTTTCTTGTTTCCGAACGAGGAATCAATGCTAACCCAGAGAAAGTAGGCGCTATACTCCGAATGAAACGCCCTGTACGTGTGCATGATGTCCAGAAGCTCACGGGTTGCTTGGCCGCCCTAAGTCGATTCATTTCTCGCCTCGGTGAAAAGGCGCTGCCTCTTTACCGACTGATGAAGAAATCAGATAAGTTCGAGTGGACTCCAGAAGCTGATACAACATTCGTAGAGCTAAAAGCCCTGCTTTCCACCCAGCCGGTGCTTGCTGCTCCAGTCAACAAGGAGCCTCTACTGCTTTATATAGCAGCCACTGGACAAGTTGTCAGTACAGTACTTACGGTCGAGCGGGAAGAAGAAGGAAAAACGTACAAATCCCAATGCCTAGTTTATTATATTTCTGAAGTCTTGACCCTGCCAAAGTAGAGATATCCTCACTATCAGAAGCTTGTCTATGGAATTTACATGACCACGAAGAAGGTTGCACACTACTTCTCAGATCACTCTGTTACAGTCGTCTACAACGCTCCATTTTCAGATATTCTGCCCAACAAAGATGCAACTGGTCGAGTGGCAAAATGGGCGATCGAACTCCTTCCCTTGGATATCAAGTTTGAGGCAAAGAAAGCTATCAAGTCCCAAGCAATAGCACATTTCCTCGCTGAGTGGATCGAACAGCAACTGCCGACTCAAGTTCACTCTGAGCACTGGACCATGTTCTTTGACGGATCCAAGATGTTGAACGGTTCTGGTGCTGGAGTAGTTCTGGTATCCCCTCGAGGAGACAAGCTCAGATATGTCCTCCAGATTCACTTTGATTCCTCCAACAATGAAGCAGAATATGAAGCACTCTTGTATGGTTTGCGCATGGCCATCTCAATCGGCGTCCGTTGCCTCATGGTCTATGGCGACTCAGATTTGGTAGTTAATCAAGTGATGAAGGAGTGGGACGTCAGAAGTCCAGCCATGACTGGTTACTGCAACGCGTTGAGAAAGCTTGAGAAGAAGTTCGAGGGGTTAGAACTCCACCACGTCCCCCAATTGAAAAATCAAGCAGCCGATGAATTGGCAAAGATAGGTTCCAAGAGAGAAGCCATTCCCAGCAATGTGTTCTTGGAGCATATTCACACCCCGACAGTTCAGGAAGACCCTTTCACTGAAGAGCCCCCGCAACCCAAGAGCGCCACGGATCCGACTAAAGTCGAGGTCCCAGCTATGGTCGACCTGATCATGGAGGTTCTGGTCGTTACTCCCGACTGGACGGTGCCCTACATTGCGTACATCCTCAGGAAAGAGCTCCCAGAGGATGAAGAAGAAGCTCGATAGATCGTCCGTCGATCCAAAGCTTTTACTATGATAAGAGGGCAGCTGTTCAGGGAAAGTGTGACTGGAGTCGGTCAGAAGTGCATAACACCAGAAAAAGGTCGAATGATCCTCAATGACATCCACTCGAGGACCCGTGGTCACCATGCGTCCTCTCGGGCCATCGTGGCTAAAGCATACTGAGCTGGACTCTATTGGCCACGAGCAAATGAGATGGCGATATATATAGTCGACAGATGTGAAGGCTATCAATTTTACTCTGATATGTCTCACAAGCCAGCGTCAGCCATGAAGACCATCCCCCTCGTCTGGCCCTTCGCTGTTTGGGGACTGGATATGGTTGGACCGCTGAGAACCGGCAAAAGCGGCTTCACTCACGTGCTCGTTGCAGTTGACAAGTTTACCAAATGGATCGAAGCCAAACCTATCAAGAACCTTGATGCTAGCACCGCTGTCAGTTTTATCAGGGAATTGACATTCAGATATGGAGTCCCACACAACATCATCACGGACAACGGGTCGAACTTCGATTCCGATGAGTTCAGAGCTTTTTGCGCCTCTCAGGGCACTCGAGTCGACTATGCTTCTGTCGCTCACCCGCGGTCGAACGGACAAGCAGAAAGAGCCAATGGCCTAATTCTCAAAGGACTGAAACCCCGACTGATGTGTGATCTCAAACATGCGGCAGGTGCTTGGGTTGATGAACTTTTGTCAGTTCTGTGGGGCTTAAGGACAACTCCTAATCGGTTGACTGGAAGAACTCATTTCTTCTTAGTTTATGGAGCCGAAGCTGTTCTGCCAAGTGACTTGCTACACAATGCACCCAGAGTTGAACTCTTCTCCGAAGCGGAAGCAGAGCAGGCCCGACAAGATTCAGTCGATCTCCTAGAGGAGGAAAGAGAGATGGCCTTGATCCGCTCGACCATTTATCAGCAAGACTTGCGTCGATTCCATGCCAGGAATGTGAGGAGTCGGGCCTTTCAAGAAGGAGACTTGGTTCTTCAAGTGGATCAGCAGAAACCACACAAGCTCGCTCCAACTTAGGAAGGCCCCTTCATCGTCACCAAAGTTCTCCACAACGGAGCATATCATCTTTACAGTATCAAGCATCAGAAAGACGAGCCACGGGCTTGGAACGCAGAGCTGCTCCGCACCTTTTATACTTAAACACTCGCTCGAATAAAATGTAATAAGCAACACCTTTTGTAATTCATTTATCAAAGACAAGAGCTTATGGTTCTCTCATTCGATCGTGTTGTTCTTATTTACTTTTGGAATCCCCCATTGGGTGGGCTTACTCGCGAATCCGTTCCGCCTAAGTTCGAAAAAATCCTACCGAGTGGAGAGCAACCATCCCACTCGGGGGCTTAGCTGCAGTCGAGCACTCGCCTAAGTTCTCTTACTAAGAGACTTAACAGCAGTCCAACACTCGCCTAAGTTTGAAAAAATCCTACCGAGTGGAGAGCAACCCTCCCACTCGGGGGCTTAGCTGCAGTCGAGCACTCGCCTAAGTTCTCTTACTAAGAGACTTAACGACAATCGAGCACTTGCCTAAGTTTGAAAAAATCCCACCGAGTGGAGAGCAATCCTCCCACTCGGGGGCTTAGCTGCAGTTGAGCACTCGCCTAAGTTCTCTCACAAAGAGGCTTAACGGCAGTCCAGCACTTGCCTAAGTTTGAAAAAATCCCACCGAGTGGAGAGCAATCCTCCCACTCTGGGGGCTTA
>NC_041384.1:582032596-582047024 GCF_002162155.2 Triticum dicoccoides | reverse complement strand
AGAGGCTTAACGGCAGTCCAACACTCGCCTAAGTTTGAAAAAATCCTACCGAGTGGAGAACAATCCCCCACTCGGGGGCTTAGCTGCAGTCGAGCACTCGCCTAAGTTCTCTCACTAAGAGACTTAACGGCAGTCCAGCACTCGCCTAAGTTTGAAAAAATCCTACCGAGTGGAGAGCAATCCTCCCACTCAGGGGGGCTTAGCTGCAGTCGAGCACTCGCCTAAGTTCTCTCACTAAGAGGCTTAACGGCAGTCCAGCACTCACCTAAGTTTGAGACCCATCCCTATCCGCAAGGACGACGAGGTGCAGGTCGACTGCAACCTTCTCCTTCGGAGCTGCGGCACAAATACAACGTCCGCTCCATCCCTATCCACAAGGACGACGAGGTGCAGGTGGACTGCAACCTTCTCCTTTGGAGCTGCGACACAAATACAACGTCCGCTCCATCCCTATCCGCAAGGACGACGAGGTGCAAGTCGACTGCAACCTTCTCCTTCGGAGCTGCGGCACAAATACAACATCCACTCCATCCCCATTCGCAAGGACGACGAGGTGCAGGTCGACTGCAACCTTCTCCTTCGGTGTTGCGGCACAAATACAACGTCCACTCCGTCCCTATCCACAAGGGCGACGAGGTGCAGTGAGCAAAGTCCATCCGGAGGCAAACACAAGCACAATCGGAGATAAACCAAATTCAAATAAATCCTAAAAGGTTCCAAGCAGCGAATCAAAAGTACTCGGGCTCGAAGCCCGAAGGAGTTTAACGGTTACAGAAACCACTCGGCATTCCGAGGCAAATTTAAAGTGTATCCAAGTTTCATAAGATTGTTCACTCGGCCGGAGGAGGGCTGGCAGGCTCCATGAATGAGTCTAGGTCGATCCCATCAGCGATCCGACTGGCGGCAGAAATGCAAGTCTCCATGAAGGACTGTAAGTCGTGCTTTTTGGTGTTAGAAACTTTGATTGCAGCCAGCTTGTCTTCACGAGCCTCCTTGCAATGGACTCGCACCAAGGACAACGCCACATCAGCACCACACCGGGCGGAGGATTTCTTCCATTCTTGCACTCGGTCAGGGATCTCGTTCAGACGAGTCATCAGAGATTCCAGATCATTCTGAAGCGTCGCTCCCGGCCAAAGCGTCGAGTTGATTCGAGAGACAAGCTCCTTCAGGCGTGCGAGGTAGCTTGTGGCGCCGGCGATACGGGACTCCAGTCGGAGCACGTTCATCGCAGTTTCATCGCAGACTAGAGAAGCGATAGGGTCCAGACCCGTCTTGACCCTTCCAGTTTCTTTGCCGAAGTCTTGGCAGAGTTCTGCAGCCAAAAGCCAGTCCATCAACCGAGCAAGACCCAATTGCAAGCATCAATACAGTCGGATTAAAATAAATACCTTCTAGCACGAGATAAAGCTTCTTGGCGAGGGTCCTCAGATAAGCTTCTGTGTCATTCCTCTTGCAGATCGCAGACTCCAACTTTTCGTTCAGGACGACCTTGTCCTTCTTCAGGCTGGTCACTTCGCGGTTAGCTTCATTAAGACAAGATTTCAGTCTATTCACCTCTCCTTCAAGCATTCCGACTGAAGCAAGCTTCTTGTCTGCGAGAGCGGTTTTGTCTTGGGCTGCTTTTTGCGCAGCGGCGAGGTCCGAGTCCTTCTTATCCAGAGCCAACTTCATTTTCTCTGCAAAAGAAATAATCGAATCAAATAAGGGATCAAAGAGATATATTGAAATTCAGTCGGCAATCAGTTACCTTCCATACTAGCGGCCTCGTCTTGAGCTTTTTTCAGATTTTGCTGAGCCAATTCCAAGTCTAAGTTGAGTTTCCTCTGCTTCTCTTCAAGTTCGGCAAACTTGGAGATAAGAGTACAAGACTTCTGCAGGAGGCAAGAGACAAATCAATCGATAGGTTCGAAGGCAGTTCATTTCCGATTGAATAAAACCTAAAGAAGTGGGCAACAAGCTGTTCAGACCCCAGTCGACTGCCAGCAGTCGACCGCGGTCTCGGGGACTACACCCAGTGGGTGCACTTTGCATGCCCCCACCGGTTCTGATCCTACTCGACTGGCCTGCCGGAGTCGAGTGCAAGGAGTAAAAAAAGAGAGAGAAAGAACAATTGCACCGTCAAGAAAGAAGAACTCATACCACAGTCGACTGCCAGCAGTCGACCACGGTCTCGGGGACTACACCCAGTGGGTGCACTTAGCGTGCCCCCACTAGTTCTAGTCCCACTTGCCCAGACCGAGTGGAAGAGCAAAACTACCAAAAACGACAGCGACACCCAGTGGGTGCTCTAATTCGACGCGAACAATAGGAGATTGTGCAGAAGAAGATTTTTCGAGAACAAAAACAGTCGGAAAGTCTACTCACCTGGACATTGGCCAGAAGGGCAGCACTAGCGTCGTAGGCAGCCTGACTGCTCTCGTGCACTATCTTCACCCGCTCCATCATCATATCAGCCTGTCAGATGGCTTCTGCAGCCGCTTCCGACTGGTTGTCTAGGACGGGGTAGCTGGTGAAAAAGTGTGCAGACGACCCATGTGCGGCTGCTTGAAGCTCTGTGGTGTGGAGTTGGATAGTTGAAGGAACCACAGGTGCGGTCGACCGCATGGGATGCCCACTCAGAAAGGGTGGAGCGAACGTCACAGTGGCCCTGCCCGCATCTTCAGCTTGACGGACAGGAGGCGTTGCAGTTGGTTCTTGCCGAGTCACCCTGCCAGCTGTTACCTTCTTGCTCTTCCTAGGCTTAGGAGCCACATCTTCGTCATCATCCGGAAGATCAATGATGTTAGGTGGAGCTGCGAGACAGAACATTCGACCCCAAGTGAACCACTCGACCCTAAAAGGATCAAGAATCGAAATTGCAAGAGTTTATACCTGGGTTGGAGGTTACCGCATCATCCATTTCCTCGTCCCGGTACTGGTATGAAGAGGTCCCTGACGTAGCAGCACTGCAAAGGCCAGCATTCAATCGGTTACACCCAGTTAATCGAATCCACATAAAGGACAAGTCAGATGGTTACCCGGAGATAGTAGGAACGATCACTTTGATCCTGGGCAAAGCTTTTGGCAGTTTGGAGGAGATGGCTTTCGGCACTTTCGGCGCTGGGGGCGGCGCGACCTTAGATTACTTTGGAGCCTTCTCAGTCGGAATCGGGGAAGACGTCCTGGGGCGCTTCGAGGACTGCCCGATTGGCGCAGCCACCAAGTCCGGAGCGCTTGCCGAGTCATGAGTGTGCTTGGACCTCCTCTCCCTGCGAGGAGGCGAGTCGACTTCTTCCTCATCAGTCGATTCATCGCTCTCCTCGTCCTCCTCGGCTTCCGAATGCTCCTCGCCGCTCTCACCCCCGCTCCCTTCTTCTTCAGCGCCTGGGTCCTGCACTCCATTGGGCATCGAGTACATTTCAGTGAGGGCCTGAAAGGATAACAATCAAAGGACATTGAGTCAACCACAAACGGGACATCACATGGTGAATCGGAAAGATACTTGATAAAACAGAAATATACCTACTCCGGCTGGTGCGAGTTCTCGAATGGAATCACCCTCCTGGATCCCCGAGGGTTGTCTTTGTTGCCAGTGATTCCCCTCAACTAGTTCTCCTAGATATACTTGCTAACCTCCTCCGGGTGGATCTAAGTGGTACCCTCGAGTCCAGAGTACATCCACATCGGATGATCGCGCGCCTGAAGAGGTTGGATGCGTCGACCGAGAAAGACCTCCAGCAGATCCATCCCGGTCACTCCGTCGCGGACAAGTTGGACGACCCGTTCAACCAGCTCCTTGACCTGCGCCTTCTCTTCTGGAACTACCTTCAGGGGAGCAGGCTTCTCCACTCGAGCCAAGGAAAAAGGAGGAAGTCCAGTCGACTGGCCAGGGGTTGGCTGATCCTTGCAGTAAAACCAAGTCGACTACCAGCACTGGACCAAGTCAGGAAGGATCATGGCTGGGAAAGTACTCTTGCTCCTCATCTGGATCCCCAGGACACCGCACATCTGGATCACCCGCGTCCTCTCGTCACTTGACATGGCCTTTTTAACTGACTGGGAACGGCAAGTGAAGATGTGTTTAAAAAGCCCCAGTGCGGTCGACAGCCCAAGAAGTTTTCGCACATGGACACGAAAGTGGCCAGATAGACTATGGTGTTCGGAGTGAAATGGTGGAGCTGAGCCCCAAAGAAGTTCAAAAAACCCCGGAAGAAAGGGTGGGGAGGCAGTGAGAATCCGCGGTCTATGTGGGTTGCGAGGAGGACACACTCACCCTCTCTAGGCTGTGGCTCGGTTTCGTCCCCCGGGAGCCGAGCCGACTTGTGAGGGATCAACCCCCCCTCCACCAGGTCGTCGAGATCATCCTGCGTGATTGCCGAGCGGATCCAATCGCCCTGGATCCAGCCCGCCGACAGGCCAGACCTCGACGAGGATTCGCCCCGGCCGGTCCGCTTGCCCTTCGCCTTCGCGGTCGCCTTCTTTGCGTGTTCCAGCGCCGCCGTCTTCTCCTTCCCCATGGTGACGGGTCAAGCTCGAACAGAGGTCCGGCGACGAAGCGGAAGCGAGAGTGGCGAAGAGATCGGGGGAAAGAGAAGAGAGAATGGGAGCACGCGGAGCAGCGGCCTGGCCCGAGACCTTTTATAAGGCCTTTCACCGAGTGGCTGACTGGTGGACCCAAGCGATCTAAACAAATCCCGCAACAGTCGCGCGCGTAGTAAGTGGCGAAAAAGGTGGCACGGGGATCGAGGAGACTTGCCCAATCCGTCCCGATAACTTCGGTTCCGCCCGTCTGGTGCACTTCCCAAAATTCGAATCCCGCGGGATCCGCGGAGAGCAGAACAACCTGTCAGACTGAAGACAAACACCCTCTACATCATCATTCGGAATTTTACCATGAAAGTTCACTCGACAACAACCAAGAATGGACCAAGGCGATTGAGAAAGGAGTCGATGCCGTCACCTCAACTCATTGTTCCAGACAAGGCATATTCATAGCACAAAGAGTGGGTCTGAAGTGTTCTCAACCCCTTCCTCACTCAAACCCTGATCCATTTGGGGGCTAATGATGAAGATATGTACCTAGGGTAGGGTCATGGACCTGTCCAACTTACCCTCCCCAAGGACATCTCTACAAAGAATTAGAAACAGTCGAAGAGAAACCATCAACCACTCGACCATGGAGATGCACTCACTAGACCACCTTGAATACACTCGACCACCAGAAGATGAGGAACCCTCCACTCTGCAACGGTCAGGACTTAAACCATAGCATTATGAACATTTATGACGCTGTACTGTAGACGTTACCAGTAACGCATTTCCTTTATGAACATTGAATCCTCTGTAACGGAGGGGAGCTGGGGTCCTAGCGCACTCTATATAAGCCACCCCCTCCTCTGAGACAAGGGTTCGCATCTTTTGTAAACTCACACACACACACACATAATCCAGTCGACCGCCTCAGGGCACCGAGACGTAGGGCTGTTACTTCTTCCGAGAAGGGCCTGAACTCGTAAAACTCGCGTGTACAACTTCTTCATAGCTAGGATCTTGCCTCCTTATACTTACCCCCCATTCTAGTGTCAGTCTTAGATCCATGACAGGCGCCGATCATGGAGTTAACCTCCGCGGATATCTTTCAGCACTCGCCTTTCGGCGATGTGCTAAATTCATTAAGGTCTCTCTCCTTGACAGGAGAACCTTGGCTGAACTATGTCCGGCTAGAATGGGATGCGGACGACGAAGAAATCCGTTGCCCACCCACCACCCACTTAGTAGCCACTGTCGATGATTTAACCGACATGCTCGACTTCGACTCCGAAGACATCGACGGTATGGACGACGATGCAGGAGACAAACAGGAACCACCGCCCACAGGGAGCTGGGCAGCCACCTCATCATATGATATATACATGGTGGACACCCCTAAAGAAGGCAATGGCGACGAGACAGCGGAGGATGACCCCTCCAAGAAGCAACCCAAGCGCCGACATCAGTGGCGCCGCTCTAAGTCCTGCCATAGCAAAAGTAGTGATACCGGCACAAGAGACGATAACACTCCGGATAGTGCCGAAGACAACAACAATCCCCTCCAGCATGATGTAGAGAGGGAGGGTGAACAAGCTAGCCCTGCAGAACAGGCAGCAGATGGAGAATCTGAGGAAGACAATTACATGCCTCTCTCTGAAGACAAGGTGAGCCTCGGTGACGAAGAATTTATCGTGCCTGAGGATCCCTTCGAGCAGGAGCGCTTCAAGCGCCGGCTTATGGCCATAGCAAATAGCTTGAAGAAAAAGCAACAACAACTTCAAGCTGATCAAGACTTGCTAGCATACAGATGGATCGAAGTCCTTGCGGCCGAGGAATACGAACTTGAGCGCCCCTCCAAGAGTTACCCAAAGCGCATGTTGCTACCTCACCTCGAGGAGGAAGCATTGAAACCTACATCACCAGTGTACGATGCGGCTGACCGGCCACCTCATGGCTGAGCCAGAGAGGCGTTTAAGCCTGAGGTTCAGCCTGCACCCCGCCGCCACTCAAACAAAAATACCAAGGCCCGGGGCAACACACGAGACCTGCGTGACGTATTGGAAAACAAGGCAAAACATGCCAGATCGATCTACGGATCATGGGGGCGCGCACCAATACACGACGATGATCGTCACGCCGGATACACTAAAAGCAAATCCGGCCGAGCTAAACACGGCAAACAGGACTCGTATGAACCGCGTCGTGATATAGCCCGGCACAGAGGCGCCGCACACCCCTTATGCTTCACTGATAAAGTAAAGAATCACGAATTTCCAAAAGGGTTTAAACCCGTAAACATCGAATCATACGATGGTACTACAGACCCCGCGGTATGGATAGAAGACTTCTTCCTCCACATTCACATGTCCCGTGGGGATGACCTACATGCCATCAAGTATCTCCCGCTAAAACTCAAAGGGCCGGCTCGGCATTGGCTCAATATCTTGCCGGCAAAATCCATCGGAAGTTGGGAGAACCTGGCAAAGGCATTCCTGGACAATTCCCAGGGCACTTATGTGCGACCGCCGGACGCTGACGATTTAAGTCATATAACTCAGCAGCCAGGGGAATCGCCAGGAAATTCTGGACCCGGTTCCTAACCAAGAAGAACCAAATTGTCGACTGTCTGGATGCAGAGGCTTTAGCGGCATTTAAGCATAATATCCGTGACGAATGGCTCGCCCAGCACCTCGGCCAAGAGAAGCCAAAATCCATGGCAGCCCTCACGACACTTATGACCCGCTTTTGTGCGGGCGAAGATAGCTGGTTGGCTTGTAGTACCAATACAACAAGCAAACTTGGCATATCAGAAGCCAGGGATAGCAATGGCAAACCACGACGCAACAAACACAAGCGCCGCGAATATGGTGAAAACGCCAAAAATACATCAGTTAATGTCGGGTTCAGGGGCTCAAAGTCTGGTCAGCGGAAAGGGCCACCCAAAAATACAAATCCGGGTCCATCCAGTCTGGACCCCATACTCGCTCGCCAATGGCAAATTCATGGCACCCCAGAACCGCTAGCCACCCATACCAATAGAGAATGCTGGGTCTTCAAACAAGCCGGCAAGGCAGGCGCCAAAGAAGAAGAGGGGTCTCAAAGCGACGATAGCGATGAAGAGCCCAGATCAATCGGTGAATGTGGTAAATACCACCCAAATTGCCAACTTGGACCAGATATGCACCCTTAGGGATGGCGGCTCAACGGAACTAGTTGTCCCACAATATAAGCTAGGGCCGGTCACCTTCAACCGCACGGATCGTCCGGTTAACACCAATCAGGGCAATCTAGCCGCACTAATCCTTGACCTAATAGTAGAAGGGTTCCACCTCACTCCAGTCCTTATGGACGGAGGTAGCAGTTTAAATCTGCTTTACTAGGACACAGTGCGCAAGATGGGCATCGATCATTCGGCGATCAAGCCCACTAAAGCCACTTTTAGAGGCACCATACCAGGTATGGAGGTTAGCTGTACAGGCTCCATTGCCCTCGAGGTAATCTTCGGATCACTAGAGAATTACCATATCGAAGAGTTAATCTTCGAAATCGCCCCTTTCCGCAGTGACTATCAAGCACTGCTTGGGCGAACCGCGTTCGCTCGATTCAACGCGGTGCCACATTATGCCTACCGTAAGCTCAAAATGCCCGGTCCATGCAGCCTCATCACGGTTCATGGGAAGGCCGAACCTTCCTTCGACACCAATAAATACATCCCTGCCTTAGCAGCAGAAACAACGAGTAGCACCTTGTAGCCGAACCTCGAGTCGACGCCCAGGCTCCCGGACACCGTCAAGGGGCTCCGAACTACTTCGCAGAAGGATACCCCGGCTCGTCCAGAGCTCAACTAAACACTCTGGCGAAGGCCATGACAGGCCGAACTCAGTGGTTCAACCTCCCTCCGGCACGCAAACATTTCTTATATTTCCTTTGTAGGTTCACCTTTGCACCGACCGGGACGGACTCAATGGAGGCAGCTTGAACGCGTCAAGGGATCCTTAGACATTCCCCGCAATGAACGTCCGGCTATAATACGGATCCACACTTAACCTCTTCCCCTTGGTCACTGCAAGTTCTACTATCACAACTCCTTTTTTATTACATTACTTGTACCCATACGCATAGACGTATTATTCAAATACAACATGTGGATTTATATGACGTTTACTTGTTGATTATTTCTTATCGAAATCATTTCGTCAAGTGGCATTCGTACACAGCGATATTCCTTAAATATGCCAGGGGCTTCATTTTTCCCGTAACACGACAATAAAAGTCCGAACACCTTCATGGAAGTTCGGCACCCCGAACCTATAGCATTATATGCATCAGCTCCGAATCATGTCTTGGGTCAAATAGTTGGGTTTGCCCGGCTCCCATGTTTTGGTACCTTACGTTCCTCTATATCGATTAAAGTAGCACTGGGAGAACTACTGCGATTGTGTCTCGGTTCTTCCGGATGAGCACCTCAGTAGAGAAAGCCGAAAACTGACTATCATGATACAGCGAAAGCTGGTCAGCTGTTTGAGCGGTCACAAAATCTTTAAGGATTTCTCCCGCATAATGCCATAACCAATGCAGTGTGTGATGGATCGGCTTTTTCTCCGATCAGGTGCTTATAGAGCCCCTAGTACGGTCTTCCGAACACAAGGGGCTGCGCCGACCATACTAAAGCTCCTATGGCTAAGTGAGAGTGATAAAGCCCTATAGTCTGATTGCCTGGTTCATTGTGCTGAGCACCTCCTTCGGAGGACCCAAAACTGGGATAAAGAGTGCTCCGGTTTATCCCGAACACCCCCGTACTTCTTACGTGGTGGCAGAAGCCGACGACTGGCCAACTCTCAGTTTTAACATAAAAACGGCAGCACAGGAGGGTAAACTTTTATATAACAGGCGACATATAAATGACCTTGTTCAAACATTACAAAGGACAACATGATTGGCATTCATGGAAATATAATGTCCTTGGTGCATAGCTCCGCTGCAAGGTAGGATCCTTCCAGGACACTCTTATAATATAATTTGGGCTTGCGGTGCTCCTTCCCCTCTGGCGGTCCCTTGGTCACTAGATTTTCGGCATCCATCTTCCCCCAGTGCACCTTTGTGAGGGCGAAGGCCATTCGCGCACCTTCTATACAGACCGACCGCTTGATGACGTCAAGTTGAGGGCAAGCGCTTATAAGCCGCCTCACGAGCCCGAAGTAGCTGCTTGGAATCGGCTCAGCAGGCCATAGCCAGACAACCATGTCTTTCATGGCTAGTTCCGCCGCCTTATGCAGTTCGATCAGCTGTTGCAGTTGATCGGCAAAAGGCACCGGATAATTCGGCGCCAAATACTGCGACCAAAAGAGCTTATCGGCGGTGTTCCTTCCTTCGGCTTGGTAGAATTGAGCGGCATCTGATATGCTGTGAGGTAGCTCGGTAAATACACCTGAGAAGTCCGGATTCACAATCAGAAACATAGTTTTCCCTTCAAATACTTGCTTTACATGGGAAAAGCCTTACCCATCGCGATCTTCCTCGCCTCTTGGATCCCCTGCAGGGCGCTTTGGATTTCCCCCCGGGCATCGCTCGTGGCTTGACGCGCCTTGGTGAGTTCGGACTCTTTCTCCATTAAACTCTGCTCCAAGGTCTCACATTTACTTACGGCCTCTTGCAGCTCCTGCTCAGTTTTAATAACTCAGGCCTCGTGTTTCTCACGAAGAGTCCGCTCCGTGGCCGCCTCTTCCTCGGCCTCGACAATGGCCCTTTTGAGGGCCTCGACTTCGGTCATAACCCCTAGCACAAATTATGCGGCTTATTTCGTACTGAACATTTATTTCACAATAAATGCGCGCAACGCTTGTGCATACCTTGTTTATCCCTTAACTGCATTTTTAATTGGCCAATTTCTTCTATGGCCCGCTCCAGACTTTGATTCAGTCCGGAGATCTCCGCAGTACGAGAGGCAGCAGCCGCTATAGGTATCTGCTTGAAACAGAAGAGAAATCAATATCATTCAATGAGTCTTCATGTGATCATCAATGTGATCCCCTATCCGGTTCTTTCTTTCACCGAACAGTGTATCAAGGGCTACTATCTATACTATGACACTCTTCGGCAACTTATAAAAGATACCTCAAAGCCTCTTATAAGGCTGATACAGGCTTCGTTCAGTCCACTCTTGGTTGACTGAATCTTCTCAATCACCGCACCCATAAGGGCACGGTGTTCGTCAACAATGGAGGTGTCTCGTAACGCCACCAACAAAGCATCCGACACCTCTGGATGGACAGAGGTCGCCGGCGGAACATGCACGTCCCCTCCAGCCGAAGGAGGCTACCTTCTTGATTCTGGAGCCGTATAGGCCTCTGGAATCGCATCCGGTGGGGAGACGAACTCAGGGTCGCCCCGCCGTCAGACCCCATGGGAATCTTTTCCCCCACGTGTCCGGCCCCTGCGGTTTGACTTCTAGGCGCCTCCTTCACGGTTTCTTCCTTTCCTCCTTGGCGGGGGTCCTTCTGGAACGAATCGTCGGTGTTATGCACCTGTTTGGAGGAAGGAGCCTTTGGGGGCGTCCCGCTCTCCATAGCATTTGAGATCAGCAGGTCCACTGATGAGGATTGTTTGGTACGGGACCTCACCGGACTACCAAAAAATATGGCTTAAGGTTAAAATACTAAGCCAGGATGAGTCCGGACGCTTAAACGTACTCGGATTTTATATACTTACGAGTTCACCAGGGGCTGGGCCCTGGTATCCCATGCCGGGCCGATGTCGGCGGCGGCAGTAGACTCCTCCGGAAGAGAAACCCTTCCCCTTTTGGGCAGTTCGGCCTCCAAGGGTGCGGAGGCCGTCCTCTTCCTTCTTCCCCCCGCAGGGGATTCATCTTCCTCATCCTTTTCATCCTCTTCGGAGACGGAATGGGCATCAGAGCCTTCGGGTATTGTGTCCGAAGTGCTGCGACGACGAAGGCCGCCTCGGGTCTTTTTGGCCTCCTTCTCGGTCGTCTTCTTCGGCACCTTGTAAGGCACCGGGACCTGCATTTTCGTCAGAAGTGGGATGGTCGGGTCTTCGGGCAGCAGGGCCAGACAATGGATCCGCTCTGCCTTCTTCAACCAGCTCTGGGAGAGTTGAATAAACACGTGTTAAGCGCTTCCTTTGGGTCATGCAGATAGAAAAGTTTGATAAACTCATCGAACTTGCAGGGCGGGACAGTTGGTACCCGCGGTCTTTGGCGGAGTCCGGCCATGATTTGCTGGACTTGAAAAGCACCTTCCAAATGTCCTTGTGCGAGGAGCTGAAGAACCCTCGCAAGGTTTGGTGCCTGGCCGGATCGAATTCCCATAGATTGCAAGTCCGGTATTGACAAGGCAGTATCCGGCGGACTAACATCACCTGGACTACATTGACAAGTTCAATGTTCTTATCTCCCATATCTTTAACGCGCGTCTGGAGCACCGACAGTTCGTCGGATGAGGACCAGTCCAGGCCTTTCTTGACCCAGGATGTAAGCCGTAGAGGGGCGTCGGATCGAAACTCGAGTGATGCGGCCCATTCCTTGCCGCACGGCTTGGTGATGTAAAACCACTACTGTTGCCACTCCTAGACAGAATCATTAAAGGTTCCCGTTGGCCATATGACATTGGGCATCTTGCTCACCATAGCGCCCCCGCACTCGGTGTGCTCGCTGCCCACCATCTTGGGCTTCACATTAAAAACCTTCATCCATAAACTGAAGTGCGGCAAAATGCGGAGGAAAGCCTCGCACACAACAATGAATGTCGATATGTTGAGGAAGGAATTAGGGGACAGATCGTGAAGATCGATCCCATAACAGTACATGATGCCACGAACGAACGGGTGGAGGGGAAACCCTAGCCCGCGGACAAAGTGAGGGAGGAATACAACCCTCTCGTGGGGTTCCGAAGTGCGGACGATCTGTCTCGCCGTCGGGAGACGGTGGCTGATTTTCTTGGCCAGATACCCGGCCTCCCAATGCTTTTTGATATCTTTCTCTCGGACGGTAGAGGCCATCCATTTGCCTCCTGCTCCGAATCTAGACATCTTTGGAAGGCCTTTTGTGGGCAGAGAAGGTGAACGCTTGGGCATTGGAGCCTGAGCAGAAGGGAATGAATCGGGAAGAAGGCGTGGGTGAAAAGAGTGAATCCTTGTCCCTTTATAAGGGCAGAAGAGGTGGTGCGCCTTCCCACTCACCTGGTAAATCCTCTTATTCCCCAAGCGTCGTAATTGATGGCGTGGTTGGGTTACCCACATCCGTATTGATGAGAATCCCGTGATATGGGGACAAGATCTCTGCTTTGACAAGACGTGTCAAGAAATCGCCTCACGATATGTGCAATGATGGTTGAGAAAAACGGTTCGAATAATGATCGGGCCATGACATGATGTCATGTTGCTAAACATGTCAGCAAATTAGATTTGTGGAAATATTATTCTCTCTACGGTGGTATGTGGAACTTATTTTGCAGAGCCGGACACTATCCTCGTGTTCAAGATCTTCTATGGAGTACCCGGAGGAAGAACCCGCCTTGCAATGCCGAAGACAAATCTGCGCGCCGGACTCATCGTCATTGAAGCCTGGTTCAGGGGCTACTGAGGGAGTCCTGGATTAGGGGGTCTCCGGACAGCCGAGCTATATGCTTTGGTTGGACTGTTGGACTATGAAGATACAAGATTGAAGACTTCATCTCGTGTTCAGATGGGACTTTCCTTGGCTTGGAAGGCAAGCTTGGCAATACGGATATGTAGATCTCCTCCCTTGTAACCGACTCTGTGTAACCCTAGCCCCCTCCGGTGTCTATATAAGCTAGAGGGTTTAGTCCGTAGGACAACAACAATCATACCATAGGCTAGCTTCTAGGGTTTAGCCTCTACGATCTCGTGGTAGATCAACTCTTGTAATACTCATATCATCAAGATCAATCAAGCAGGACGTAGGGTATTACCTCCATCAAGAGGGCCCAAACCTGGGTAAACATCATGTCCCCTGCCTCCTGTTACCATCCGCCTTAGACACACAGTTCGGGACCCCCTACCCGAGATCCGCCGGTTTTGGCACCAACAAGCACCAAGATCTTCATGATAGAGAGTCTCTTATGTTGTCACTTTCATATACTAGTGGGAAATTTTCATTATAGAACTTGGCTTGTATATTCCAACAATGGGCCTCTGTAACACCCCGGATGTAACTTTCCCAATTTGTACTCCAACTCTTGCTGTTTCCGGCGTTAAGCTATATTTATTTCCACGGGTTCGGGTCTTTGTCTCCGTGTGTTGTTGTCGTTGTCATGCATCTCATATCATGTCATCATGTGCATTGCTTTTGCATACGTGTTCATCTCATGCATTCGAGCATTTTTCCCGTTGTCCGTTTTGCATTCCGGCGCTTCATTCTCCTCCGGTGGTCATTTCTAGCTTCCTTTCGTGTGTGGGGATTAAACATTTCCGGATTGAACCGAGACTTGCCAAGCAGCCTTCGTTTACTACCGGTAAACCGCCTGTCAAGTTTCGTATCATTTGGACTTCGTTTGATACTCCAACGGTTAACCGAGGGACCGAAAAGGCTTCGTGTGTGTTGCAGCCCAACACCCCTCCAATTTGGCCCAAAACCCACCTAAGTCTTCTCCATCATCTAGATCGTTCGATCACGATCGCGTAGCCGAAAACCGCACCTCATTTGGACTCTCCTAGCTCCCTCTACCTCTATTTAAAGAACCCCTCCGTTTTCGGATCTCCTTCCTCCCCAAAACCCTATAAAATCCCCTCGCGCGCACCGGACATGTCCGCCACCGCCGGACGAATCCCGTCGCCGCGCCCCAACCTCTAGCCGCGTGCCACGTGGCCTCCCCGTGTTGCCTCCTCCGCCGGCCCGCCGCGGCCCATCGCGGGCCCTCCCCGCCGCCACTCGGGCCCGCGC
>NC_041384.1:582010851-582032353 GCF_002162155.2 Triticum dicoccoides | reverse complement strand
GCGCTGCCGCCGCCTCCCGCCTGCCCGCGCCGCCTCGCGCCGCAAGCCGCCGCCAAGCCGCCTCCGCGCCGGCCGCCGCGGTCCGCCTCGACGCCGGCCCAACCCCGCGCCGCCATCCGCCGCCCGGCCGTCGCGTCCGCTCCCCCTCGTCGCCATCGCCGGCCGCCGGCGACCTCGGATCCGCCGGCCGGTGAACAGTGCCTCGCCGGCCCAGCCTCGATTTCCGTGCCGGGTCAAACCCTAGATCTCGGAGGTGTTTTTTTCACTAAGTCCTGAGATTTGCAGATCCAAGTGCCCCTGTTCATAGCTTCGTAACTTTACATCTGTTGCTCAGATTCATGCATATAGCATATCAAAATGTTCATCTCAGAGAGTACATCATTTAATTACATTGCATCATTTTCATTTGAGTTCATCTTGATGCCTGAAATGCTGTTAGAAGATGGCTAGTTGAGTTAATTGTCAGATCTGCTACTCCGTTTAGCTTTTTGTCATTTTTGCCATGATTAATGTGTGCATGATATGCCCTGATGCTCTACATATCTTTTGTTAAGGGTTTTGTCATCTTTCTAGAGGTGCAACCCATGTATTTTTGTGATGTGTGTGGTGACTAGTGCAAGCTTGCAAAGTGGTGCACTTGCTAATTCTGTTTTCAGGGACTTAGCAATTTCAATTAGTCCTGGACCTGTTTATCTCATGATGCCATATGTTCATATTCTTTTCCTATTGATCCGTGCCTCTTTTGAGGATGATCAGTAAGGATGTTTTGTTAATATTGTAGTGCTCTATCCATCCATGTCTTTGTTTGCAATTATGGAGCACCCTAGCTTGAGACAATCGAGCTCTACTTTTGCTACTTTGTGAATCTGGTCAGATTGTCAACTTGTTTGCAATTTTGCCGATGTTGTTGTAGTTGATCCGTGCATGCTATGCTATTGTTCTTGCCATTTCTAGCTTGCATTTTGTGCCTTCTTGATAGATGTATGCTTGTCTTGCCATGACTTGCACCGTAGTGAGTGCATCGAGCTCGTAAACATGCCTACTTGAGCTATATTTCAGCTTGCTGCAGTTTTCACCAAGTATGAAAACTGATTATGTTTTTGCTATGTTCACATGCTTGCAATTGTATTTTCGATCCCTTTTGGCTCAAGGTCACTAAGGGACTTTTGTTAAGCTCTTTGAGTAGCTCCATGCCATGCTTTACTTTGCCATGTTCAGGTCCTGTAGAATATAGTTTTGTTGCTCCGAAGAATGCTACCTGATCCGAAATTCCAGACAAGTGTTAATTTCACTAAGTCTGAGATCTGTTTGCCATATGCATTTTTGCCATGCTTGTTTGAACCTGTTAATGGATGAATTGGCCGTAGCTCAGTGCAAGAATTTTGTTAAGCATCTTGAATGCATCCCTGCCATGTGTTTTGTTGTCATGTTTGGGTGCTGTAGCATGTTCATCTCATTGCATTTAGATGGCTACTTGCTGTAAATCGCAGACCGGTGTCATTTTTGAATCGCGTGCCATTTCCAAACCGTAACTCCGATTCCGGCGTTCTTTATATCGTTTTCAAGCGATTTCATCTCATCTTTACAGTGGCACACTTGGATTTCCAAGTTGGGGCCAGGTTCATGCATTTCCTGTCATATCTTGCATTTCGCATCCCGCATCGCATCCCGCATAGCATACCATCTTTGCATTGCGTTGTTTTAGTTTGCACGTGGTTGATTGTATCCTTGTTACTTGTTTGTCTTGTTTGGGTAGAGCCGGGAGACGAGTTCGCTAACGAGGAGCCCATTGAGTTTGCTTTCCAGGATCCAGTCAACTCTGACAACTGTGGAGGCAAGATGATCATACCCTCGAAATAACTACTATCTTTGCTATGCTAGTTTGCTCGCTCTTTTGCTATGCCATTGCTACGATGCCTACCATTTGCTTTCAAGCCTCCCAAATTGTAATGTAAAACCTCTAACCCACCATGTCCTAGCAAATCGTTGATTGGCTATGTTACCGCTTTGCTTAGCCCCTCTTATAGGGTTGCTAGTTGCAGGTGAAGATTCGAGGCCGTTCCTTGTTGGAACATCTTTTATTTACTTGTTGGGATATCATTATAGTGCTATGCTATCTTAATGCATCTATATACTTGGTAAAGGGTGGAAGGCTCGGCCTCTCGCCTAGTGTTTTGTTCCACTCTTGCCGCCCTAGTTTCCGTCATATCGGTGTTATGTTCCCGGATTTTGCGTTCCTTACGCGGTTGGGTTATAATGGGAACCCCTTGATAGTTCACATTGATTAAAGCTTTTCCAGCAATGCCCAACCTTGGTTTTACCATTTTTCACCTAGCCCTTTTCTTTCCCTTGGGTTCTGCAGACTCAAGGGTCATCTTATTTTAACCCCCCCCCACCCCGGGGCAGTGCTCCTCTGAGTGTTGGTCCACCTGTCAGCTACCGGTGGCCACCAGGGGCAACTCTGGGCTAGCCTACCCATACCTAGGACAATCTGAGTGTGCCCTGAGAAAGAGATATGTGCAGCTCCTATCGGGATTTGTCGGCACATTCGGGCGGTGTTGCTGGTCTTGTTTTAACCTGTCGAAGTGTCTTGAATTACCGAGATACCGAGTCTGATCAGAACGTCTTGGGAGGAGGTCTATTCCTTCGTTGACCGTGAGAGCTTGTCATGGGCTAAGTTGGGACACCCCTGCAGGGATTTGAACTTTCGAAAGCCGTTCCTGCGGTTATGGGCAGATGGGAATTTGTTAATGTCCGGTTGTAGATAACTTGAACCTTAATTAATTAAAATGAATCAACTGAGTGTGTTACCGTGATGGCCTCTTCTCGGCGGAGTCCGGGAAGTGGACACGGTGTTGGAGTAATGTTTGCGCGGGTTGCTCTTTAGTTTCTCGCTCGTGCTTTGCCTCCTCTTCTCGCTCTCTTTTGTGAATAGGATAGCCACCATATTTGCTAGTCGCTTGCTGCAGCTCCACATATATTTACCTTGCCATACCTATAAGCTTAAATAGTCTTGATCGCGAGGGTGCGAGATTGCTGAGTCCCTGTGGCTCACAGATTACTATTACACCAGATGCAGGGCCTGATGATCCCGCTCCAGGAGACGCGTTTGAGCTCAAGTGGGAGTTCGATGAAGACTCTCAATGTTACTGTGTTTCCTTTCCCGATGATCAGTAGTGGTGCCCAGTTGGGGGTGATTGGGACCGTGTCGCATGTTGGGTTATCTTTTATTTT
Source organism: Triticum dicoccoides (assembly GCF_002162155.2). Lineage (NCBI taxonomy): Eukaryota > Viridiplantae > Streptophyta > Magnoliopsida > Poales > Poaceae > Triticum > Triticum dicoccoides. The sequence goes on along the minus strand of NC_041384.1, from coordinate 582,029,119 downwards.
GGCGCCGTAGTCGGGCCATGAGTGTTTGGATGATGTAATGTTATTTATGTACTTGATTGACGTGGCGAGTGTAAGCCAACTATGTTATCTCCCCTTTATTATTTATATTACATGGGATGTTGTGAAGATTGCCTAACTTGCGACATATGCCTTCAATGCGATTATGCCTCTAAGTCGTGCCTCGACACATGGGAGATATAGTCGCATCGAGGGTGTTACAAGTTGGTAATCAGAGCCTTCCCCGACCTTAGGAGCCCCATTGCTTGATCGTTTTTAGCGGCCGAGTTGTGTCTAGAAAAAAAAGATGTTTTGGGTCATTTAGGAATTATATATCGGAGAGTTTAGGAATTCTTTTTACTTCCCAGTCTCCTCATCGCTCTGGTAAGGCATCCTGACGTAGAGTTTTGACTCTTCTCTTCTCTAATTTCACTAAAAAAAATTTAGGATCACGCGGGTATCTTGGAATCGCTCCGATGGTTTTATGATGAGAACATTGTCTTGGTGCCTCCTGTCAGGGGTTTAGTGGACATGTCCCGGGGAGTTGAGCTCTGAGGTGTTGTCATCATAATTTTATCGTTGCAGTTCTGGAATACCTGAGTTTAGTACGCCGACATTGAAAATCTCTTTTATGCAGTTCGTTGGTGAGATAACCTCGACGCCACCCAGTACTGGGGCGGGAGTTCGGGAGTATCGCCATAACTTGTATAACGGATGCTTTTCGAAGGTTGAGGTAGATGGTTTCCGAAGGTTTCCTGGTTATGTGTTGAAGGATGGATACAGCTGGATGTAGGATTTGCTAGTTTGGGTGAGATATTATGCTTCCCCTGTATCCCCAACACCTGATTGCATAATCGGAAAGGTTCGGGAGTTTCATAGGTGGGAATTCTAGTAGCTCTAGTTCTTCTTCCACGAATATTGGTTTGAGATTGGGATTTCTTACCGATTATTCGTTCTTGATCCGTACCTTGTTGATTTATTTCTCTACCTTAATTCTATGTTTTTCCCAAGTATTCTCCAAGCTTGATCTCCGTATGGGTTATCATCAGATTCGAATCCGTGAGCGAGATATTCCAAAGACGGCTTTCAGGACAAGCTTTGGTTCATATGAATACACTGTCATGTCTTTTGGCCTCGTCAACGCCCCTCCGACTTTCTCTCGCATGATGAACTTCATCTTCAATGCCTACACCAATGACTTCGTTTTGGTCTATCTCGACGACATTCTGGTTTTCTCGAAGAACAAGGAAGATCATGCCAAGCACTTGCGTTTGGTTCTTGATAAGCTCAGGGAACATCAGTTCTACGCCAAGTTCTCCAAGTGTGAATTTTGGCTCGATGAGGTTCTTTATCTTGGTCATATCATATCTGCCAAGGGCATTGCCGTGAATCCTGAGAAGGTGTCTGCAATTGTGAATTGGGAACCTCCTCAGAACATGAAGCAACTCCGCAGTTTTCTCGGTCTCGCAAGCTATTGCCGAAGGTTCGTTGAAAACTTTTCTAAAATCGCGAAGCCTCTCTCAAATCTTCTCCAGAAGCACGTCAAGTACGTTTGGTCTCCGGAGTGTGACATTGCTTTCAACACTTTGAAAGCGAAATTGATCACTGCTCCAGTTCGGACTCCGCCTGATGAATCCAAGCCGTATGAGGTCTTTTGTGATGCCTCTCTCCAAGGTCTCGGCGCAGTATTGATGCAAGAGAAGAAAGTTGTTGCTTATACATCTTGCCAGTTCAAGCCTAATGAGAAGAACTACCCCACTCATGATCTTGAGTTGGCAGCAGTTGTGCATGCTCTTTTGACTTGGAGACATCTTCTATTGGGAAGAAAAGTGGACATTTTCACTGATCACAAGAGTCTCAAGTACATCTTCACTCAGCCTAATCTCAACCTCAGGCAAACTCAATGGGTCGAAATGATTCAAGAGTACAATCCGAGTATTGAGTATACTCCAGGCAAGGCTAATGTGATTGCTGACGCATTGAGCAGGAAAGCTTACTGCAACAGTCTGATTCTCAAGCCTTATCAACCCGAGCTTTGTGAAGCTTTCCGCAAACTTAATCTGCAAGTTGTTCCTCAAGGTTTCCTCGCCAACCTTCAAGTCTCTCCTACCTTAGAAGACCAAATTCGCCAAGCCCAGCTTCTTGATGCTATGGTGAAAAAGGTGAAGATTGGGATTGCTAAGAGTCAGTCCAAGTACAAGTGCTACCGCCTTGATGACAAGGACACTCTCTTCTTCGAGGATCGTATTGTTGTACCCAAAGGTGACCTTCGTAAAGTGATCATGAACGAGGCTCACAATTCTCTCCTCTCCATCCACCCTGGGAGCACGAAGATGTATCAGGACCTCTGGCAAGCTTATTGGTGGACACGAATAAAGCGCGAGATCGCTCAATTCGTGAATGAATGTGATGTCTGCAGAAGAGTGAAGGCAGAACACCAAAGGCCAGCAGGTCTCCTCCAACCTCTTGCCATTCCAGAATGGAAGTTTGACCACATTGAGATGGACTTCGTGACTGGGTTTCCAAAGTCCAAGTGTGGCAATGATGCTATATTCGTTGTCATCGACAAACTCACCAAAGTGGCTCACTTTCTGCCTATCAAAGAGTCGATCACTGCAGCTCAATTGGCGGAACTCTATACCTCTCGTATTGTCTCTCTACACGGTATTCCATAAGTGATCTCTTCAGACCGTGGCAGCATCTTTACCTCGAAGTTTTGGGATTCTTTTCAGAAGGCCATGGGCACGAACATCCGCTTCAACACAGCTTTCCATCCTCAAACTAGCGGTCAAGTCGAGCGTGTCAACCAGATTCTTGAAGATATGCTCAGGGCTTGTGTGATCTCCTTCGGCATGAAGTGGGAGGATTGTCTTCCTTATGCTGAATTCTCCTACAACAACAGTTTTCAAGCAAGTTCGGGCAAGGCCCCATTTGAAATTATGTATGGCAGGAAGTGCCGTACCCCTCTCAACTGGTCTGAAACCGGTGAACGTCAGCTTTTGGGTAATGACTTAATCACAGAGGTAGAAGAAATGTGCAAAGTCGTTCGTGATAACCTCAAAGCAGCCCAATCCCGCCAGAAGAGCTACTATGATAGTAAGCACCGCGATTTGGCTTTCGAGATCGAAGATCATGTTTACCTCTGTGTCTTTCCTATGAAAGGTACTCGTCACTTTGGTATCAAAGGGAAGCTTGCCCCCAGATACGTGGGACCTTTCAAGATTGTCAGCAAGAGAGGCGACCTCGCCTATCAACTCGAGCTTCCTTCAAACTTTGCAAATGTTCATGACGTGTTCCATGTCTCTCAGCTTCGAAAGTGCTTCAAGACTCCTGACCGCACCGTCAACTTCGAGGACATTGAGCTCCAAGAAGATCCCTCCTATCGTGAACACCCAGTTGCTATTCTTGAAGAGACTGAACGCAAGACTCGCAACAAGTCAATCAAATTTCTCAAAGTCAAGTGGTCACACCATTCCGACCGTGAAGCTACCTGGGAACGCGAGGATCACCTCCGTTCTGAGTACCGGCATTCTTTCAGTCCTAGATCTCGGGACGAGATCCTTTCGTAGTGGTGGAGTGTTGTAACACCCCAGATGTAACTTTCCCAATTTGTACTCCAACTCTTGCCGTTTCCGGCATTAAGCTATATTTATTTCCTCGGGTTCGGGTCTTTGTCTCTGTGTGTTGTTGTCATTGTCATGCATCTCATATCATGTCATCATGTGCATTGCTTTTGCATACGTGTTCATCTCATGCATTCGAGCATTTTTCCCGTTGTCCGTTTTGCATTCCGGCGCTTCGTTCTCCTCCGGTGGTCATTTCTAGCTTTCTTTCGTGTGTAGGGATTAAACATTTCCAGATTGGACCGAGACTTGCCAAGCGGCCTTGGTTTACTACCGGTAGACCGTCTGTCAAGTTTCGTATCATTTGGACTTCGTTTGATACTCCAACGGTTAACCAAGGGACCGAAAAGGCCTCGTGTGAGTTGCAGCCCAACACCCCTCCAATTTGGCCCAAAACCCACCTAAGTCTTCTCCATCATCTAGATCGTTCGATCACGACCGCGTGGCCAAAAACTGCACCTCATTTGGACTCTCCTAGCTCCCTCTACCTCTATTTAAAGAACCCCTTCCTCCCCGAAACCCTAGAAAATCCCCTCACGCGCACCGGACATGTCCGCCACCACCGGACGAATCCCACCGCCGCGCCCCAGCCTCTAGCCGCCTGCCATGTGGCCTCCCCGCGCCGCCTCCTCCGCCGGCCCGCCGCAGCCCATCGCGGGCCCTCCCCGCCGCCACTCGGGCCCGCGCGCTGCCGCCGCCTCCCGCCTACCCGCGCCGCCTCGTGCCGCAAGCCGCCGCCGCGCCAAGCCGCCTCCGCGTCGGCCGCCGCGGTCCGCCTCGACGCCGGCCCGGCCCCGCGCCGCCATCCGCTGCCCGGCCGTTGCGTCCGCTCCCCCTCGTCGCCCTCGCCGGCCGCCGGCGACCTCGGATCCGCCGGCCGGGGAATAGTGCCTCGCCGGCCCCGCCTCAATTTCCACGCCGGGTCAAACCCTAGATCTCTGAGGTGTTCTTTTCACTAAGTCCCGAGATTTGCAGATCCAAGTGCCCCTGTTCATAGCTCCATAACTTTACATCCGTAGCTCCGATTCATGCATATAGCATATCAAAATGTTCATCTCAGAGAGTACTTCATTTAATTCCATTGCATCATTTTCATTTGAGTTCATATTGATGCCCGAAATGCTGTTAGAAGAGGGCTACTTGAGTTAATTGTCAGATCTGCTACTCCGTTTAGCTTTTTGTCATTTTTGCCATGATTAATGTGTGCATGATATGCCCTGATGCTCTACATATCTATTGTTAAGGGTTTTGTCATCTTTCCAGAGGTGCAACCCATGTATTTTTGTGATGTGTGTGGTGACTAGTGCAAGCTTGCAAAGTGGTGCACTTGCTAATTCTGTTTTCAGGGACTTAGCAATTTCACTAAGTGCTGGACCTGTTTATCTCATGATGCCATATGTTCATGTTGTTTCCTATTGATCTGTGCCTCTTTTGAGGATGATCAGTAAGGATGTTTTGTTAATATTGTAGTGCTCTATCCATCCATGTCTTTGTTTGCAATTATGGAGCACCCTAGCTTGAGACAATCGAGCTCTACTTTTGCTACTTTGTGAATCTGGTCAGATTGTCAACTTGTTTGCAATTTTGCCGATGTTGTTGTAGTTGATCCGTGCATGCTATGCTATTGTTCTTGCCATTTCTAGCTTGCATTTTGTGCCTTGTTGATAGATGTATGCTTGTCTTGCCATGACTTGCACCGTAGTGAGTGCATCGAGCTCGTAAACATGCCTACTTGAGCTATATTTCAGCTTGCTCCAGTTTTCACTAAGTATGAAAACTGATTATGTTTTTGCTATGTTCACATGCTTGCAATTGTATTTTCGATCCCTTTTGGCTCAAGGTCACTAAGGGACTTTTGTTAAGCTCTTTGAGTAGCTCCATGCCATGCTTTACTTTGCCATGTTCAGGTCCTGTAGAATATAGTTTTGTTGCTCCAAAGAGTGCTACTTGATCCGAAATTCCAGACAAGTGTTAATTTCACTAAGTCTGAGATCTATTTGCCATATGCATTTTTGCCATGCTTGTTTGAACCTGTTAATGGATGAATTGGCCGTAGCTCAGTGCTAGACTTTTGTTAAGCATCTTGAATGCATCCCTGCCATGTATTTTGTTGTCATGTTTGGGTGCTGTAGCATGTTCATCTCATTGCATTTAGATGGCTACTTGCTGTAAATCGCAGACCGGTGTCATTTTTGAATCGCGTGCCATTTCCAAACCGTAACTCCGATTCTGGCGTTCTTTATATCATTTTCAAGCGATTTCATCTCATCTTTCCAGTGGCACACTTGGATTTCGAAGTTGAGGCCAGGTTCATGCATTTCCTGTCATATCTTGCATTTCGCATCCCGCATCGCATCCCGCATAGCATACCATCTTTGCATTGCGTTGTTTGAGTTTGCACGTGGTTGATTGTATCCTTGTTGCTTGTTTGTCTTGTTTGGGTAGAGCCGGGAGATGAGTTCGCTAACAAGGAGCCCGTTGAGTTTGCTTTCGAGGATCCAGTCAACTCTGATAACTATGCAGGCAAGATGATCATACCCTCGAAATCACTACTATCTTTGCTATGCTAGTTTGCTCGCTCTTTTGCTATGACATTGCTACGATGCCTACCATTTGCTTTCAAGCCTCGCAAATTGCCATGTCAAACCTCTAACCCACCATGTCCTAGCAAACCGTTGATTGGCTATGTTACCGCTTTGCTCAGCCCCTCTTATAGCGTTGCTAGTTGCAGGTGAAGATTGGAGGCCGTTCCTTGTTGGAACATCTTTTATTTACTTGTTGGGATATCATTATATTGCTATGCTATCTTAATGCATCTATATACTTGGTAAAGGGTGGAAGGCTCGGCCTCTCGCCTAGTGTTTTGTTCCACTCTTGCCGCCCTAGTTTCCGTCATATCGGTGTTATGTTCCCGGATTTTGCGTTCCTTACGCGGTTGGGTTATAATGGGAACCCCTTGATAGTTCACCTTGATTAAAGCTTTTCCAGCAATGCCCAACCTTGGTTTTACCATTTGTCACCTAGCCCTTTTCTTTCCCTTGGGTTCTGCAGACTCAAGGGTCATCTTATTTTAACCCCCCCCCCCACCCCGGGCCAGTGCTCCTCTGAGTGTTGGTCCACCTGTCAGCTACCGGTGGCCACCAGGGGCAACTCTGGGCTAGCCTACCCATACCTAGGACAATCTGAGTGTGCCCTGACGGGATTTGTCGGCACATTCGGGCGGTGTTGCTGGTCTTGTTTTAACCTGTCGAAGTGTCTTGAATTACCGAGATACCGAGTCTGATCGGAACGTCTTGGGAAGAGGTTTATTCCTTCGTTGATCGTGAGAGCTTGTCATGGGCTAAGTTGGGACACCCCTGCAGGGATTTGAACTTTCGAAAGCCGTGCCCGCGGTTATGGGCAGATGGGAATTTGTTAATGTCCGGTTGTAGATAACTTGAACCTTAATTAATTAAAATGAATCAACTGAGTGTGTTACCGTGATGGCCTCTTCTCGGTGGAGTCCGGGAAGTGGACACGGTGTTGGAGTAATGTTTGCGCAGGTTGCTCTTTAGTTTCTCACTCGTGCTTTGCCTCCTCTTCTCGCTCTCTTTTGCGAACAGGATAGCCACCATATTTGCTAGTCACTTGCTGCAGCTCGACATATATTTACCTTGCCATACCTATAAGCTTAAATAGTCTTGATCGCGAGGGTGCGAGATTGCTGAGTCCCTGTGGCTCACAGATTACTATTACACCAGATGCAGGGCCTGATGATCCCGCTCCAGGAGACGCGTTTGAGCTCAAGTGGGAGTTCGACGAAGACTCTCAACGTTACTATGTTTCCTTTCCCGATGATCAGTAGTGGTGCCCAGTTGGGGGTTATTGGGACCGTGTCGCATGTTGGGTTTTCTTCTATTTTGGCGCCGTAGTTAGGCCATGAGTGTTTGGATGATGTAATGTTATTTATGTACTTGATTGACGTGGTGAGTGTAAGCCAACTATGTTATCTCCCCTTTATTATTTATATTACATGGGATGTTGTGAATATTGCCTAACTGGCGACATATGCCTTCAATGCGATTATGCCTCTAAGTCGTGCCTCGACACGTGGGAGATATAGTCGCATCGAGGGTGTTACAGCCTCCTCAAGTGCTCTAGGTCTTCGTGAGCAAGCAAGTTGGATGCACACCCACTTAGTTCTTTTGTTGAGCTTTCATACATTTATAGCTCTAGTGCATTCATTGCATGGCAATCCCTACTCCTTGCATTGACATCAATTGATGGGCATCTCCCTAGCCCATTGATTAGCCGCGTCGATGTGAGACTTTCTCCTTTTTGTCTTCTCCACATAACCACCATCATTATATTCTATTCCACCCATAGTGCTATATCCATGGCTCACGCTCATGTATTGCGTGAAGATTGAAAAAGGTTTGAGATTACTAAAGTATGAAACAATTGCTTGGCTTGTCATCGGGGTTGTGCATGATGAGAGCATTCTTGTGTGACGAAAATGGAGCATGACCAAACTATATGATTTTGTAGGGATGAACTTTCTTTGGCCATGTTATTTTGAGAAGACATGATTGCTTAGTTAGTATGCTTGAAGTATTATTGTTTTTATGTCCTGGATCCAGCCCGCTGACAGGCCAGACCTCGACGAGGATTCGCCCCGGCCGGTCCGCTTGCCCTTCGCCTTTGCGGTCGCCTTCTTTGCGTGTTCCAGCGCCGCCGTCTTCTCCTTCCCCATGGTGACGGGTCAAGCTCGAACAGAGGTCCGGCGACGAAGCGGAAGCGAGAGTGGCGAAGAGATCAGGGGAAAGAGAAGAGAGAATGGGAGCACGCGGAGCAGAGGCCTGGCCCGAGACCTTTTATAAGGCCTTTCACCGAGTGGCTGACTGGTGGACCCAAGCGATCTAAACAAATCCCGCAACAGTCGCGCGCGTAGTAAGTGGCGAAAAAGGTGGCACGGGGATCGAGGAGACTTGCCCAATCCGTCCCGATAACTTCGGTTCCGCCCGTCTGGTGCACTTCCCAAAATTCGAATCCCGCGAGATCCGCGGAGAGCAGAACAACCTGTCAGACTGAAGACAAACACCCTCTACATCATCATTCGGAATTTTACCATGAAAGTTCACTCGACAACAACCAAGAATGGACCAAGGCGATTGAGAAAGGAGTCGACGCCGTCACCTCAACTCATTGTTCCAGACAAGGCATATTCATAGCACAAAGAGTGGGTCTGAAGTGTTCTCAACCCCTTCCTCACTCAAACCCTGATCCATTCGGGGGCTAATGATGAAGCTATGTACCTAGGGTAGGGTCATGGACCTGTCCAACTTACCCTCCCCAAGGACATCTCTACAAAGAATTAGAAACAGTCGAAGAGAAACCATCAACCACTCGACCATGGAGATGCACTCACTAGACCACCTTGAATACACTCGACCACCAGAAGATGAGGAACCCTCCACTCTGCAATGGTCAGGACTTAAACCATAGCATTATGAACATTTATGACGCTGTACTGTAGACGTTACCAGTAACGCCTTTCCTTTATGAACATTGAATCCTCTGTAACGGAGGGGAGCTGGGGTCCTAGCGCACTCTATATAAGCCACCCCCTCCTCTGAGACAAGGGTTCGCATCTTTTGTAAACTCACACACACACACACACACACACATAATCCAGTCGACCGCCTCAGGGCACCGAGACGTAGGGCTGTTACTTCTTCCGAGAAGGGCCTGAACTCGTAAAACTCGCGTGTACAGCTTCTTCATAGCTAGGATCTTGCCTCCTTATACTTACCCCCCATTCTAGTGTCAGTCTTAGATCCATGACAGGCGCCGATCATGGAGTTAACCTCCGCGGATATCTTTCAGCACTCGCCTTTCGGCGATGTGCTAAATTCATTAAGGTCTCTCTCCTTGACAGGAGAACCTTGGCTGAACTATATCCGGCTAGAATGGGATGCGGACAACGAAGAAATCCGTTGCCCACCCACCACCCACTTAGTAGCCACTGTCGATGATTTAACCGACATGCTCGACTTCGACTCCGAAGACATCGACGGTATGGACGACGATGCAGGAGACAAACAGGAACCACCGCCCACAGGGAGCTGGGCAGCCACCTCATCATATGATATATACATGGTGGACACCCCTAAAGAAGGCAATGGCGACGAGACAGCGGAGGATGACCCCTCCAAGAAGCAACCCAAGCGCCGACATCAGTGGCGCCGCTCTAAGTCCTGCCATAGCAAAAGTAGTGATACCGGCACAAGAGACGATAACACTCCGGATAGTGCCGAAGACAACAACAATCCCCTCCAGCATGATGTAGAGCGGGAGGGTGAACAAGCTAGCCCTGCAGAACAGGCAGCAGATGGAGAATCTGAGGAAGACAATTACATGCCTCTCTCCGAAGACAAGGTGAGCCTCGGTGACGAAGAATTTATCGTGCCTGAGGATCCCTTCGAGCAGGAGCGCTTCAAGCGCCGGCTTATGGCCATAGCAAATAGCTTGAAGAAAAAGCAACAACAACTTCAAGCTGATCAAGACTTGCTAGCATACAGATGGATCGAAGTCCTTGCGGCCGAGGAATACGAACTTGAGCGCCCCTCCAAGAGTTACCCAAAGCGCATGTTGCTACCTCACCTCGAGGAGGAAGCATTGAAACCTACATCACCAGTGTACGATGCGGCTGACCGGCCACCTCATGGCTGAGCCAGAGAGGCGTTTAAGCCTGAGGTTCAGCCTGCACCCCGCCGCCACTCAAACAAAAATACCAAGGCCCGGGGCAACACACGAGACCTGCATGACGTATTGGAAAACAAGGCAAAACATGCCAGATCGATCTACGGATCATGGGGGCGCGCACCAATACACGACGATGATCGTCACGCCGGATACACTAAAAGCAAATCCGGCCGAGCTGAACACGGCAGACAGGACTCGTATGAACCGCATCGTGATATAGCCCGGCACAGAGGCGCCTCACACCCCTTATGCTTCACTGATAAAGTAAAGAATCACGAATTTCCAAAAGGGTTTAAACCCGTAAACATCGAATCATACGATGGTACTACAGACCCCGCGGTATGGATAGAAGACTTCTTCCTCCACATTCACATGTCCCGTGGGGATGACCTACATGCCATCAAGTATCTCCCGCTAAAACTCAAAGGGCCGGCTCGGCATTGGCTCAATATCTTGCCGGCAAAATCCATCGGAAGTTGGGAGAACCTGGCAAAGGCATTCCTGGACAATTCCCAGGGCACTTATGTGCGACCGCCGGACGCTGACGATTTAAGTCATATAACTCAGCAGCCAGGGGAATCGCCAGGAAATTCTGGACCCGGTTCCTAACCAAGAAGAACCAAATTGTCAACTGTCTGGATGCAGAGGCTTTAGCGGCATTTAACCATAATATCCGTGACGAATGGCTCGCCCAGCACCTCGGCCAAGAGAAGCCAAAATCCATGGCAGCCCTCACGACACTTATGACCCGCTTTTGTGCGGGCGAAGATAGCTGGTTGGCTTGTAGTACCAATACAACAAGCAAACTTGGCATATCAGAAGCCAGGGATAGCAACGGCAAACCACGACGCAACAAACACAAGCGCCGTGAATATGGTGAAAACGCCAAAAATACATCAGTTAATGTCGGGTTCAGGGGCTCAAAGTCTGGTCAGCGGAAAGGGCCACCCAAAAATACAAATCCGGGTCCATCCAGTCTGGACCCCATACTCGCTCGCCAATGGCAAATTCATGGCACCCTAGAACCGCTAGCCACCCATACCAATAGAGAATGCTGGGTCTTCAAACAAGCCGGCAAGGCAGGCGCCAAAGAAGAAGAGGGGTCTCAAAGCGACGATAGCGACGAAGAGCCCAGATCAATCGGTGAATGTGGTAAATACCACCCAAATTGCCAACTTGGACCAGATATGCACCCTTAGGGATGGCGGCTCAACGGAACTAGCTGTCCCACAATATAAGCTAGGGCCGGTCACCTTCAACCGCACGGATCGTCCGGTTAACACCAATCAGGGCAATCTAGCCGCACTAATCCTTGACCCAATAGTAGAAGGGTTCCACCTCACTCCAGTCCTTATGGACGGAGGTAGCAGTTTAAATCTGCTTTACTAGGACACAGTGCGCAAGATGGGCATCGATCATTCGGCGATCAAGCCCACTAAAGCCACTTTTAGAGGCATCATACCAGGTATGGAGGTTAGCTGTACAGGCTCCATTGCCCTCGAGGTAATCTTCGGATCACTAGAGAATTACCATATCGAAGAGTTAATCTTCGAAATCGCCCCTTTCCGCAGTGACTATCAAGCACTGCTTGGGCGAACCGCGTTCGCTCGATTCAACGCGGTGCCACATTATGCCTACCGTAAGCTCAAAATGCCCGGTCCACGCGGCCTCATCACGGTTCATGGGAAGGCCGAACCTTCCTTCGGCACCAATAAATACATCCCTGCCTTAGCAGCAGAAACAACGAGTAGCACCTTGTAGCCGAACCTCGAGTCGACGCCCAGGCTCCCGGACACCGTCAAGGGGCTCCGAACTACTTCGCAGAAGGATACCCCGGCTCGTCCAGAGCTCAACTAAACACTCTGGCGAAGGCCATGACAGGCCGAACTCAGTGGTTCAACCTCCCTCCGGCACGCAAACATTTCTTATATTTCCTTTGTAGGTTCACCTTTGCACCGACCGGGACGGACTCAATGGAGGCAGCTTGAACGCGTCAGGGGATCCTTAGACATTCCCCGCAATGAACGTCCGGCTATAATACGGATCCACACTTAACCTCTTCCCCTTGGTCACTGCAAGTTCTACTATCACAACTCCTTTTTTATTACATTACTTGTACCCATACACATAGACGTATTATTCAAATACAACATGTGGATTTATATGACGTTTACTTGTTGATTATTTCTTATCGAAATCATTTCGTCAAGTGGCATTCGTACACAGTGATATTCCTTAAATATGCCAGGGGCTTCATTTTTCCCGTAACACGACAATAAAAGTCCGAACACCATGGAAGTTCGGCACCCCGAACCTATAGCATTATATGCATCAGCTCCGAATCATGTCTTGGGTCAATAGTTGGGTTTGCCCGGCTCCCATGTTTTGGTACCTTACGTTCCTCTATATCGGTTAAAGTAGCACTGGGAGAACTACTGCGATTGTGTCTCGGTTCTTCCGGATGAGCACCTCAGTAGAGAAAGCCAAAAACTGACTATCATGATACAGCGAAAGCTGGTCAGCTGTTTGAGCGGTCACAAAATCTTTAAGGATTTCTCCCGCATAATGCCATAACCAATGCAGCGTGCGATGGATCGGCTTTTTCTCCGATCAGGTGCTTATAGAGCCCCTAGTACGGTCTTCCGAACACAAGGGGCTGCGCCGACCATACTAAAGCTCCTATGGCTAAGTGAGAGTGATAAAGCCCTATAGTCTGATTGCCTGGTTCATTGTGCTGAGCACCTCCTTCGGAGGACCCAAAACTGGGATAAAGAGTGCTCAGGTTTATCCCGAACACCCCCGTACTTCTTACGTGGTGGCAGAAGCCGACGACTGGCCAACTCTCAGTTTTAACATAAAAACGGCAGCACAGGAGGGTAAACTTTTATATAACAGGCGACATATAAATGACCTTGTTCAAACATTACAAAGGACAACATGATTGGCATTCATGGAAATATAATGTCCTTGGTGCATAGCTCCGCTGCAAGGTAGGATCCTTCCAGGACACTCTTATAATATAATTCGGGCTTGCGGTGCTCCTTCCCCTCTGGCGGTCCCTTGGTCACTAGATTTTCGGCATCCATCTTCCCCCAGTGCACCTTTGTGAGGGCGAAGGCCATTCGCGCACCTTCTATACAGACCGACCGCTTGATGACGTCAGGTTGAGGGCAAGCGCTTATAAGCCGCCTCACGAGCCCAAAGTAGCTGCTTGGAATCGGCTCAGCAGGCCATAGCCAGACAACCATGTCTTTCATGGCTAGTTCCGCCGCCTTATGCAGTTCGATCAGCTGTTGCAGTTGATCGGCAAAAGGCACCGGATAATTCGGCGCCAAATACTGCGACCAAAAGAGCTTATCGGCGGTGTTCCTTCCTTCGGCTCGGTAGAATTGAGCGGCATCTGATATGCTGTGAGGTAGCTCGGTAAATACACCTGAGAAGTCCGGATTCACAATCAGAAACATAGTTTTCCCTTCAAATACTTGCTTTACATGGGAAAAGCCTTACCCATCGCGATCTTCCTCGCCTCTTGGATCCCCTGCAGAGCGCTTTGGATTTCCCCCCGGGCATCGCTCGTGGCTTGACGCGCCTTGGTGAGTTCGGACTCTTTCTCCATTAAACTCTGCTCCAAGGTCTCACATTTACTTACGGCCTCTTGCAGCTCCTGCTCAGTTCTAATAACTCTGGCCTCGTGTTTCTCACGAAGATTCCGCTCCGTGGCCGCCTCTTCCTCGGCCTCGACAATGGCCCTTTTGAGGGCCTCGACTTCGGTCATAACCCCTAGCACAAATTATGCGGCTTATTTCGTACTGAACATTTATTTCACAATAAATGCGCGCAACGCTTGTGCATACCTTGTTTATCCCTTAACTGCATTTTTAATTGGCCAATTTCTTCTATGGCCCGCTCCAGACTTTGATTCAGTCCGGAGATCTCCGCAGTACGAGAGGCAGCAGCCGCTATAGGTATCTGCTTGAAACAGAAGAGAAATCAATATCATTCAATGAGTCTTCATGTGATCATCAATGCGATCCCCTATCTGGTTCTTTCTTTCACCGAACAGTGTATCAAGGGCTACTATCTATACTATGACACTCTTCGGCAACTTATAAAAGATACCTCAAAGCCTCTTATAAGGCTGATACAGGCTTCGTTCAGTCCACTCTTGGTTGACTGAATCTTCTCAATCACCGCACCCATAAGGGCACGGTGTTCGTCAACAATGGAGGTGTCTCGTAACGTCACCAACAAAGCATCCGACACCTCTGGATGGACAGAGGTCGCCGGCGGAACATGCACGTCCCCTCCAGCCGAAGGAGGCTACCTTCTTGATTCTGGAGCCGTATAGGCCTCTGGAATCGCATCCGGTGGGGAGACGAACTCAGGGTCGCCCCGCCGTCAGACCCCATGGGAATCTTTTCCCCCACGTGTCCGGCCCCTGCGGTTTGACTTCTAGGCGCCTCCTTCACGGTTTCTTCCTTTCCTCCTTGGCGGGGGTCCTTCTGGAACGAATCGTCGGTGTTATGCACCTGTTTGGAGGAAGGGGCCTTTGGGGGCGTCCCGCTCTCCATAGCATTTGAGATCAGCAGGTCCACTAATGAGGATTGTTTGGTACGGGACCTCACCGGACTACCAAAAAATATGGCTTAAGGTTAAAATACTAAGCCAGGATGAGTCCGGACGCTTAAACGTACTCGGATTTTATATACTTACGAGTTCACCAGGGGCTGGGCCCTGGTATCCCATGCCGGGCCGATGTCGGCGGCGGCAGTAGACTCCTCCGGAAGAGAAACCCTTCCCCTTTTGGGCAGTTCGGCCTCCAAGGGTGCGGAGGCCGTCCTCTTCCTTCTTCCCCCCACAGGGGATTCATCTTCCTCATCCTTTTCATCCTCTTCGGAGGCGGAATGGGCATCAGAGCCTTCGGGTATTGTGTCCGAAGTGCTGCGACGACGAAGGCCGCCCCGGGTCTTTTTGGCCTCCTTCTCGGTCGTCTTCTTCGGCACCTTGTAAGGCACCGGGACCAGCATTTTCGTCAGAAGTGGGATGGCCGGGTCTTCGGGCAGCGGGGCCGGACAATGGATCCGCTCTGCCTTCTTCAACCAGCTCTGGGAGAGTTGAATAAACACGTGTTAAGCGCTTCCTTTGGGTCATGCAGATAGAAAAGTTTGATAAACTCATCGAACTTGCAGGGCGGGACAGTTGGTACCCGCGGTCTTTGGCGGAGTCCGGCCATGATTTGCTGGACTTGAAAAGCACCTTCCAAATGTCCTTGTGCGAGGAGCTGAAGAACCCTCGCAAGGTTTGGTGCCTGGCCGGATCGAATTCCCATAGATTGCAAGTCCGGTATTGACAAGGCAGTATCCGGCGGACTAACATCACCTGGACTACGTTGACAAGTTCAATGTTCTTATCTCCCATATCTTTAACGCGCGTCTGGAGCACCGACAGTTCGTCGGATGAGGACCAGTCCAGGCCTTTCTTGACCCAGGATGTAAGCCGTAGAGGGGCGTCGGATCGAAACTCGAGTGATGCGGCCCATTCCTTGCCGCACGGCTTGGTGATGTAAAACCACTATTGTTGCCACTCCTAGACAGAATCATTAAAGGTTCCCGTTGGCCATATGACATTGGGCATCTTGCTCACCATAGCGCCCCCGCACTCGGTGTGCTCGCTGCCCACCATCTTGGGCTTCACATTAAAAACCTTCATCCATAAACTGAAGTGCGGCAAAATGCGGAGGAAAGCCTCGCACACAACAATGAATGTCGATATGTTGAGGAAGGAATTAGGGGACATATCGTGAAGATCGATCCCATAACAGTACATGATGCCACGAACGAACGGGTGGAGGGGAAACCCTAGCCCGCGGACAAAGTGAGGGAGGAATACAACCCTCTCGTGGGGTTCCGAAGTGCGGACGATCTGTCTCGCCGTCGGGAGACGGTGGCTGATTTTCTTGGCCAGATACCCGGCCTCCCAATGCTTTTTGATATCTTTCTCTCGGACGGTAGAGGCCATCCATTTGCCTCCTGCTCCAAATCTGGACATCTTTGGAAGGCCTTTTGTGGGCAGAGAAGGTGAACGCTTGGGCATTGGAGCCTAAGCAGAAGGGAATGAATCGGGAAGAAGGCGTGGGTGAAAAGAGTGAATCCTTGTCCCTTTATAAGGGCAGAAGAGGTGGTGCGCCTTCCCACTCACCTGGTAAATCCTCTTATTCCCCAAGCGTCGTAATTGATGGCGTGGTTGGGTTACCCACATCCGTATTGATGAGAATCCCGTGATATGGGGACAAGATCTCTGCTTTGACAAGACGTGTCAAGAAATCGCCTCACGATATGTGCAGTGATGGTTGAGAAAAACGGTTCGAATAATGACCGGGCCATGACATGATGTCATGTTGCTAAACATGTCAGCAAATTAGATTTGTGGAAATATTATTCTCTCTACGGTGGTATGTGGAACTTATTTTGCAGAGCCGGACACTATCCTCGTGTTCAAGATCTTCTATGGAGTACCCGGAGGAAGAACCCGCCTTGCAATGCCGAAGACAAATCTGCGCGCCGGACTCATCGTCATTGAAGCCTGGTTCAGGGGCTACTGAGGGAGTCCTGGATTAGGGGGTCTCCGGACAGCCGAGCTATATGCTTTGGTCGGACTGTTGGACTATGAAGATACAAGATTGAAGACTTCATCTCGTGTTCACATGGGACTTTCCTTGGATTGGAAGGCAAGCTTGGCAATACGGATATGTAGATCTCCTCCCTTGTAACCGACTCTGTGTAACCCTAGCCCCCTCCGGTGTCTATATAAGCTAGAGGGTTTAGTCCGTAGGACAACAACAATCATACCATAGGCTAGCTTCTAGGGTTTAGCCTCTACGATCTCGTGGTAGATCAACTCTTGTAATACTCATATCATCAAGATCAATCAAGCAGGACGTAGGGTATTACCTCCATCAAGAGGGCCCAAACCTGGGTAAACATCATGTCCCCTGCCTCCTGTTACCATCCGCCTTAGACGCACAGTTCGGGACCCCCTACCCGAGATCCGCCGGTTTTGGCACCGACAAGCACCAAGATCTTCATGATAGAGAGTCTCTTATGTTGTCACTTTCATATACTAGTGGGAAATTTTCATTATAGAACTTGGCTTGTATATTCCAACAATGGGCCTCTGTAACACCCCGGATGTAACTTTCCCAATTTGTACTCCAACTCTTGCTGTTTCCGGCGTTAAGCTATATTTATTTCCTCGGGTTCGGGTCTTTGTCTCCGTGTGTTGTTGTCGTTGTCATGCATCTCATATCATGTCATCATGTGCATTGCTTTTGCATACGTGTTCATCTCATGCATTCGAGCATTTTTCCCGTTGTCCGTTTTGCATTCCGGCGCTTCATTCTCCTCCGGTGGTCATTTCTAGCTTCCTTTCGTGTGTGGGGATTAAACATTTCCGGATTGAACCGAGACTTGCCAAGCAGCCTTGGTTTACTACCGGTAGACCGCCTGTCAAGTTTCGTATCATTTGGACTTCGTTTGATACTCCAACGGTTAACCGAGGGACCGAAAAGGCTTCGTGTGTGTTGCAGCCCAACACCCCTCCAATTTGGCCCAAAACCCACCTAAGTCTTCTCCATCATCTAGATCGTTCGATCACGATCGCGTAGCCGAAAACCGCACCTCATTTGGACTCTCCTAGCTCCCTCTACCTCTATTTAAAGAACCCCTCCGTTTTCGGATCTCCTTCCTCCCCAAAACCCTATAAAATCCCCTCACGCGCACCGGACATGTCCGCCACCGCCGGACGAATCCCGTCGCCGCGCCCCAACCTCTAGCCGCGTGCCACGTGGCCTCCCCGCGTTGCCTCCTCCGCCGGCCCGCCGCGGCCCATCGCGGGCCCTCCCCGCC
>NC_041384.1:582003186-582010755 GCF_002162155.2 Triticum dicoccoides | reverse complement strand
CCACTCGGGCCCGCGCGCTGCCGCCGCCTCCCGCCTGCCCGCGCCGCCTCGCGCCGCAAGCCGCCGCCAAGCCGCCTCCGCGGTCCGCCTCGACGCCGGCCCAACCCCGCGCCGCCATCCGCCGCCCGGCCGTCGCGTCCGCTCCCCCTCGTCGCCATCGCCGGCCGCCGGCGACCTCGGATCCGCCGGCCGGTGAACAGTGCCTCGCCGGCCCAGCCTCGATTTCCGTGCCGGGTCAAACCCTAGATCTCGGAGGTGTTTTTTTCACTAAGTCCTGAGATTTGCAGATCCAAGTGCCCCTGTTCATAGCTTCGTAACTTTACATCCGTAGCTCAGATTCATGCATATAGCATATCAAAATGTTCATCTCAGAGAGTACATCATTTAATTACATTGCATCATTTTCATTTGAGTTCATCTTGATGCCTGAAATGCTGTTAGAAGATGGCTAGTTGAGTTAATTGTCAGATCTGCTACTCCGTTTAGCTTTTTGTCATTTTTGCCATGATTAATGTGTGCATGATATGCCCTGATGCTCTACATATCTTTTGTTAAGGGTTTTGTCATCTTTCTAGAGGTGCAACCCATGTATTTTTGTGATGTGTGTGGTGACTAGTGCAAGCTTGCAAAGTGGTGCACTTGCTAATTCTGTTTTCAGGGACTTAGCAATTTCACTAAGTCCTGGACCTGTTTATCTCATGATGCCATATGTTCATATTCTTTTCCTATTGATCTGTGCCTCTTTTGAGGATGATCAATAAGGATGTTTTGTTAATATTGTAGTGCTCTATCCATCCATGTCTTTGTTTGCAATTATGGAGCACCCTAGCTTGAGACAATCGAGCTCTACTTTTGCTACTTTGTGAATCTGGTCAGATTGTCAACTTGTTTGCAATTTTGCCGATGTTGTTGTAGTTGATCCGTGCATGCTATGCTATTGTTCTTGCCATTTCTAGCTTGCATTTTGTGCCTTCTTGATAGATGTATGCTTGTCTTGCCATGACTTGCACCGTAGTGAGTGCATCGAGCTCGTAAACATGCCTACTTGAGCTATATTTCAGCTTGCTCCAGTTTTCACCAAGTATGAAAACTGATTATGTTTTTGCTATGTTCACATGCTTGCAATTGTATTTTCGATCCCTTTTGGCTCAAGGTCACTAAGGGACTTTTGTTAAGCTCTTTGAGTAGCTCCATGCCATGCTTTACTTTGCCATGTTCAGGTCCTGTAGAATATAGTTTTGTTGCTCCGAAGAATGCTACCTGATCCGAAATTCCAGACAAGTGTTAATTTCACTAAGTCTGAGATCTGTTTGCCATATGCATTTTTGCCATGCTTGTTTGAACCTGTTAATGGATGAATTGGCCGTAGCTCAGTGCAAGAATTTTGTTAAGCATCTTGAATGCATCCCTGCCATGTGTTTTGTTGTCATGTTTGGGTGCTGTAGCATGTTCATCTCATTGCATTTAGATGGCTACTTGCTGTAAATCGCAGACCGGTGTCATTTTTGAATCGCGTGCCATTTCCAAACCGTAACTCCGATTCCGGCGTTCTTTATATCGTTTTCAAGTGATTTCATCTCATCTTTACAGTGGCACACTTGGATTTCCAAGTTGGGGCCAGGTTCATGCATTTCCTGTCATATCTTGCATTTCGCATCCCACATCGCATCCCGCATAGCATACCATCTTTGCATTGCGTTGTTTTAGTTTGCACGTGGTTGATTGTATCCTTGTTACTTGTTTGTCTTGTTTGGGTAGAGCCGGGAGACGAGTTCGCTAATGAGGAGCCCGTTGAGTTTGCTTTCCAGGATCCAGTCAACTCTGACAACTGTGGAGGCAAGATGATCATACCCTCGAAATAACTACTATCTTTGCTATGCTAGTTTGCTCGCTCTTTTGCTATGCCATTGCTACGATGCCTACCATTTGCTTTCAAGCCTCCCAAATTGTAATGTAAAACCTCTAACCCACCATGTCCTAGCAAATCGTTGATTGGCTATGTTACCGCTTTGCTTAGCCCCTCTTATAGCATTGCTAGTTGCAGGTGAAGATTGGAGGCCGTTCCTTGTTGGAACATCTTTTATTTACTTGTTGGGATATCATTATAGTGCTATGCTATCTTAATGCATCTATATAATTGGTAAAGGGTGGAAGGCTCGGCCTCTCGCCTAGTGTTTTGTTCCACTCTTGCCGCCCTAGTTTCCGTCATATCGGTGTTATGTTCCCGGATTTTGCGTTCCTTACGCGGTTGGGTTATAATGGGAACCCCTTGATAGTTCACCTTGATTAAAGCTTTTCCAGCAATGCCCAACCTTGGTTTTACCATTTTTCACCTAGCCCTTTTCTTTCCCTTGGGTTCTGCAGACTCAAGGGTCATCTTATTTTAACCCCCCCACCCCGGGGCAGTGCTCCTCTGAGTGTTGGTCCACCTGTCAGCTACCGGTGGCCACCAGGGGCAACTCTGGGCTAGCCTACCCGTACCTAGGACAATCTGAGTGTGCCCTGAGAAAGAGATATGTGCAGATCCTATCGGGATTTGTCGGCACATTCGGGCGGTGTTGCTGGTCTTGTTTTAACCTGTCGAAGTGTCTTGAATTACCGAGATACCGAGTCTGATCGGAACGTCTTGGGAGGAGGTCTATTCCTTCGTTGACCGTGAGAGCTTGTCATGGGCTAAGTTGGGACACCCCTGCAGGGATTTGAACTTTCGAAAGCCGTTCCTGCGGTTATGGGCAGATGGGAATTTGTTAATGTCCGGTTGTAGATAACTTGAACCTTAATTAATTAAAATGAATCAACTGAGTGTGTTACCGTGATGGCCTCTTCTCGGCGGAGTCCGGGAAGTGGACACGGTGTTGGAGTAATGTTTGCGCAGGTTGCTCTTTAGTTTCTCGCTCGTGCTTTGCCTCCTCTTCTCGCTCTCTTTTGTGAATAGGATAACCACCATATTTGCTAGTCGCTTGCTGCAGCTCCACATATATTTACCTTGCCATACCTATAAGCTTAAATAGTCTTGATCGCGAGGGTGCGAGATTGCTGAGTCCCTGTGGCTCACAGATTACTATTACACCAGATGCAGGGCCTGATGATCCCGCTCCAGGAGACGCGTTTGAGCTCAAGTGGGAGTTCGACAAAGACTCTCAATGTTATTGTGTTTCCTTTCCCGATGATCAGTAGTGGTGCCCAGTTGGGGGTGATTGGGACCGTGTCGCATGTTGGGTTATCTTTTATTTTGGCGCCGTAGTCGGGCCATGAGTGTTTGGATGATGTAATGTTATTTATGTACTTGATTGACGTGGCGAGTGTAAGCCAACTATGTTATCTCCCCTTTATTATTTATATTACATGGGATGTTGTGAAGATTGCCTAACTTGCGACATATGCCTTCAATGCGATTATGCCTCTAAGTCGTGCCTCGACACATGGGAGATATAGTCGCATCGAGGGTGTTACAAGTTGGTAATCAGAGCCTTCCCCGACCTTAGGAGCCCCATTGCTTGATCGTTTTTAGCGGCCGAGTTGTGTCTAGAAAAAAAAGATGTTTTGGGTCATTTAGGAATTATATATCGGAGAGTTTAGGAATTCTTTTTACTTCCCAGTCTCCTCATCGCTCTGGTAAGGCATCCTGACGTAGAGTTTTGACTCTTCTCTTCTCTAATTTCACTAAAAAAAATTTAGGATCACGCGGGTATCTTGGAATCGTTCCGATGGTTTTATGATGAGAACATTGTCTTGGTGCCTCCTGTCAGGGGTTTAGTGGACATGTCCCGGGGAGTTGAGCTCTGAGGTGTTGTCATCATAATTTTATCGTTGCAGTTCTGGAATACCTGAGTTTAGTACGCCGACATTGAAAATCTCTTTTATGCAGTTCGTTGGTGAGATAACCTCGACGCCACCCAGTACTGGGGCGGGAGTTCGGGAGTATCTCCATAACTTGTATAACGGATGCTTTTCGAAGGTTGAGGTAGATGGTTTCCGTAGGTTTCCTGGTTATGTGTTGAAGGATGGATACAGCTGGATGTAGGATTTGCTAGTTTGGGTGAGATATTATGCTTCCCCTGTATCCCCAACACCTGATTGCATAACCGGAAAGGTTCGGGAGTTTCATAGGTGGGAATTCTAGTAGCTCTAGTTCTTCTTCCACGAATATTGGTTTGAGATTGGGATTTCTTACCGATTATTCGTTCTTGATCCGTACCTTGTTGATTTATTTCTCTACCTTAATTCTATGTTTTTCCCAAGTATTCTCCAAGCTTGATCTCCGTATGGGTTATCATCAGATTCGAATCCGTGAGCGAGATATTCCAAAGACGGCTTTCAGGACAAGCTTTGGTTCATATGAATACACTGTCATGTCTTTTGGCCTCGTCAACGCCCCTCCGACTTTCTCTCGCATGATGAACTTCATCTTCAATGCCTACACCAATGACTTCGTTTTGGTCTATCTCGACGACATTCTGGTTTTCTCGAAGAACAAGGAAGATCATGCCAAGCACTTGCGTTTGGTTCTTGATAAGCTCAGGGAACATCAGTTCTACGCCAAGTTCTCCAAGTGTGAATTTTGGCTCGATGAGGTTCTTTATCTTGGTCATATCATATCTGCCAAGGGCATTGCCGTGAATCCTGAGAAGGTGTCTGCAATTGTGAATTGGGAACCTCCTCAGAACATGAAGCAACTCCGCAGTTTTCTCGGTCTCGCAAGCTATTGCCGAAGATTCGTTGAAAACTTTTCTAAAATCGCGAAGCCTCTCTCAAATCTTCTCCAGAAGCACGTCAAGTACGTTTGGTCTCCGGAGTGTGATATTGCTTTCAACACTTTGAAAGCGAAATTGATCACTGCTCCAGTTTTGACTCCGCCTGATGAATCCAAGCCGTACGAGGTCTTTTGTGATGCCTCTCTCCAAGGTCTCGGCGCAGTATTGATGCAAGAGAAGAAAGTTGTTGCTTATACATATTGCCAGTTCAAGCCTAATGAGAAGAACTACCCCACTCATGATCTTGAGTTGGCAGCAGTTGTGCATGCTCTTTTGACTTGGAGACATCTTCTATTGGGAAGAAAAGTGGACATTTTCACTGATCACAAGAGTCTCAAGTACATCTTCACTCAGCCTAATCTCAACCTCAGGCAAACTCAATGGGTCGAAATGATTCAAGAGTACAATCCGAGTATTGAGTATACTCCAGGCAAGGCTAATGTGATTGCTGACGCATTGAGCAGGAAAGCTTACTGCAACAGTCTGATTCTCAAGCCTTATCAACCCGAGCTTTGTGAAGCTTTCCGCAAACTTAATCTGCAAGTTGTTCCTCAAGGTTTCCTCGCCAACCTTCAAGTCTCTCCTACCTTAGAAGACCAAATTCGCCAAGCCCAGCTTCTTGATGCTATGGTGAAAAAGGTGAAGATTGGGATTGCTAAGAGTCAGTCCAAGTACAAGTGCTACCGCCTTGATGACAAGGACACTCTCTTCTTCGAGGATCGTATTGTTGTACCCAAAGGTGACCTTCGTAAAGTGATCATGAACGAGGCTCACAATTCTCTCCTCTCCATCCACCCTGGGAGCACGAAGATGTATCAGGACCTCTGGCAAGCTTATTGGTGGACACGAATAAAGCGCGAGATCGCTCAATTCGTGAATGAATGTGATGTCTGCAGAAGAGTGAAGGCAGAACACCAAAGGCCAGCAGGTCTCCTCCAACCTCTTGCCATTCCAGAATGGAAGTTTGACCACATTGAGATGGACTTCGTGACTGGGTTTCCAAAGTCCAAGTGTGGCAATGATGCTATATTCGTTGTCATCGACAAACTCACCAAAGTGGCTCACTTTCTGCCTATCAAAGAGTCGATCACTGCAGCTCAATTGGCGGAACTCTATACCTCTCGTATTGTCTCTCTACACGGTATTCCATAAGTGATCTCTTCAGACCGTGGCAGCATCTTTACCTCGAAGTTTTGGGATTCTTTTCAGAAGGCCATGGGCACGAACATCCGCTTCAACACAGCTTTCCATCCTCAAACTAGCGGTCAAGTCGAGCGTGTCAACCAGATTCTTGAAGATATGCTCAGGGCTTGTGTGATCTCCTTCGGCATGAAGTGGGAGGATTGTCTTCCTTATGCTGAATTCTCCTACAACAACAGTTTTCAAGCAAGTTCGGGCAAGGCCCCATTTGAAATTCTGTATGGCAGGAAGTGTCGTACCCCTCTCAACTGGTCTGAAACCGGTGAACGTCAGCTTTTGGGTAATGACTTAATCACAGAGGCAGAAGAAATGTGCAAAGTCGTTCGTGATAACCTCAAAGCAGCCCAATCCCGCCAGAAGAGCTACTATGATAGTAAGCACCGCGATTTGGCTTTCGAGATCGAAGATCATGTTTACCTCTGTGTCTTTCCTATGAAAGGTACTCGTCACTTTGGTATCAAAGGGAAGCTTGCCCCCAGATATGTGGGACCTTTCAAGATTGTCAGCAAGAGAGGCGACCTCGCCTATCAACTCGAGCTTCCTTCAAACTTTGCAAATGTTCATGACGTGTTCCATGTCTCTCAGCTTCGAAAGTGCTTCAAGACTCCTGACCGCACCGTCAACTTCGAGGACATTGAGCTCCAAGAAGATCCCTCCTATCGTGAACACACAGTTGCTATTCTTGAAGAGACTGAACGCAAGACTCGCAACAACTCAATCAAATTTCTCAAAGTCAAGTGGTCACACCATTCCGATCGTGAAGCTACCTGGGAACGCGAGGATCACCTCCGTTCTGAGTACCGGCGTTCTTTCAGTCCTAGATCTCGGGACGAGATCCTTTCGTAGTGGTGGAGTGTTGTAACACCCCGGATGTAACTTTCCCAATTTGTACTCCAACTCTTGCCGTTTCCGGCATTAAGCTATATTTATTTCCTCGGGTTCGGGTCTTTGTCTCCGTGTGTTGTTGTCATTGTCATGCATCTCATATCATGTCATCATGTGCATTGCTTTTGCATACGTGTTCATCTCATGCATTCGAGCATTTTTCCCGTTGTCCGTTTTGCATTCCGGCGCTTCGTTCTCCTCCGGTGGTCATTTCTAGCTTTCTTTCGTGTGTAGGGATTAAACATTTCCAGATTGGACCGAGACTTGCCAAGCGGCCTTAGTTTACTACCGGTAGACCGCCTGTCAAGTTTCGTATCATTTGGACTTCGTTTGATACTCCAACGGTTAACCGAGGGACCGAAAAGGCCTCGTGTGAGTTGCAGCCCAACACCCCTCCAATTTGGCCCAAAACCCACCTAAGTCTTCTCCATCATCTAGATCATTCGATCATGACCGCGTGGCCAAAAACTGCACCTCATTTGGACTCTCCTAGCTCCCTCTACCTCTATTTAAAGAACCCCTCCGTTTTTGGATCTCCTTCCTCCCCGAAACCCTAGAAAATCCCCTCACGCGCACCGGACATGTCCGCCACCACCGGACGAATCCCGCCGCCGCGCCCCAGCCTCTAGCCGCCTGCCATGTGGCCTCCCCGCGCCGCCTCCTCCGCCGGCCCGCCGCAGCCCATCGCAGGCCCTCCCCGCCGCCACTCAGGCCCGCGCGCTGCCGCCGC
>NC_041384.1:582000261-582002709 GCF_002162155.2 Triticum dicoccoides | reverse complement strand
CGCCGGCCCGGCCCCGCGCCGCCATCCGCTGCCCGGCCGTTGCGTCCGCTCCCCCTCGTCGCCCTCGCCGGCCGCCGGCGACCTCGGATCCGCCGGCCGGGGAATAGTGCCTCGCCGGCCCCGCCTCAATTTCCGCGCCGGGTCAAACCCTAGATCTCTGAGGTGTTTTTTTCACTAAGTCCCGAGATTTGCAGATCCAAGTGCCCCTGTTCATAGCTCCATAACTTTACATCCGTAGCTCCGATTCATGCATATAGCATATCAAAATGTTCATCTCAGAGAGTACATCATTTAATTCCATTGCATCATTTTCATTTGAGTTCATATTGATGCCCGAAATGCTGTTAGAAGAGGGCCACTTGAGTTAATTGTCAGATCTACTACTCCGTTTAGTTTTTTGTCATTTTTGCCATGATTAATGTGTGCATGATATGCCCTGATGCTCTACATATCTATTGTTAAGGGTTTTGTCATCTTTCCAGAGGTGCAACCCATGTATTTTTGTGATGTGTGTGGTGACTAGTGCAAGCTTGCAAAGTGGTGCACTTGCTAATTTTGTTTTCAGGGACTTAGCAATTTCACTAAGTCCTGGACCTGTTTATCTCATGATGCCATATGTTCATGTTGTTTCCTATTGATCTGTGCCTCTTTTGAGGATGATCAGTAAGGATGTTTTGTTAATATTGTAGTGCTCTATCCATCCATGTCTTTGTTTGAAATTATGGAGCACCCTAGCTTGAGACAATCGAGCTCTACTTTTGCTACTTTGTGAATCTGGTCAGATTGTCAACTTGTTTGCAATTTTGCCGATGTTGTTGTAGTTGATCCGTGCATGCTATGCTATTGTTCTTGCCATTTCTAGCTTGCATTTTGTGCCTTCTTGATAGATGTATGCTTGTCTTGCCATGACTTGCACCGTAGTGAGTGCATCGAGCTCGTAAACATGCCTACTTGAGCTATATTTCAGCTTGCTCCAGTTTTCACTAAGTATGAAAACTGATTATGTTTTTGCTATGTTCACATGCTTGCAATTGTATTTTCGATCCCTTTTGGCTCAAGGTCACTAAGGGACTTTTGTTAAGCTCTTTGAGTAGCTCCATGCCATGCTTTACTTTGCCATGTTCAGGTCCTGTAGAATATAGTTTTGTTGCTCCAAAGAGTGCTACTTGATCCGAAATTCCAGACAAGTGTTAATTTCACTAAGTGTGAGATCTATTTGCCATATGCATTTTTGCCATGCTTGTTTGAACCTGTTAATGGATGAATTGGCCGTAGCTCAGTGCTAGACTTTTGTTAAGCATCTTGAATGCATCCCTGCCATATATTTTGTTGTCATGTTTGGGTGCTGTAGCATGTTCATCTCATTGCATTTAGATGGCTATTTGCTGTAAATCGCAGACCGGTGTCATTTTTGAATCGCGTGCCATTTCCAAACCGTAACTCCGATTCCGGCGTTCTTTATATCATTTTCAAGCGATTTCATCTCATCTTTCCAATGGCACACTTGGATTTCCAAGTTGATGCCAGGTTCATGCATTTCCTGTCATATCTTGCATTTCGCATCCCGCATAGCATACCATCTTTGCATTGCGTTGTTTGAGTTTGCACGTGGTTGATTGTATCCTTGTTGCTTGTTTGTCTTGTTTGGGTAGAGCCGGGAGATGAGTTCGCTAACAAGGAGCCCGTTGAGTTTGCTTTCGAGGATCCAGTCAACTTTGATAACTATGCAGGCAAGATGATCATACCCTCGAAATCACTACTATCTTTGCTATGCTAGTTTGCTCGCTCTTTTGCTATGACATTGCTACGATGCCTACCATTTGCTTTCAAGCCTCGCAAATTGCCATGTCAAACCTCTAACCCACCATGTCCTAGCAAACCGTTGATTGGCTATGTTACCGCTTTGCTCAGCCCCTCTTATAGCGTTGCTAGTTGCAGGTGAAGATTGGAGGTCGTTCCTTGTTGGAACATCTTTTATTTACTTGTTGGGATATCATTATATTGCTATGCTATCTTAATGCATCTATATACTTGGTAAAGGGTGGAAGGCTCGGCCTCTCGCCTAGTGTTTTGTTCCACTCTTGCCGCCCTAGTTTCCGTCATATCGGTGTTATGTTCCCGGATTTTGCGTTCCTTACGCGGTTGGGTTATAATGGGAACCCCTTGATAGTTCACCTTGATTAAAGCTTTTCCAGCAATGCCCAACCTTGGTTTTACCATTTGTCACCTAGCCCTTTTCTTTCCCTTGGGTTCTGCAGACTCAAGGGTCATCTTATTTTAACCCCCCCCCCCACCCCGGGCCAGTGCTCCTCTGAGTGTTGGTCCACCTGTCAGCTACCGGTGGCCACCAGGGGCAACTCTGGGCTAGCCTACCCATACCTAGGACAATCTGAGTGTGCCCTGACGGGATTTGTCGGCACATTCGGGCGGTGTTGCTGGTCTTGTTTT
>NC_041384.1:581938447-582000192 GCF_002162155.2 Triticum dicoccoides | reverse complement strand
GTGGCCACCAGGGGCAACTCTGGGCTAGCCTACCCATACCTAGGACAATCTAAGTGTGCCCTGACGGGATTTGTCGGCACATTCGGGCGGTGTTGCTGGTCTTGTTTTAACCTGTCGAAGTGTCTTGAATTACCGAGATACCGAGTCTGATCGGAACGTCTTGGGAAGAGGTTTATTCCTTCGTTGATCGTGAGAGCTTGTCATGGGCTAAGTTGGGACACCCCTGCAGGGATTTGAACTTTCGAAAGCCGTGCCCGTGGTTATGGGCAGATGGGAATTTGTTAATGTCCGGTTGTAGATAACTTGAACCTTAATTAATTAAAATGAATCAACTGAGTGTGTTACCGTGATGGCCTCTTCTCGGTGGAGTCCGGGAAGTGGACACGGTGTTGGAGTAATGTTTGCGCAGGTTGCTCTTTAGTTTCTCACTCGTGCTTTGCCTCCTCTTCTCGCTCTCTTTTGCGAACAGGATAGCCACCATATTTGCTAGTCACTTGCTGCAGCTCCACATATATTTACCTTGCCATACCTATAAGCTTAAATAGTCTTGATCGCGAGGGTGCGAGATTGTTGAGTCCCTGTGGCTCACAGATTACTATTACACCAGATGCAGGGCCTGATGATCCCGCTCCAGGAGACGCATTTGAGCTCAAGTGGGAGTTCGACGAAGACTCTCAACGTTACTATGTTTCCTTTCCCGATGATCAGTAGTGGTGCCCAGTTGGGGGTTATTGGGACCGTGTCGCATGTTGGGTTTTCTTCTATTTTGGCGCCGTAGTTAGGCCATGAGTGTTTGGATGATGTAATGTTATTTATGTACTTGATTGACGTGGCGAGTGTAAGCCAACTATGTTATCTCCCCTTTATTATTTATATTACATGGGATGTTGTGAATATTGCCTAACTGGCGACATATGCCTTCAATGCGATTATGCCTCTAAGTCGTGCCTCGACACGTGGGAGATATAGTCGCATCGAGGGTGTTACAGCCTCCTCAAGTGCTCTAGGTCTTCGTGAGCAAGCAAGTTGGATGCACACCCACTTAGTTCTTTTGTTGAGCTTTCATACATTTATAGCTCTAGTGCATTCATTGCATGGCAATCCCTACTCCTTGCATTGACATCAATTGATGGGCATCTCCCTAGCCCATTGATTAGCCGCGTCGATGTGAGACTTTCTCCTTTTTGTCTTCTCCACATAACCACCATCATTATATTCTATTCCACCCATAGTGCTATATCCATGGCTCACGCTCATGTATTGCGTGAAGATTGAAAAAGGTTTGAGATTACTAAAGTATGAAACAATTGCTTGGCTTGTCATCGGGGTTGTGCATGATGAGAGCATTCTTGTGTGACGAAAATGGAGCATGACCAAACTATATGATTTTGTAGGGATGAACTTTCTTTGGCCATGTTATTTTGAGAAGACATGATTGCTTAGTTAGTATGCTTGAAGTATTATTGTTTTTATGTCAACATTAAACTTTTGTCTTGAATCTTATGGATCTGAATATTCTTGTGAAAGTGCAACTATCCCTAGGTGGTTTTGGTAATTCATAACAACATATAGCTCATTGAGCTAATGCTATTCCAAGATGACTATTTTAGGAAAGCTCAATGATTGGCATGGCATGGATGTGAAAGTGGAACCCTCAAAATGCTAAGGATAAAGGATTGGCTCAAGCTCAAAAGCTCAAGACTCTTCATTTTATATTTTAGTGATCCAAGATCACATTGAGTCTTTAGGAAAAGACAATACTATCAAGGAGGGATGAGGTGTTGCTTAATGAGCCTCTTGCTTCATGTGCTTAGTGATATTCTCCAAAACCCTCAACTACTTTCCCATATCCACATATGACCTAAACCCTAAGCCAAACTCGGTCCTACCGATTCTTTCTATCCGGCGCCACCGAGTTTCACTTGTCATAAGCCACTGCCAAACCCTAGCAATTCGGTTATACCGATAGGGATCTCGGTCTCACCGAGATGGGATTGCAAACTCTTTGTTTCCCTTTCGTAACTTTTCGGTCTCACCGAAAGAGCGAATCGGTCCCACCGAGATTGTAGTGTAAACTCTCCGTTTCCTTTTTGTAACCTTTCGGTCTCACCGAAAGAGCAAATCGGTCCCACCAAGTTTACCTGACCAACTCTCTGGTTAGCTTATTACCAAACTTGGTCTCACCGAGTTTGTGTAATCGGTCTCACCGAGATTACGTTATGCCCAAACCCTAACCATATCGGTCCTACCGAGTTGCATGTCGGTCCCACCGAAAATCTCTAACGGTCACTAGGTTTACCTTTTCGGTCCGACCGAGTTTTTTGATTCGGTCCCATCGATATTGGAAAACTGTGTGTAACGGTTGGATTTTGTGTGGAGGCTATATATACCCCTCCACCTCCTCTTCATTCGTGGAGAGAGCCATCAGAACACATACACAATTCCAACTCATATGTTCTGAGAGAGAACCACCTACTCATGTGTTGAGACCAAGATATTCCATTCCTACCATATGAATCTTGATCTCTAGCCTTCCCCAAGTTGCTTTCCACTCAAATCTTCTTTCCACAAAATGCAAATCCTATGAGAGAGAGTTGAGTGTTGGGGAGACTATCATTTGAAGCACAAGAGCAAGGAGTTCATCATCAACACACCATTTGTTACTTCTTGGAGAGTGGTGTCTCCTAGATTGGCTAGGTGTCACTTGGGAGCCTCCGACAAGATTGTGGAGTTGAACCAAGGAGTTTGTAAGGGCAAGGAGATCGCCTACTTCGTGAAGATCTACCGCTAGTGAGGCAAGTCCTTCGTGGGTGATGGCCATGGTGGGATAGACAAGGTTGCTACTTCGTGGACCCTTTGTGGGTGGTTGCTTCTTCGTGGACCCTTCGTGGGTGGAGCCCTCTGTGGACTCGGGCAACCGTCACCCTTCGTGGGTGGAGCCCTCCGTGGACTCGCGCAACCGTTACCCTTCGTGGGTTGAAGTCTCCATCAACGTGGATGTAGGATAGCACCACCTATCCGAACCACGGGAAAAACATCCGTGTCTCCAATTGCGTTTGAATTCTCCAAACCCTTCCCTTTACATTCTTGCAAGTTGCATGCTTTACTTTCCGCTGCCAATATACTCTTTGCATGCTTGCTTGAATTGTGTGATGATTGCTTGACTTGTCCTACAATAGCTAAAATCTGCCAAGAACTAAAATTGGGAAAAGGTTAAGTTTTTATTTGGTCAAGTAGTCTAATCACACCCCCCCCCTCTAGACATACTTTCGATCCCACAAGTGGTATCAGAGCTTTGGTCTCCATTTGCTTTGATCTCCATAGCTTTTGGTGGTCATAGCCTTGGTTTCACAACCTAGGAGAGTATGGCGTCTAGCGAGGGAAATTATCACCGTAGAGGTCCTTACTTTGATGGTACTAATTTTGCTAGTTGGAAGCATAAAATGAAAATGCATATTCTTTGACATAACCCCGCCGTTTGGGCTATTGTGTGTGTTGGTTTGCAAGGTGACTTCTTTGATGGGAAAGAACCAAACCGTGAAGCTACCGCGGATGAGTTGAAGATGTTGCAATACAATGCTCAAGCTTGTGATATTCTCTTCAACGGATTGTGCCCCGAAGAATTCAAAAAAATCAGCCGTCTTGAGAATGCAAAGGAAATTTGGGACACTTTGATTGATATGCACGAAGGTACCGACTCCATCAAGGAATCCAAGTTGGATGTGCTTCAAGGTCAACTTGACAAGTTCAAAATGAAGGATGGTGAAGGTGTTGCTGAAATGTACTCCAGGCTTGCTCTCATCACAAATGAGATTGCCGGCTTAGGAAGTGAAGAGATGACCGATAGATTCATCATCAAGAAGATTCTAAGAGCCTTGGATGGAAAATATGATACCGTGTGCACATTGATCCAAATGATGCCCAATTACAAAGATCTCAAGCCAACGGAGGTGATTGGAAGAATTGTTGCTCATGAGATGTCACTTAAGGATAAAGAGGAACTTCACAACAAATCAAGTGGTGCCTACAAAGCCTCATGTGAAGCCCCTACATCATCAAGTGAGAAACAAAACTTCAATGAAGAATTGAGCTTAATGGTGAAGAACTTCAACAAGTTCTACAAGAGTAGAAGCAAAGATAGAAGCTTCAAGTCAAGGTCCTACAATGACAAAAGATCTTCTAGTCGAGAGCGAAACTGCTACAGTTGTGGAAGACCCGGGCACTATTCCAATGAGTGTACGGCTCCCTACAAGAGAAGAGAAGATTCTCCAAAAAGAAGAAGCAAAGAATCACCACCAAGAGAGAGAAGGAGTAGAGATGATCGTTATGAACGAAGATACTCACGGAGAAGCAAGGATTCGAAAAGGAAGAAAAAATCATCAAGGAGCTACACAAAACGAAGACATCAAGCTCATGTTGGTGAATGGGTATCCGGCTCCGACTCCGACAGCCACTCCGAGAGAAGTTATCACTCCGACTCCGAAGATACTCAAGATGAAGGTGTTGCCGGTCTAGCACTTGTGTCAACCAACTCCTACGACATATTTGACTCACCAAATGAAGGAATTGGAAGATGCTTCATGGCCAAAGGTCCTAAGGTAACACACCCCGAGTATGTTGATTTCAATAGTGATGAAGATGACTTGTTAGGTGATGATTTTCTTGTTGACAACTCTAGTGATGAATACTATGATGAAATGTCAATTAATCATGCTAATCAAGAGAAAACGAATGACAATGATAAGGAGAAGATTGAGGCTCTAACTAAAGAACTAAACACTCTTAATTTAGCTCATGAAACTATCTTCGAAGATCATCGAGAACTTTTAAGAGCTCATGAGAAATTACGCTTTGAAAAGCTCAATCTTGAGCAAGAGCATGAGTTCTTAAAAGCAATCAATGATGATCTCCGCAAGAACAGTTCTTCTTACATTGCCAAGCGTCTACTCTTATCCACTTACATGCCTCAAGTCAAGTCTAGTAACAAGAACAAGAAAGATTCTTCCTCTAGCAGTAACAATGATCATGCTAAATCCAATATTGTTGCTTCTAGTAGTTCTCTTGATACCACTAATGATTCTCTTAGCCAAGTTACACTTGAGCAAGAAAATAGCTTATTGAAGGGAATTATAGAGAAAGAAGTGTACAAAAGCCTTGCCGGGAGTAAGCAATTCAAGGAAATTGTGCGCAAACAAGGAATGCACCGGAAGAATCAAGGTGTTGGTTTTGAACGAAAGTTCAATGCCAATGGAGTTGAGTGGGAAGAAGATCAATACCCCAAGACAAAGTTTGTTCCTCAACAAGAGAAGTATGATACTTCTTTCAAGAGGACACAAGCTCAAGATGATCTTCCACCACAAGACTACAAGCAAAAAGGCAAGGACAAGCTTCAAGAGGAAATTGATGCATTTGAAGAAGCTCCTAAGACCTTAGTCAAGTGGATTCCCAAGACTACTTCAAGTTCCACTTCATCAAGTATGACTACAACTCCAAGGATTCCCATCAAGATGGTGTGGATCCAAAAGAAGAAGAACTAGAGAGTTCTTGAGGGTGACTCCGACAACATACTTCACTCTTATCATTTTGGCAAGAACAAGTGCAATCAACTTCCACATCTTGCACTAGTTCAAGGAGTCACAAACCCTTTTGTTGGTAAGACAAGGGACAAGGTAACCTAAAAGTTTTCATGGACATCATCTTGTGTGTGCATCACTCTATGTCTATGGATATCCTTGTTTGTTCCTTGTGGGACTAACCCATGTAGGTATTGAAAGTGCAATTCACTCAAATGGATAGCTCCAACTGATCTACATCAACATTGAGCATCCACATCTTCAACATCTACATGAAGTCATCATCGACAAAACCCGAGGTTAGTTCATCCCTCTAAGGGGGGATATCACATCTAGGGGGAGCTTTACTCTAAGACTTGAGCTAAAGCAACTCTAAAGATGTGAACACAACAATGCTTTATGTAAAAGTGGTAACCCCACTTGAGCTTAAACGATGAGTATGACCTATGATCAAGTGTTCTCACTTGACTCCTAAGTCAATATACTCATATATAGATGACCTTGTCATCGCAAATTGCTTGATAGATGCTAGAATTGGTTGTGCATGCCTTGTCACATATTTCATTTGCCATCTTATTGTGTGAGCATGCTGGTGGCATATTTTACTCATTCGAGGACATCCACTTGTTGTTTTGATTGTTTGGTTTTATTTCCTTTTGCCAAGTGGATGGACAAGAATGCCTAAGAACCTCCTCTAGCTATCTATGATTTTCTCGTCTCAAACTCTATTCATGCTACATCATAAAATTTGATCAAGTCAGATTCGAACCACTCTGTGTGAGGAGCGCTCGGAGTCCCCGATTCGTCATAGACTTAAACTTCCAAAACCTCTTTATGATTCTCGGTCTGACCGATACCCCACTTTCGGTCCTACCGAGATCATTAAGTTGATCTAGGTTTTCGATCTCGGTGCAACCGATTTGAACCATTCGGTCACACCGAGTTGCAACAACTGTATATAGTTCTGCATCTCGGTGCCACCGAGTTGTTCCACTCGGTCACACCGACAGGGTCGGGCCATATATAGTCATGGGCAAAAATTTGGAAATTTCTCCGAACCCCTTCGCCCGCGCGATAGCCTGCTCTGCCAACTTGGTCTCCGGATCGTCTCCTCGCCGCCAGCCGCCTCCAGTCGCTGGTCTCCGTCGCCGTCAACGGAAATTCAACCCCGTCGTTGCCGCCGTAGCGAGTCTCCGCCGAACTAGGGTATGGACTCGATCTTTGTGCTATTCCCCAATCCGATTCTTAGCACATTGTGATCATCATGATTCTTGCCACGTTTGTTAAACTTCTATCCAGTCAATGAACTCGTAGATTAGGTTTAATTCGAAAATTTGAGGGTGAGGTTTCCGCCGAAACCATCTCGGACCCACCGAGTTGAAAAACTCGGTCCCACCGATTTGGCTTATGCCATTGCACAAGTGAGACTCGGTCTGACCAAGAATTACTTATCGGTGTGACCGATTTTGGAACTCTGTGAAACCCTAGCAGTCTCAGTGCCACCGAACTGTGACTCGGTCTGACCGAGTTCACTAGTTTAGGTGCCAAAACTGCTTCGGTATCACCGAGTTTAGAAATCGGTAGATCCGAGATGCTTTCAGTGGGAAACTAAAACTAAGTTTTTGAATTATTCTTTTGCAAAAATCTCTGCATTTTGTGATGCTTATCCACTCTATCTCATCTATAACCTATTCACAGGGTCAGCAGTCAGAGCTTGCATCATGTTAGACCAAAGTGATAGCCAGAACTTGTCAGAGCAGCAAGTGCAGATGAGTGAGGGCACTAGTCCCTCAAGTTCCTCAGATGATGGCAGCTGGAGCACCCCTAGCAATCTGCCTAAAGCTGCCACAAGACAGAGAAAGAAGAGAACCTCAGACTCAGAAGATGAGGATTATGTGGCAGAAGAGGAAGCAACTTCCAAGAGAGTTGAGCCAGCACAGGGCATAAAACCAGGGATGAAGATCAAAAGGACAGCAGGCAGGCAGCCTATGTCAAAGGCCAGAGCTTCAACTGAGAAGCCCACTCCCATTGAGCCAGTTGCTGCTGAAAGCAAGAAGAGGAAAGAAAGGGTGAAGAAAACTGTAGCCAGAGTGCTTGGCAAGGCTTCCATCATGGAAGATGAGGAGGAAGAAGAAGAGGTAGCTGCACCAGCACCTAAGGCACCCAAGCTGATGGGTGATGCCATAAGAACAGGGGCAGCTGCTTCCAAGGCCAAGCCAGCTCCAAAGCCAAAGCCAAAGAGGAACACAAGAAGCATCCCAGCTACTGAGAAGAACAAGGCCCCAGTGCCTGAAGATGCAGAAGAAGAAGAAGAGAATGTTCTTAGAAAGCTCAAGCCCAAGATCCCAGACCACAACGATGCTCATCCTGTGGCTGAGGATATGAAACTCAGGAGAGATTCAGGGCTCCGAAAGTGGAGAGAAGCAGACCCGTATGCTTCAAGGAGAAGGACTGCAGTTGACTACAGGTTTCACACCAAGGAGCAGCAAGACTTTTATGAGACAGTGCTGCTAGACAAGAAGCCAATTGTCTGTGATATGAGATGGGTTGATTGGCAATACATCAAGGACAACGAAGAGTACTACCCTGGAGTGCAGGACAGCTTCAAGGCATGTGGAGTAGAGGACTTTGTTGGGCAGAAGCTCACAAAGTGGAACGAGGAACTCATCATGCAGTTCTACTCCACAGCCCATTTCTATCCAGATGGCAGGATTGTATGGATGTCAGAGGGTACGAGGTACCAGTCTACAGTTGCTGAATGGGCTCAGCTGATTAATGCCCCAGAAGAGCATGACGATGACTTGGACATTTATGCCAAGAAGAAGATGGACCACAACTCAATGTCAAACATGTACAAGGAGATTCCAAATGAAGCACTTGATACGTTCAAGTTTGGCTCAGTACACTATCTTCTGTTAGGGCTGCCAACCATCAACTGGATTCTTAGGCACACCCTATTGCCCAAGTCTGGAGATCACAAGATGATCAGGGGCCACACGATCAACTTGCTTCATATCTTTGACATGCCACAGAAATTCAAAGTCATGAGCCTTATGATTGAAACAATCAAGAGGACAGCAGCAGACCAGAAGAGGAGCTGTAGATATGCCCCACAGATTCAGGAGCTCATCAACTCTAAGATGGGCACGGGCATATACTTATTGGACAAGGAACACCTGCCCATCCGTCCAGACTTTGAAGATAATCAAGTGGTCATGACTGAGAATGAGCCATCATCTGCCCAAGCACAAGCCAAGAAGGAGAAGGCGAGGAAGGAGAAAGCTACCAAGATGCCTACTCAAGAGGAGGCATCTGAATATTTCCTGAAAACCAAACAAGAGCAGCTTGGTTACTTGATTGCATCCACCCTGCGGATTGAGCAAGGACTAGCCACCCTAACTCAGAACCAGGCAAGCTTAGAGAGGATCATGGAACAAAAATTCTATGACTTGTATGTCAAAGTGACAGAGATTCAGACTGCAGTGGAGCAGCTCCAGGATGACATGCAGGAGAGGAGAGGCAAGACTACAACTGATGCCTTTGCCAGAGTGCCACGAGGTCCGAGGTCGTCTGCAGTGCCAGTTGCTAACCCCAGAGCCACCACGTCTGCACCAGCTACAGCCTCAGTTCCACCAGCTCCAGCGTCCACTTCAGCCTCGACTCCGACCACGTCTACAGAAGGCTTAGTCCTTGGAGTGCTCCGGACTCCACCACCACCTGAAGATCAAGCCTGAGTGTCGACTTAGCACTATGCATTTTCTAGGAACTTTTTGGTAACTTGTTGCCAAAGGGGGAGAAAATGTATAGATCATAGGCTTCGAGAGAGAGTGTTGCTTTTATTCTCTCTTGTTTTATTTGGTGGTTTTTCGAACTTTGTTTGCTTTTGTGTGAGATACTATGTCATTGCTCGTGAGACATTGATGATCATGTGTTTGATCATAAGCTACACTTAATGTTTGCTTAATATTATCATCTTATCTATCTTATGTGATCATTCACTATTCTTGGTGATGAGTGCATGTATTTCATTCTTATCATTTTAAGTGCTCCACCAAGATGTATGTGCCATGGAAGAGTAACCCATGACTCTTAACTCTTTGTGCATTTGCAGTCCAAAGCAAATTTTAAATATGCACAAATTTAGGGGGAGCTCTTACTTGTCACATACTTCTCAAAGCGACGATATATTTCATGCTTATTATCATTTGTCGAAGCTTTGATCTATATGTTGTCATCAATTACCAAAAAGGGGGATATTGAAAGTGCAACTATCCCTAGGTGGTTTTGGTAATTCATAACAACATATAGCTCATTGAGCTAATGCTATTCCAAGATGACTATTTCAGGAAAGCTCAATGATTGGCATGGCATGGATGTGAAAGTGGAACCCTCAAAATGCTAAGGACAAAGGATTGGCTCAAGCTCAAAAGCTCAAGACTCTTCATTTTATATTTTAGTGATCCAAGATCACATTGAGTCTTTAGGAAAAGCCAATACTATCAAGGAGGGATGAGGTGTTGCTTAATGAGCCTCTTGCTTCATGTGCTTAGTGATATGCTCCAAAACCCTCAACTACTTTCCCATATCCACATATGACCTAAACCCTAAGCCAAACTCGGTCCTACCGATTCTTTCTATCCGGCGCCACCGAGTTTCACTTGTCATAAGCCACTGCCAAACCCTAGCAATTCGGTTCTACCGATAGGGATCTCGGTCTCACCGAGATGGGATTGCAAACACTCTGTTTCCCTTTCGTAACTTTTCGGTCTCACTGAAAGAGCGAATCGGTCCCACCGAGATTGCAGTGTAAACTCTCCGTTTCCTTTTTGTAACCTTTCGGTCTCACCGAAAGAGCAAATCGGTCCCACCGAGTTTACCTGACCAACTCTCTAGTTAGCTTATTACCAAACTCGGTCTCACCGAGTTTGTGTAATCAGTCTCACCGAGATTACGTTATGCCCAAACCCTAACCATATCGGTCCTACCGAGTTGCTTGTCAGTCCCACCGAAAATCTCTAACGGTCACTAGGTTTACCTTTTCAGTCCGACCGAGTTTGTTGATTCGGTCCCACCGAGATTGGAAAACTGTGTGTAACGGTTGGATTTTGTGTGGAGGCTATATATACCCCTCCACCTCCTCTTCATTCGTGGAGAGAGCCATCAGAACACATACACAATTCCAACTCATTTGTTCTAAGAGAGAACCACCTACTCATGTGTTGAGACCAAGATATTCCATTCCTACCATATGAATCTTGATCTCTAGCCTTCCCCAAGTTGCTTTCCACTCAAATCTTCTTTCCACAAAATCCAAATCCTATGAGAGAGAGTTGAGTGTTGGGGAGACTATCATTTGAAGCACAAGAGCAAGGAGTTCATCATCAACACACCATTTGTTACTTCTTGGAGAGTGGTGTCTCCTAGATTGGCTAGGTGTCACTTGGGAGCCTCCGACAAGATTGTGGAGTTGAACCAAGGAGTTTGTAAGGGCAAGGAGATCGCCTACTTCGTGAAGATCTACCGCTAGTGAGGCAAGTCCTTCGTTGGCGATGGCCATGGTGGGATAGACAAGGTTGCTACTTCGTGGACCCTTTGTGGGTGGTTGCTTCTTCGTGGACCCTTCGTGGGTGGAGCCCTCCGTGGACTCGTGCAACCGTTACCCTTCGTGGGTGGAGCCCTTCGTGGACTCGCGCAACCGTTACCCTTCGTGGGTTGAAGTCTCCATCAACGTGGATGTAGGATAGCACCACCTATCCGAACCACGGGAAA
The DNA here is from genome assembly GCF_002162155.2 of Triticum dicoccoides. Lineage (NCBI taxonomy): Eukaryota > Viridiplantae > Streptophyta > Magnoliopsida > Poales > Poaceae > Triticum > Triticum dicoccoides. The sequence goes on along the minus strand of NC_041384.1, from coordinate 581,988,850 downwards.
AACATCCGTGTCTCCAATTGCGTTTGAATTCTCCAAACCCTTCCCTTTACATTCTTGCAAGTTGCATGCTTTACTTTCCACTACCAATATACTCTTTGCATGCTTGCTTGAATTGTGTGATGATTGCTTGACTTGTCCTACAATAGCTAAAATCTGCCAAGAACTAAAATTGGGAAAAGGTTAAGTTTTTATTTGGTCAAGTAGTCTAATCATCCCCCCTCTAGACATACTTTCGATCCCACATCTTGCTACAATAAAGAGAAATACATGATGAATATTTTAGGTGGCATTACACATCAAAAATTCTGTTTTTATCATTTACCTACTCGAGGACGAGCAGGAATTAAGCTTGGGGATGCTGATACGTCTCCAACGTACCTATAATTTTTGATTGTTCCATGCTATTATATTATCTGTTTTGGATGTTTATGGGCTTTATTAAACACTTTTATATTATTTTTGGGACTAACCTATTAACCCAGAGCCCAGTGCCAGTTTCTATTTTTTCCTTGTTTTAGAGTATTGTAGAAAAGGAAAATCAAACGGAGTCCAATTGACCTGAAACTTCACAGAACTTATTTTTGGACCAGAAGAAGCCCATGGAGTATCGGAGATGGACCAGGAGAGTCTCGGGCTTCCCACGAGGGTGGGGGCGCGCCCCCTGCCTCGTGGACAGCCCGGAGGTCCATATATACCCATATACCCTAAAAACTTCGGGCAACACAATAGATCGGGAGTTCCACCGCCAGAAGCCTCCGTAGCCACCGAAAACCAATCTAGACCCGTTCCAGCACCCTGCCGGAGGGGGAATCCTTCTCTGGTGGCCATCTTCATCATCCCGGAACTCTCCATGACGAGGAGGGAGTAGTTCTCTCTCAGGGCTGAGGGTATGTACCAGTAGCTATGTGTTTGATCTCTCTCTCTCTCTCTCTCGTGTTCTTGAGGTGGTACGATCTTGATGTATCACGAGCTTTGCTATTATAGTTGGATCTTATGATGTTTCTCCCCCTCTACTCTCCTGTAATGGATTGAGTTTTCCCTTTGAAGTTATCTTTCGGATTGAGTCTTTAAGGATTTGAGAACACTTGATGTATGTCTTGCGTGGGATACCCGTGGTGACAATGGGGTATTCTATTGATCCACTTGATGTATGTTTTGGTGATCAACTTGCGGGTTCCACCCATGAACCTATGCATAGGGGTTGGCACACGTTTTCGTCTTGACTCTCTAGTAGAATCTTTGGGGCACTCTTTGAAGTTCTTTGTGTTGGTTCGAATAGATGAATCTGATATTGTGTGATTCAGCTCGTATAATCATACCCACGGATACTTGAGGTGACATTGGAGTATCTAGGTGACAATAGGGTTTTGGTTGATTTGTGTCTTAAGGTGTTATTCTAGTACGAACTCTATGATAGATTGAACGGCAAGAATAGCTTCATGTTATTTTACTACGGACTCTTGAATAGATCGATCAGAAAGGATAACTTTGAGGTGGTTTCCTACCCTACCATAATCTCTTCATTTGTTCTCCGCTATTAGTGACTTTGGAGTGACTCTTTGTTGCATGTTGAGGGATAGTTATGTGATCCAATTATGTTATTATTGTTGAGAGAACTTGCACTAGTGAAAGTATGAACCCTAGGCCTTGTTTCAACGCATTGTAATACCGTTTACGCTCACTTTTATCATTAGTTACCTTGCTGTTTTTATATTTTCAGATTACAAAAACATTTATCTACCATCCATATACCACTTGTATCACCATCTCTTCGCCAAACTAGTGCACCTATACAATTTACCATTGTATTGGGTGTGTTGGGGACACAAGAGACTCTTTGTTATTTGGTTGCAGGGTTGCTTGAGAGAGACCATCTTCATCCTACACCTCCTACGGATTGATAAACCTTAGGTCATCCACTTGAGGGGAATTTGCTACTGTCCTACAAACCTCTGCACTTGGAGGCCCAACAACGTCTACAAGAAGAAGGTTTTGTGGTAGACATCAGCCCTCCATCGAAAGAGGCATCGCTGGTGGAGTCAAGGCCGGTGCGCCGCCCTGTCCTCCTCTTCCCCGAGAGCCACGTCGGCCTAGGCCTCGCCCCCTCCCCCTTCCCCTCGTGGCCGGTTCCGCCACCACGGGCTCTTGGGAAGGAGGGACGCGCTGTCGAGCAGAGACCCTCGCCGCCACCGTCGAAGGACCGGCGCCCCCTCTCGCCATGACAGATGAAAGAGCGGAGCCGAGGTGGAAGGAGAGGGATGATGAAAGATTGTGGGAGGCTCCCCCTCCCCCTTCTTATAAAGGGGCGGGGTCGGGACTCGGCCAATCCAACCATCAGGGGCGCAGGGAATCGAGGTCGACCCACTGCCCCAATCAGCAGCGGCCTGTCCCCGCCTTGCCATTCAAGGCCCTCACCCACCGCCTACCACCTTCAGAGCACGGGGGACACGTGGCGGAAGAGCGAAAACCGAGGGGACAGATGAGACAGACATTCTTCACCCCGTGGTCATGCGGCGCGGGGGCCTTGAAGACCACGACCCGAGCCCATTCAGTAAATGAGCCGTGCCTCTGCGTTTTCCACTTTTTACGGGGAAGGCGCGAGCCGCCTCTTTACTATGATGTGACGCATGCGTGCGGAAACCGCCCCACGCACGACCCTCACGTCATGCATGACCCTCCACGTCACGCGTTCAACGCAGGTCGTGGGGAAGCGCAACGGACGGGAAATTACTGTTGTAAAAATCCGCCCCACATGCCCGCGCACCGTTCTGGGCCTAGCCCAACAATGCGTTGCGCTTATGTGTGGCCCAGGCCCGGGGGCTCCTGTTGGTGTACAAAAGTAGGGGCTCTCCTTTTGCACCCCTTTACATGTGCACGGGCAGTCAGAGCCGCGCCCACGGCCACACTAAGCAGGGCAGAGGAGGGATGCCGGAGCACAAGACGACCAGAGCAACGCCAAGACCAAAGATGCAGAGAGAGCAAGAGGGCGAGGTGTACTCCCCCGGCAAGACTCTTGCTGGGGTGGCTTCCGCAGCCTCGGCAAGATCCTTTCTGGGGCAACTTGCCTGAGACCAGCAGAGCGCGTCACCCTTGAGCCTAAGGGGTTCCTATGCCATATTGGGACAAAGGCTCGGGAGGCACCTCCGTGGTGTCATGCAGATCTTTGTAGAGATCATAGACACGCAAGATCAGATGGAAACGAGAAGACGACGACCCTTGGCGAGATTCTTGCCATGGAGATCCACGAGACCCCCGGCAAGATCCTTGCCGGGGACGAGCACGGTGCCGCAGGGAAACCCTTGTAGAGCCCTCGGCAAGACCCTTGCCGAGGACATCTATGAGGCCGCACCCAGGCCCGCGTCCACCAGGACTCCACCGCCGCTTCCATACAACTGCCGGCTCAACCAGTTGAGCAGGCATCTGCGTGGCAGCGCGCGGCCTCTACACCAACTCAGCAAGCACCTGCGTGGTGGCATGCAGATCTTCGTGAAGGCTCCACCATCGCGCCAGCCCAGTGGCCAGCCAACGTGGCGCTGCAAAACCTCGTCAGCTTGGACGCGCGTCGGAGCCTGGCGAGGTGATGACAGCTGGGACGAGCTTCTCTGTCGTCCCCAATAAAGCAAGAGGGGCACGTCGGCAGCACATTAAATGCCTTTGTCCGGCGATGCCAGGGGATAGACTCAGCCCCTGTACACCTTTCCACCTCCTGTGTGCCACTGTGGCAACCCCTTTTGTCTATAAAAGGAGGCCCGAGGCGTACTGGAGAGGGATTCAAATCTTTTTGACTAGAGAGCCACCGCAGCTAGTTAAAGAACACAAGAACACCTCAATACACATAAAAGCAGGACTAGGGTTTTACGCGTCTCCGCGGCCTGAACCTGGGTAAACAATTCGTGTGCTGACCGCCAGACCCGCTCTTCGCACAACCCCGCGCCCGCCAATCGTAGAAGGGATCCCAGTGACCCCATAGGTGTCGTTCCCCACCGACAATGATGGAAAGGAAAACTGTGCTCAATTTGTAGAAGAAGAATTCTAGAAAATGTTTGACAAAAAATCTTTGAATGATGAGCGTGATTGCAATGTTGTTGGTATGAACTCTTTGAATATCCATGATGCTAATGATATGCAAAGCCATAAGCTTGGGAATGCTATGTTTGATGAAGATGATATTTTTAGTCCCCCAAAGTTTTGATTAGAAAATTTATTATGATGATTATTGTGATGAAATGTATGCTATAAAGAATAATGATATCCATGAAACTTATCATCATGATTTTAATGCTCAAATGGATTATGTGAATCAAGTATCCCATTATAGTTATTTTGTTGAGTTTGCTGCCACTACTATTAATGATAAGAAAATTGCTTATGAGGAGAGTCATAAATTTTTTATGCATGTGGATCATGAAAATAATGCTTTATTTGATAGCTATATCGTTGAATTCATTCATGATGCTACTGAAAATTATTATGAGAGGGGAGCATATGTGAGGGAGTCCTGGATTAAGGGGTCACCGGACAGCCGGACTATATCCTTTGGCCGGACTGTTGGACTATGAAGACACAAGATTGAAGACTTCATCCCGTGTCCGGATGGGACTCTCCTTGGCGTGGAAGGGAACCTAGGAAATACGGATATGTATATCTCCTCCTTTGTAACCGACCTTCTGTAACCCTAGCCCCCTCCAGTGTCTATATAAGCCGGAGAGTTTTAGTCCGTAGGACAACATACAATCATACCATAGGCTAGCTTCTAGGGTTTAGCCTCTCCGATCTCGTGGTAGATAAACTCTTGTACTACTCATATTATCAAGAATAAATCAAGCAGGATGTAGGGTTTTACCACCATCAAGAGGGCCCGAACCTGGGTAAAACATCGTGTCCCCTGCCTCCTGTTACCATCCGCCTTAGACGCACAGTTCGGGACCCCCTACCCGAGATCCGCCGGTTTTGACACCGACATTGGTGCTTTCATTGAGAGTTCCTTTGTCTCGTCGCCGAAAGGCTTGATGGCTCCTTCGATCATCGATAGCGATGCAGTCCAGGGTGAGACTTTTCTCCCCGGATAGATCTTTGTATTCGGCGGCTTCGCACAGCGGGCCAACTCGCTTGGCCATCTGGAGCAGATCGAGAGTCATGCCCTGGCCGCCAGGTCAGGTTTGGAAGCTTAAACTACACGGCTGACATCCGCGGAGACTTGATCTTCGACGGATTCGAGCCCCTGCCGAGTGCGCCGCACGGTCACGATGAGCATGATTTAGCTCTACCATCGGACAGTGTTCAGGAGATCGCACCGGCAACCGCTCCGATCCTCAATTCGGAGCCAATTATGCCATCCATGGACGGGCGGATAGACCCCACCACGGAGGCCATATTCTCAGCGGCGATCGAGCCAAATATTGACCTTACCCTTCATGAGAGTCGTGACGCCGAACTACCGGATTCTACCCCGGCCACGGACTCCGAACCGCCTGCGCCCGTGTCTATCGAATCCGACTGGGCGCCGACCAGGGAGTTTACCTCCACAGATATCTTTCGGCACTCTCCCTTCGGGGACATACTGAACTCACTAAGGTATCTCTCCTTGTCAGGAGAGTCCTGGACGAGCTATGCCCGGCAGGATTGGGATGCGGAAGACGAAGAAATTCTCCGCCCACCCACCACCCACTTAGTAGCCACTGTCGACGATTTGACCAACATGCTTGACTTCGACTCCGAAGACATCGACGGTATGGACGATGATGCTGGAGACGAATAGGAACCACTGCCCACAGGGCACTGGACGCCCACTTCATCATATGATGTATACATGGTGGACACACCCAAAGAAAACGACGACGAGGAACGGAAGGACGCAACGAAGGGTTGTTCCCTCGAGAAGCAGTCAAAGCGGCGGTGTAAGCGCCGCTCCAAATCCCGCCTCAGCAGAAACAACGATCATATAGACCCAGCGTTAGAACAGGGTGAACCATCGCCCGACCACGGCAACACGGAAAATCAAACCGAACAACTCGACTCCGTTGAAGATAACAGTCCGGACAACATCTAACCGGACAGGCGCCTGGAGCAACAGAATTCCCATCAAAGGCTTGTTGCCACTGCGAGGAGTCTAAAAAAGCAGAAGCAAAGGCTCAAGGCTGCGCAAGACACACTCAGAATCAGATGGAGTGAAGTACTCAACACTGCAGCGAAGTACGGCGGTAATCGCCACACCAAGAGCTACCCGAAGCGAAAGTTGCTACCTGAATTCGATGAGGAGGCCTTAGATCCCCCGTAACCAAAAATTAAAATGGCCACCTGGCCGGATAGACGACCTCGTGGCCAACATAGAGCGGCAACCGATGCCGCACACAAGCCAATACGCGATCCACGTGAGGGCTCGCATCAGAAGGACGGTGCAACTAGATCCATATACGGGCCACGCAAGCGCGCTCCAGCATGCAATGCAACACAACAAACATCCAAACACCACGGTACACCCAAATACAGGGGTGCCGCACACCCCCTATGTTTCACCGATGAGGTGCTGGACGATGAATTTCCAGAGGGATTCAAACCCGTAAACATAGATGCGTACGACGGAACAACAAACCCTGGGGTCTGGATTGAGGACTACATCCTCCATATCCATATGGCTCGAGGAGACGATCTCCACGCCATCAAGTACTTACCACTCAAGCTCAAAGGGCTAGCTCGGCACTGGCTTAAAAGCCTCCCTGAAAACTCCATTGGAAGCTGGGAAGAGCTCGAAGATGCCTTTCGGTCAAATTTTCAAGGGACCTATGTCCGACCACCGGATGCAGACTATTTAAGTCATATAACTCAACAGCCCGGAGAGTCAGCCCAAAAGCTTTGGAACAGGTTCCTCACTAAAAAGAACCAAATAGTCGACTATCCGGATGCTGAAGCCTTAGCAGCTTTCAAGCATAGCGTTCGAGACGAATGGCTTGCCAGACACCTCGGCCAAGAAAAGCCGAGAACAATGATAGCATTAACAAGCCTCATGACCTGCTTTTGCGCGGGCGAGGACAGCTGGTTAGCCCGATGCAGCACCAGCGACCCAAGTACATCCAAAGTCAGGGGTGGAAACGGGAAATCACGACACAGCAAAAATAAGCGCCGGAATAAAGAAGACAACCCGAAGAGCAAGGCGGTAAACGCTGGATTCAGAAGCTCTCGGCCAGGTCAGCAAAAGCCGCCCTCCAAAGGCAACAGAGACGAACTGTCCATCCTAAACAAAATTCTGGACCAAATATGTCAGATCCATAGCACCCCTGATAAACCTACAAATCATACCCACAGAGAATGTTGGGTCTTCAAGCAGCCCGGCAAGCTCAACGCCGAACACAAGGGGCAGGATACACAAAGCGAAGACGAGGACGAGCCTTGCAAACAAAGCACTGGGGAACGGAAGAAATTCCCACCAGAAGTCAAAATAATCATCGTGTTACACGTGATAAAGGGGAGAAACAAAGCGGTACCCCTAGAGAAACATGCCCAGGGCCTATCACCGCGGAGTTCCGCCACTGGTCATCCCAACCGATCACCTTCGACCATCGGGATCACTCAGCAAGTATCCGGCGTGCAGGATGGGATGCCTTGGTATTAGATCCAATAATTCACGGATACCACTTCACACGAGTCCTAATGGACGGCGGCAGCAGTTTAAACCTGATGTATCAGGACACAGTCCGCAAAATGGGGTTAGACCCAACAAAAATTTGCTGCAACAATACTACCTTTAAAGGAGTAACGCCAGGCCCAGAGGCTCATTGCACGGGCTCCCTGCCACTAGAGGTTATATTCGGCTTCCCCGACAACTTCCGCAGCGAAAATTTAACCTTCCACATCGCTTCGTTCCAAAGTGGTTATCAAGCACTACTCGGACGCGAAGCTTTCGCTCGCTTCAACGCAATACCGCATTATGCTTTCCTCATGCTTAAGATGCCCGGTCCACATGGCATCATTACAGTAAATGGAAATATTGAGCGCTCCTTGCGCGCCGAAGACAGTACGACTGCCTTGGCAGCCGCACACTAAACGGCCTCACCAACTGAAGCATCTGACAGGTCGTTAAGACCACGGATTCAGTTAGAGGAGTCCGGCGCAGTTATATGTAATTGATATAGGTTTGATGGCTATACCCCTATTACAATACAAGGGGCTCAACGCGTGTAAACAAGCGGCAATTAGGCTCAACTTTACTCATCCTAAACTGTACATAGTTTCTTTAGCACAACCTACCTTTTTGCACGACAACTTTTCAACTAAGTTCCTCTCTTTTACAGATGACCATCGTGCTACATCCGTCCAGGATACGGCACAACAGAGACACAGACGCAGACGTGCAGCAGGGACCCGTTCCAAGGATTCTTTTTAGATTAAGACCCTGCGTAAACCTTTTTTACCGTCTCTTGTTGATACACATCCCTCGGATTCTCAGTACAATTGAGAAGGATGCTGACATCTTGGCATGTGGCCACGTCAGAATAATGCACGTACCTGGACACCAAGGGCTTATTACAAAGGGCACTGTTTAGGCCCGGTATACACCATCAAGACCGAATACCTTAGGGAGTGTTCGGCATCGCGAGTTTGGCCTTATATGCATCAGCTCCAAATCATGTCTTTGGTTAAATGTTGGGTTTGCCCGGCTCCTATGTTTTGCTGCCTTACGTTCTGCTCTATCGGCTAAGGCGGCACCAGGAGAACTACTGCGATTGTGCCCTGGTTCATCCGGACGAGCACCTTAGGAGAGAAAGCCGGAAACGGACTGTCATGATATAGCGTGAGACTGGTCAACCACTCGATGACCAATATGAATCTTCGGGATTCCTCCGCCTTAACGAAGGGCCATTTCCCGGCCAGGCATGTACGCACGCCGAATTCGGATGAGTGCGGAGCCACCAGGGGCTATATAGTAGCCCCACCGTCAAACTCCTCTGGCTAAGTGAAAGTGTTAAAGCATTATAGTCCGGTTGCCTAGTTCGCTGCACTATCACCTCCTTAATGGACCAAGACGTGGATCAAGTGTGAACACACGTCTTCTGCAAACACCCCCGCATTATATGCGTGGCGGCTGAAGCCGACGACTGCAATCTTTCAGGTTATATACATAAATACATAAACGGCCGCACAGGAGGCATCATAATACATTCGGGCAAAAGTATAAATACAACCTTTATAAACTTAATAAAACAGTGTTTTTACAATGGGAATACATGTCATTCAAACATAATATTCTTCGAGCACTGGGCCTGTATTGAACGAGTGCCTTCAAGAACTTCTTCAAAATAGTGCTCGGCAGCCACTCGGCCTATGGCCGAACCCTGCACCGCAACAGTGGTGGCACCCATCTCTGCCCAGTATGTTTTGACACGGGCAAGGGCCATCCGCGAGCCTTCTATGCACGCCGACCTCTTCATTGCATTAATGCGCGGCACCGCACCATGGAGCTGCTGCACCAAACTAAAATAGCTATTCGGCTTTGGCCTCTCCGATCATAGATGATCCACAACAGACCTCATGGCGAGTCCGGAAAATCTATTCAGCTCGGCCCATTCGGCAAGCCGATCAGTCAATGGAAGCATACGCTCTGGAACGTTAAATTGCGACCAGAATAGCTTGTCCACTTCACGATCTGTTTGATCTCGGAAGTATTCGGCCGCATCGACGGCACTTACCGCCAAGTCCAGCTATGCGTCCGCCGAACTCCACAGCCGGTCCAGAGGGGCATACCGAGGATCTCCAAACTTCCTCCGCAGCATGAAGGGTTTCCCAGCCGCGATATCCCCGGCTTGACGCAGCTCCTCCTTCTTCGCTCTCATCGCAGAGCGGGTGTCTTTGGTCGCCATCGTGGCCTTTTCCAGGTCCGTCGCCTTCGTCCGGTTTTCTTCTTCAAGAAGCTGGCAACGGTCGGCAGTATCTTTTAACTTTACAGCCATCTTGGCCATTTTTTCTTTGCTCTCGCTATGCGCGGCCTTTTCAGCTCTTAACTCTTCGGCCGTCTTTAAAGCGGCCGCCCTACTACTCCTTGCTTGCTCCTTGGCTTGGGCAAGCTCCGCCCGAAGGGTCTCAATGGTGGCAGCTCCATCTGCAGTCACAATATATTAAAGATGTTGCATCATGCTGCTCTTACTATGTGACATTCACCAGAAAAATCGCCTACCCTGTGCCTCTTCAAGCCGCTTGTTAACAAGCTCGATGTCGGCATCTACCGCATCCAATTGCCTCTTTAGCTCGGCAAACCCATCAGTCCGGCTAGCCACCAGAGCTTCAACCACCTGCACATAACGGCGGTCTGGTTATTACCTGGGACTATGATCCTCTATTTGCCGCCGTTCTTGACGACAACCAGAGTCTCAGGGGCTACTATCTACACAGGGCACACCTAAATATGTGCGGTACTGTCAAAAATGTACATCATTTCACGTACCTCAAAACTCGTCAGTAGGCTCATAAAGGCTTCATGCAACCCACTTTCGGCGGACGAAATCCTTTCAATCACCATACTCATCAACGTACGGTGCTCTTCTGAGATAGTCGCTCGCTCTAGCAGATCCTTCAGTATGTCCGACCGCATACCGGATGATTCCGGACTCTTTTGATTGCTCTCTTCAAGAGCCAGATACCGGGGACTTCAGGTGGCCATAGGATTACCTTCTGGCCTTGCCGGATCAGGAGAAACCCTCCGCGACGATACTTCAAGGTCGCCCGCTTCTTGAGCTGGGGAGTCCGGGGGAGGCGTTTCACTCTCCATCATCTCCGGATGAAGATCTCCTAAAGACGAGCTCTGCTGAGAAGGGCTAAGATCCGAACTGCAAGATAAATGCTTTGGTTATCTTCCTTAGAAGTAAGGTAGGATATCTTCACTATTAATTACTTTTTGATTACTTACAGCTCGTTAGAGGGCTGATCCCCGCGCGGACATTGTGCGGCAAGAGCACCCTCCGAGGCGGGACCCACTGGTGGAGATTTCTTCTCCCGTTTGGTTTCTGGATCTTCAGAGGTAGTCCTCTTCCTTCCCCGGGGCGAGAGAATGTCAGATTTTCCCCTTGGTTATCCTCCCTCACGGAGGCGCTCATTCCCTCGGTTGGAATAGGTAGCGGTGGAGGCCCGCTTTTGCCCTCTTTATTACCCCCTTCATCTTCCTTTGAGGGCACCGGGCAAGGTGCTGGCTCAAGCATCTTTTCCAGCACCGGATTGTCCAAGCCTTCAGGAAGGGGGGCCGAACACCGGATCATCTTCGCCTTTGTTATCCAGTCCTGGTCAAAGAGCGACTCTTCAGAATGACGTCATGATAAATAAAAAGACAGTGTGTTCGGCCATGGGATTACTTACTTGGGCTGCGGTGCGGTTGCTGCTCAGGCCCACGTCCTCGGTAGTGTCCAGACACTCTATTTGGGGTCCGAAGAATGATTTGTACATCTCCTCGTGTGTCAGGCCGAGGAAATTCTGAATAGTGGGCGATCCTTCCGGATTGAATTCCCACATGCGGAGGGGACGGCGTTTGCAAGGCTGGACACGATGAATCAGCATAGCTTGCATTACCATAACCAGACTGAAATCTCCCTCGAAGAGATCTTGGATGCGGCTCTGCAGTATGGAAACGTCCTTGGCTGGACCCCAGCTCAGCCCCCTACTAAACCATGAAATCAATTGTGGTGGAGGGCCCGAGCGAAAAGTGGGGGCAGCTACCCACTTGGCACTTCGGGGAGCTATGACGTAAAACCACTCTCGTTGCCACAATCCGGACACCTCTGGAAAGGAACCCTTCGGCCATGGAGCGCCAGCAATTTTGCTTATTAGAGCACCTCCGCACGCTGCGTACTGCCCCTCGACCATCTTCGGCTTCACATCAAAGGTCTTGAGCCACAGGTCGAAGTGAGGGGTAATGCGGAGGAAGGCCTCACAAACGACAATAAATGACGAGATGTGCAGGAGGGAATCCGGGGCTAGGTCGTGAAAATCCAGCCCGTAATAGAACATAAGACCCCTAACAAAGGGATCCAGAGCGAGGCCTAGTCCTCGGAGGAAGTGGGAGACGAACACAACGCTCTCGTTGGGTTCGGGAGTAGGGATGACCTGCCCTCGGGCGAGCAGCCTATGCGAAATTTCGGCGGTCAGGTATCTGGCCTCCCTCAACTTCTTGATATCCTCCTCCGTGACGGAGGAAGGCATCCACCGGCCTTGAAGGCTGGATCCGGACATGATTGAAGGTCCGAAGCACTTGACCTGGGTTTTGGGTGTTAGAACTCGAGGCAGGGGAAGGACTCGATTGAGCACGGGAGGGAAAAAAGTAAAAGCCTTGTCCCTTTATAAAGAGGGTGAATATCAAGCGTCCTCCTCGTGGCCGTTTGGGACTTTCCTAAGATCTAGGAGTCCTAGGCACGGTTGGGTTACCCACGCCCGTATTGATGAGAATCCCGTAATAAGGAGGACACGATCTCTGCTTTGACGAGATGTGTCAAGAAACCACCTCGCGTTATGAGCGGGGCTGGTTAAAGAAAAACGGATCGAATAATTACCGAGCCATGGCATGATGTCATGCTGCCAAAACGTGTCAGCAGATTAGATTTGTGGAAATATTATTCTCTCTATGGTGGTATGTGGAACTTATTTTGGAGGGTCGGACACTATCCTTGTATTCAAACTCTTCTGTGGTGTATTCGGAGGAGGAACCTGCCTTGCAATGCCGAAGACAACACTGCGCGCTGGACTCATCGTCATTGAAGCCTGGTTCAGGGGCTACTGAGGGAGTCCTGGATTAAGGGGTCTCTCGACAGCCAGACTATATCATTTGGTCGGACTGTTGGACTATGAAGACACAAGATTGAAGACTCCGTCCCGTGTCCGGATGGGACTCTCCTTGGCGTGGAAGGCAAGCTAGGCAATACGGATATGTATATCTCCTCCTTTGTAACCGACCTTGTGTAACCCTAGCCCCCTCCGGTGTCTATATAAATCGGAGAGTTTTAGTCCGTAGGACAACATACAATTGTACCATAGGATAGCTTCTAGGGTTTAGCCTCTCCGATCTCGTGGTAGATCAACTCTTGTACTACTCATATTATCAAGAATAAATCAAGCAGGACGTAGGGCTTTACCTCCATCAAGAGGGCCCGAACCTGGGTAAAACATCGTGTCCCCTGCCTCCTATTACCATCCGCCTTAGACGCACAGTTCGGGACCCCCTACCCGAGATCCTCCGGTTTTGACACCGACAATATGATTTTACATATTGCAATAATATCAAGTTTCCTCTCTATGTGTTGAAAATCTTGAAGTCTTGCTTCATTTTCCTTCCTGTGCTAGTTGATTCTTGCTCCCATAATTTGTTTGCTCACAAAATCCCTATGCATATGAAGTGGGTTAGACTTAAATGTGCAAGTCATATGCTTCATGATGCTCTCTTTATGTTTTAATTCTTTACTTCTATGTGAGCATCATTGAAATCATCATGCCTAGCTAAAAGGTATTAAAGAAAAGCGCTTGTTGGGAGACAACCCAACATTTACCCCTACTGTTTTTGTGTGTTCACATGATTAAGCTATAGTAATAATCATGTTTTATAGATTTTGTTTCAATAAAGTGCCAAGTAAAGCCTTTGGGATAGTGTGGATGAGAGTTGGTTTGATATTATGCAAAAACATAAGCTTTTGCATCCAGTAACAGAATTGATCTGCTGTGCTGGAACGTGATAAATTCTCGAATCTTTTACAAATGATTGATATACAAATTTCCCACGTTTTCCTAATTTTTCAGAATTTTCAGAGTAGCATAAGTATGGTAGTTGTCCACCTCATTACAGTCTATTTTGTTTTTGACAGATTTTGTTTTCAATGCATAGTTTGCTTGATTTAGTGTTTCCATAGCTTATATTAAGTGATATAAATTGTGGAAATGATGAGGTACAGTAGGCATTGTGTGAGAACAATTATGAATCTTGTCTTTGATAATACCAAAAGTGAATGGTTTGCTCTTTATCATACTAACCCATCTCACAAAGTTCCGTTAAGTTCTGTGTGATTGAAGTTTTCAAGTTTTGGGTGAGATATTGATATGACGAGAATAAGGAGTGACAAGACCCTAAGAATTGGGATGCCCAAGGTGTCACACCCTAGCTAGTCATGCATTAGAGTGTTGCATCATGATTACTCTTTCATCAGAAACTTGAAATGGGGATCTGTGAAACCCTCAGAACCATTTTGAAAATGACCCAAATAAAAATTTCTCCAAAAGGGTCCAAGAAAATGCTCATGTTGCTCTCTGAAAATATTGGACAGAGATAAAAATCAAACCAATATTTTTAGTGGCTCATGGACATTTATTTTGGGCATTTGGAATAAATGCATAAATATTTGCATTGGAAATATATTAATTATATATATTAATATATGCCCAAATATTATGCCAATTATAAAAGAGCTCTGGAATAATATAAATAGCTCCTGCAAAAATTGGCATAAGTTAAATAAATGATTTAATATATTATTTAAATCAAACAAATGTCAGAAATTAAAAAAAAAGAAATTATATAACAGGAGGAGCTTACCTGGGCTCCTCCACTGTGCGGCCCAGCCAGCTGGCTGGCCCAGCCAGCAGCCGGCCCAGCCCACCTCCCTCCTCTGTCGTCTTCGTCCCGACAGAGGGAGGGGAGTGTGGCCGGCGCGCGCGCGCGCCACCGCGCCACGCCACCTGCTCGCCTGCTTGCCTGGCCTCCCCTCCTCGCTCGACGCCCTGGACGACGCCACGCCCTCCCCCCTGCTCTCTCTCACTCTCCCCCGGCTCTCCTCTCCTCTCCCTCGCTCTCTCTCACACGGCCGAACACCACACTCGCCGCCGTTCGCCATAGCAGCCATCTCCGGCCACCCCTCGCTTCCCCGACCAGCTCAGGAGCTCCGCCACGACTCCCTCTTCCTCCCCACCGCTCCACAGCTCCCCGGAAGCCCTGCATCGCCGCCACGTCGCCGTTCCCCTCTTCGGGCTCCGACCACCGTCGCCGTCGAATTCGCCGTCTCCAGCGCGTCCCCGAGCCCGCTTCGACGCCCACTGCAACCGCGGTGAGCTACGCCACCCTTTCCCCCTCTCCTTCCCCTCGTTCCATCACCGTAGCCACCTCCCCACCACGGCCGAACCTCCGCCGTCGCCGAGCTCGCCGTCGACGCAGCTCCGGTGACCATTTGGTCACCCCGGCGAGTCCAACGAGTTCGCAAGACCCCGTAGAGCATCCCTAGCGCCTCGCTTTGCTCGACTTCGAGCTCCAGCACCGTTCCCGTGCACGACCGAACCCCGGCGGCCGCAGCCGAGCTCGCCGCCGTCGACTCCGGCCACCCCGACCCCAACGGACTCCGCCAAGAGCTGCGGGTTGTCCTCAGCTCCACTCCGGTGGTCTCCGCGGCCCCTCTGGTGGCCGAAATGGCCAAAACCACTCCCGCCGCCGCGTCGGGCTCGCCGGCGGCTAAACGCCGGTGCAGCCGACTCGGGTTTGACCACGGGTGGGCCCTGGTTGACTCCCCTGAGTCAATGACAGGTGGGGCCCAGCCCTGTTAATTAAACAGGATTAGTTTTAATTAAGTTTTAGTTAAAATAATCACCCTGACATGCGGGACCCACTGTCAGGTTTGACCTGGACCAGTTCCGTTGACCTGCTGACGTCACACTGACGTCAGGCTGACGCAGTAATTGATTTTCTGGATTTAAATTAAATCAGGAAATTCCAGAATATTATTTAAACTTCAAAAATTCATAACTTTTATTCTGTAACTCCAAATTGGACAAATTATATATGAAAAATGATCAGAAAAATCCAATCTACCCATCTGTACTATTTTCATGCATGATCAAACAAGTTAAATTGATGTTTTAAGAAGAACAAGAAAAGGCACTTAAAAAGGCCATATTTGAATTTGGAATTTGAATCTTTGATTCAAATTTGTTCAAACCCTTCTGGCCTTAGTTGCATTAGCCCAATACACTCATTTTGCCATGTCTCATGCATGCATCATGTTGTTGCATACTGTTTGGTAATGTTTGTGTATCGGTGCTCTCTGCGGCAGGTTCTGTCCCCGAGGAGTACCGTGATTACCCTAACGAAGAACCGTATCAGTGCATCGAACCATCAGGCAAGCAACCAACCATTTGATCATATCGATACAATCCCATGTTCTTGCTCCTGCTCTCTTTTACTGCATTAAGACAACGCGATTCAAACTGCTGTGTGCTACGGTAGTTGAACCCATTTCCTCTGCATGACCTGTCATTGCCACAGTAACTAGATGAAACCCACTAGCATGTGTAGGAGTTGCTTGAGCCATATGTATGTGTTGTTCCTACCTTGCTATGCCTGCTATGCTTAGAGTCGTGTCAGGTCTGGTTCATCTGGGTGATGGGCTAGAGTGAAATGATTATGTCGGTAATGAGAGTGGTGTGGTGAACACGATTTGGTAAAGGTATCGATGAGAGGCCATGTAGGAGTACATGGTGGGTTGTTTCATTGAAGCCGACCTTAAGCACTGAGATTTGTATGTGTGATTTAAGAATCAGCTACTACCATGCATTGGGCCCGAAACCAATGGACCCTCTCGGCTTCTTATTCACCCTAGTTCTCCGTCCAGGAGTTGCAAGTAGTTTCTGGTGTTTGTAGCCTACTGGAGGCCGTGGACAGCGCTGACCGTAGGGGTGGGCTGTGATGCGGTAGGTACGTGGCCGGGTGTACCGAATACCCGTTAGGTATCTCGGGAACCCTGTTCACATCGTTCGGGGCCGTATGGGAAACCTCGGCCGGACTCCCTGCGGATGGAACCTGAATAGGCGATAAACCTGGACTGGAGGCTTAGGTGATTAGGTAGGTCGTGGCCGACACCCACGTTGGGCTTCCGCTTGAAGGTTGCCGAGTACATGTCGTGTAAACGACGGTAAGTGGTGAGAGCGTGTATGAAGAAGTACCCCTGCAGGGTTAACATGATCTATTCGAATAGCCGCGTCCGCGGTAAAGGACTACTTGGTTGCCTATACAGTTCATAGACAAGTAAATGGAAACTACTAAAAGCCTCAAGATAAGTGTGAGTGCCGAGGATGGCTCTTCCGTAGGAAGACGGAGGCGGATCCTCGGTAGTGTATTGAATTGGTGAGTAGTGGACTCGTGTGCGCAAAATCATTTCAGTTGGAGTATCGTAGGATAGCCTAGCCAAGAGTCAAAGCTGGCTTGCTGCAATAACTCCACCAACCCTTCTTGATACTATGCATGTATGTAGGATCTGATGTAAGTCTTGCTGAGTACCTTTGTACTCATGTTGCTATAATCTACATTTTTACAGAAGACGCTGCAAGCCCTTCTGATGGGTTCTATGTAGACGTTGACATCAACGAGTAGGCTAAAGACCCAGGTGGTGACCCTGAGCTTGTGAAGGACCACGTAGTATAGCTAGGCTTTCCAAGCCTCTTTTATTTTACTAGTTGTCTGTACTCAGACAAGTTACTTCCGCTGCTGGTTTGTATGACTGTATGACTTGTATGTGGGGTCGTGAGACCCGTACCTTTGTGTATGTTATGTATGGCTCACTGAGCCTTAAATAAAGTACTTGTGTCATAGAGTCATGTTGTGATGCTTCGTTGTATTTGCACATATCGAGCATATTGTGTGTATGATTGAAATGCTTGGTATGTGTGGGATCTGACTATCTAGTTGTTTATCTTTAGTAGCCTCTCTTACCGGGAAATGTCTCCTAGTGTTGTCGCTGAGCCATGGTAGCTTGCTACTGCTCTGGAACACTTAGGCTGGCCGGCATGTGTCCTTCTTCGTTCCTGTGTCTGTCCCTTCGGGGAAATGTCACGCTTTGAGTACCGGAGTCCTGTTAGCCCGCTACAGCCCGGTTTACCGGAGTCCTGCTAGCCCAGTGCTACAGCCCGGACCCACTTGCTGATGACCGACACGTTCGAAGCTGGGTCATGGATGCCTGTCCCTGTAAGTCTGTGCCACTTTGGGTTTACGACTAGTCATGTCAGCCCGGGCTCTTTATCATATGGATGCTAGCGACACTATCATATACGTGAGCCAAAAGGCGCAAACGGTCCCGGGAAAAGGTAAGACGACACCCGTGGGGATACCGTGCGTGAGGCCGCAAAGTGATATGAGGTGTTACCAGCTAGATCGATGTGACATCGAGTCGGGGTCCTGACAGCGTTGGCATCAGAGCCGGACTGCCTGTAGGTTTTCCAAGCCAAACTGGTCGATGTTGAGTCTAGAAATTCTTTAGTTATATGTAGGGGAATTGTTTGTGGGTTGGAACGTAAGGCTCTTTTTACTCCTTATACCTTATGACTTTCTGATCTGAGTCAGTCCATTCTTCCACCGGGGGTTAAGGAATTAGGATCTGTTCTCGCTATCAGGATCACGAGTTACTAATCAGTAGTACCTTATAAGTTTGATGGATACAAGCCTAGTTCAGATCTACTACCACATTATGTTGCCAGAATGGTTTCAGAACTTTGATATGATGATGATGAGTGTGTACGAAATCCTTTGTCAAATGTCTCAAATCCTTTTTGAGCATTTACAGCTGTCATGCTGCCGAAATTTTGCTAGAAATTCTAATGCCTTTGCATTATGATTGTGCTTTCAGATGGCCACTCGCGACCTCAATCAAGTGGTTCGCCTGACTCGATGCCTAGATGTACCCGGCCATACTGCTAAGTTGGTCAGGGTAATGACTGAGGCTGGATACCGCTGGTATCCCGAGTACACGGTCGAAGAGCAATTCCGAGATTTCAATCAAAGCCAGTATCTCTGCACTGTCAGGGTATTTCCATCTTATCCTGGATCCACCGAGCCTCTTCACTGCTCTTATGGACTCGGGGTTACCATTGAGATGGCTGTGCAGGACGCCGCCTACTCTATGATGACCATTATGCGAGTCAGATCTGGGTTATTTCGGGACTCTGATTTCCGGTATATGCCAGGATCACTTCCGGGAGCACAAGGGTATCTCCAGGCTATCTATGATGACTCCACTCAGGAGGATTCACGGACTCACACCACTGCTGAGATGCTCGAGGATAAGGACCGTGAAAATCGGGCCTTAAGGTTAGAGCTCTTCAATACCCGTGCTGACCACTGGGCCACTTTGACTCGGTTCGCACCGGCGGTGCAAGCTGGATATTCAGATATGCGCGATCTCTATCCTGTGAGATCTGCTCTGCCAGACGTGATGGTTTGGCGTGATGTACGAGGCATCACCCCACCTCGCGGTCCCCGCAGGCCACCGTTTGTTGGTCCAAGGCCTCATCCTAGCCCCTATGGTCCACAAGCTCTGCGAGACCGTCTGTTTCCGGATGAACATGTTGAGCTTCCAGGCTATGGAGGTGACTTCTACGAGGACTATTACGGATCGGTCTGAGTTAGTGGTGGTATCACTAGTTTGCACTAGCTGTGTCGTCTATCGCCCCGCGTAACTCGTGGGATATGACCTAGTCTGTACTCTTTCCGGAGATGTAGAAAAATAATGTATAGGAGCTTGGAATGCCTCCGATGAGATGTAATCCTCTTTTCACCGTAATAGTACTATGTTTGGTCTTGTACTAAACCCTGTATGGTGTGTATGACGATGGAATAGAAGAAGCAGTTTCTGTATCTACCATGTCATACGGATGATCATCCTGCATTCCGAGTTATTCCTTACATTATGTATCCTATGTCGGAATTTTACCATCCTGACTAAAACATTGTCTTGATTTCCTAGGATGGTCAACACGCGCGCTAACCCTGCTTCCCAAGAGCAGGCCGAAGGCAGTGAAGCCAGGAATGAAAATCTGCCTCATCCTCCTTCACTAGCCGAGGTGATGATGGAAGCTGAGAGAAACAAGCGGGAGACAAACCGTTTGTTGGAGCGTATTGAACAGAATACAGCACACCATCAGAGGGCTAACGTGGTGTCACTCAGTGATTTTATCAAATTGCATCCACCCACGTTCCATCACTCCGTCGAGCCTCTCGACGCTGATGACTGGCTTCGCAGTATCTCTCACAAACTGCGTTCCGCGCTGGTAGCGGAGGCTGACAAGGTCACCTTTGCTGCATATCATCTTGAAGGCCCCGCCAGTCTATGGTGGGAGAATTATGGAGCTATGCGCCCAGCGGGCCATGTCACAACTTGGGCTGAATTCAGCGAGGCTTTCCGTGAACATCACATTCCGGAGGGTCTCATGGACCGTAAACGTGAAGAATTTTGCAGTCTCACCCAAGGCCGACTTTCTGTGGATGCCTATAGCAGGGAGTTTGGTAATCTCGCCCGATATGCAACTGAGGAAGTTTCTACTGACGCCAAGAAGCAAGCAAGGTTCCGTAAGGGCCTTAGTCCTGAGCTTCGCCGCGACCTCCGTCTGCATGAGTGCACATCTTTTTCGAAACTTGTCAACAAAGCCATCAGTGCTGAAACTGGTCAGACTGACTATGACGCAACACGCAAGCATGGACGTGACACGGGTTCCTCATCCGGTGCTGGTCCTCAGAAGCGCCGCGTGTGGGTGCCCAACACCGCCCTGCCACCCAGGTTCACACCGAGGCCATCTTTCCAGGCGCCTCGCCCTGTACAACAGTCTGCTCCAGCCAAGTCCTATGGGGGTCCAACCAATAATGCTCCTCCACGTACCAGTTCCGTGACTTGTTTCAAGTGTGGGGAATCTGGCCACTATATGCGTGAATGCCCCCAGACCAACCCAAATCAATCTGCTAAAGCTGTTGGCCGTGGCAAGCCGACAGGGAAAGTGTTTCATGCTAAACCGGTCACCGCTTCACGTGGCCATGTCAACTGTGTCTCTGCCGAGGAAGCTCAAGAGGACCCCAACGTCGTTCTCGGTACGCTTCTTGTTAATTGCCACCCGGCATCTGTTCTTTTCGATACAGGAGCCTCTCATTCCTTTATATCTGAAAATTATGCTCGTTTGCATAACGTTGCATTCTGTGACTTGCCATCCACTATGGAGATCTCTACCCCTGGTTCTAGATGGCAGACCTCTAGGGTAAGTTATGGAAATGAGATCCAAGTCGACAGACTTGTTTTCCTCGCGTCTTTGATAGCCCTTAAATCTTCAGATATTAATATCATTCTGGGTATGGACTGGATGTCGGCTCATCATGCCCAAATTGATTGCTTCTCTAGGACTGTTCAACTCACCCATCCTTCGGGGAAGATAGTCCATGTCTTGACCCGAATAGCCAAGCGACAATTATATTCTCTTAACGCCAGCCCTTTGCCAGACCTTGAGGACGTTCCGGTAGTCCGTGACTTCCCGGATGTCTTTCCAGAGGAATTGCCAGGTGTTCCACCTGACAGGGATGTTGAGTTTGTAATAGACCTCATTCCAGGAACCGTTCCGATTGCTAGAAGACCTTATAAGATGGCACCCCTAGAACTAGCCGAGCTTAAGAAACAACTCGATGAGTCCTTGAAAAAGGGTTTCATCCGACCTAGCTCATCTCCGTGGGCTTGCCCCGTCCTATTCGTCAAGAAGAAGGATGGTACGGACCGGATGGTTGTAGATTACCGACCTGTCAACTTGGTCACAATCAAGAACAAATATCCGCTTCCCAGGATCAACGACCTGTATGATCAGCTCGCTGGATCCTCAGTCTTCTCCAAGATGGATTTGAGGTTGGGCTACCATCAAATCAAAATCAGAAATAGGGACATTCCTAAAACGGCCTTTGTTACTCGTTATGGCCAATACGAGTACACCGTCATGTCCTTCGGTTTAACCAACGCTCCAGCCACCTTTTCTCGGTTAATGAACTCAATCTTCATGGAGTATTTGGATAAATTCGTCATAGTTTATCTCGATGACATACTCATTTACTCCAAGAACGAGGAAGAACATGCCGAACATTTAAGGCTAGTGTTGAAGAAACTTCGAGAGCATCGCCTTTATGCCAAATTCTCTAAATGTGAATTCTGGTTGTCAGAAGTGACCTATCTGGGTCATGTAATATCTGGTAAAGGTATTGCTGTTAACCCTGAGCGAGTTCAAGCCGTCCTTAACTGGACTCCACCCGAATCGGTCAAGCAAGTTCGGAGTTTTCTAGGCTTAGCGAGCTATTGTCGTCGCTTTGTCGAGAACTTCTCCAAGGTTGCCAAACCTCTAACCGAACTCCTCAAGAAAGATAAGAAGTTCGAATGGACTCCACAATGTGAGCACAGCTTTCAGGAACTGAAAAGATGCCTGACTTCTGCTCCCGTACTGGTACCGCCAGACTTCTCTAAGGACTTTGTTATCTACTGCGACGCCTCGCGACAAGGACTAGGTTGCGTTCTCATGCAAGATCGACACGTAATTGCTTACGCTTCACGGCAATTGCACCCACATGAGGAGAATTATCCTACTCATGATCTAGAACTTGCAGCCGTAGTCTATGCACTTAAGACCTGGCGACATTACCTCCTCGGTAATCGTTGCGAAATATTCACTGATCACCAAAGTCTGAAGTATATTTTCACCCAACCGGATTTGAATCTCAGGCAGAGACGTTGGGTTGAATTGATCACTGACTTCGACTTAGGAATAACCTACACCCCAGGGAAAGCCAACGTCATGGCTGATGCGCTAAGTCGTAAATCTTATTGTAACAACCTGATGTTACAATAAAAGTCAACCGCTTCTCCATGAGGAATTTCGGAAGCTTAACCTTCACATTGTTCCTCAAGGTTTTCTTTCCACCTTGGTGGCAAAACCTACCCTTACGGATCAAATTATCAAAGCACAGAAGGTAGATCCGGGAATCTCCCGCATCAAGAGGAACATTCAGAAAGGAATTGCGGATTGTTTCTCCATTAATGATCAAGGAGTCGTATACTTCGGGAATCGACTAGTAGTTCCCAAAGTGCGCAACCTGAGGCGATTGATCCTTAAGGAAGCTCATGAATCTCCTCTCACCATTCATCCCGGTAGTACTAAAATGTATCAGGACCTACGCCAGAGGTTCTGGTGGACTAGGATGAAGAGAGAAATTGCTCAGTATATTGCAAATTGCGACGTCTGTCGTCGTGTAAAAGCAGAGCACCAACGGCCTGCTGGCACCCTTCAACCCTTAGCTATTCCTGAATGGAAATGGGATAAAATTGGTGTGGATTTCATTACCGGTTTTCCCAGGACCAAGAGAGGGAATAATGCTATCTTTGTCGTTGTCGATCGTCTTTCCAAAGTAGCCCATTTCCTACCTGTTCGAGAGAGTATAACCGCTAGTCAGCTGGCAGATTTGTACATCTCCCGAATAGTGTCTCTCCATGGTGTTCCTTTGGAAATTAACTCGGATCGAGGAAGTCTTTTCACCTCTCGATTTTGGGAAAGTTTCCAAAATGCTATGGGAACCCGTCTTTCCTTTAGCACCGCTTTCCACCCTCAGTCGAGCGGTCAAGTGGAACGCGTCAACCAAATTCTAGAAGACATGCTTCGAGCCTCTGTTATCTCATTCGGAATGGACTGGGAGAAGTGCCTTCCATTTGCCGAATTCGCTTACAACAACAGCTATCAATCTAGCTTGGGTAAAGCCCCTTTTGAAGTTCTCTATGGACGACGATGTCGAACACCCCTTAACTGGTCAGAGACCGGGGAAAGACAATTCTTTGGCCCGGATATGATTCAGGAAGCAGAAGAACAAGTTCGTATCGTTCGTGAAAAGTTGAAAACAGCCCAATCCCGTCAAAAGAGTCAATATGACCGAAAACATAAGGCTATGACCTTCGAGGTTGACGAGAAGGCTTATCTTCGGGTCACCCCTCTGAAGGGAACCCATCGTTTCGGTATCAAAGGCAAATTGGCTCCTCGTTACATTGGACCTTTTCGCATTCTTGCCAAACGAGGAGAAGTTGCCTACCAGTTGGAACTACCTCCGCACCTCTCCAGAGTTCACGATGTCTTCCACGTTTCTCAACTCAGGCGTTGCTTCTCGGATCCTATCCGTGAACTGGACCACGAAACGCTTGATCTCCAAGATGATCTTACATATCGAGAGTACCCCATTCGTATCCTCGATCAAGCCGAACGTACCACGCGACGTCATAATATCAAGTTTCTCAAGGTTCAATGGTCGCACCATTCCGAGGATGAAGCAACTTGGGAAAGGGAGGATCGTCTTCGACTCGAGTATCCCGCCTTCTTCCCGGAGGAACCCAAATCTCGGGACGAGATTCTTTTGAGTGGGGGTGAGTTGTCACACCCTAGCTAGTCATGCATTAGAGTGTTGCATCATGATTACTCTTTCATCAGAAACTTGAAATGGGGATCTGTGAAACCCTCAGAACCATTTTGAAAATGACCCAAATAAAAATTTCTCCAAAAGGGTCCAAGAAAATGCTCATGTTGCTCTCTGAAAATATTGGACAGAGATAAAAATCAAACCAATATTTTTAGTGGCTCATGGACATTTATTTTGGGCATTTGGAATAAATGCATAAATATTTGCATTGGAAATATATTAATTATATATATTAATATATGCCCAAATATTATGCCAATTATAAAAGAGCTCTGGAATAATATAAATAGCTCTTGCAAAAATTGGCATAAGTTAAATAAATGATTTAATATATTATTTAAATCAAACAAATGTCAGAAATTAAAAAAAAAGAAATTATATAACAGGAGGAGCTTACCTGGGCTCCTCCACTGTGCGGCCCAGCCAGCTGGCTGGCCCAGCCAGCAGCCGGCCCAGCCCACCTCCCTCCTCTGTCGTCTTCGTCCCGACAGAGGGAGGGGAGTGTGGCCGGCGCGCGCGCGCGCCACCGCGCCACGCCACCTGCTCGCCTGCTTGCCTGGCCTCCCCTCCTCGCTCGACGCCCTGGACGACGCCACGCCCTCCCCCCTGCTCTCTCTCACTCTCCCCCGGCTCTCCTCTCCTCTCCCTCGCTCTCTCTCACACGGCCGAACACCACACTCGCCGCCGTTCGCCATAGCAGCCATCTCCGGCCACCCCTCGCTCCCCCGACTAGCTCAGGAGCTCCGCCTCGACTCCCTCTTCCTCCCCACCGCTCCACAGCTCCCCGGAAGCCCTGCATCGCCGCCACGTCGCCGTTCCCCTCTTCGGGCTCCGACCACCGTCGCCGTCGATTCGCCGTCTCCAGCGCGTCCCCGAGCCCACTTCGACGCCCACTGCAACCGCGGTGAGCTACGCCACCGTTTCCCCCTCTCCTCCCCCTCGTTTCCCCACCGTAGCCACCTCCCCACCACGGTCGAACCTCCGCCGTCGCCGAGCTCGCCGTCGACGCAGCTCCGGTGACCATTTGGTCACCCCGGCGAGTCCAACGAGTTCGCAAGACCCCGTAGAGCATCCCTAGCGCCTCGCTTTGCTCGACTTCGAGCTCCAGCACCGTTCCCGTGCACGACCGAACCCCGGCGGCCGCAGCCGAGCTCGCCGCCGTCGACTCCGGCCACCCCGACCCCAACGGGCCCCGCCAAGAGCTGCGGGTTGGCCTCAGCTCCACTCCGGTGGTCTCCGCGGCCCCTCTAGTGGCCGAAATGACCAAAACCACTTCCGCCGCCGCGTCGGGCTCGCCGGCGACTAAACGCCGGCAGCCGACATTAACTTTGACCACGGGTGGGCCCTGGTTGACTCCCCTGAGTCGATGACAGGTGGGGCCCAGCCCTGTTAATTAAACAGGGTTAGTTTTAATTAAGTTTTAATTAAAATAATCACCCTGACATGCGGGACCCACTGTCAGGTTTGACCCAGACCTGTTCCGTTGACCTGCTGACGTCACACTGACGTCAGGCTGACGCAGTAATTGATTTTCTGGATTTAAATTAAATCAGGAAATTCCAGAATATTATTTAAACTTCAAAAATTCATAACTTTTATTCTGTAACTCCAAATTGGACAAAATTATGAAAAATGATCAGAAAAATCCAATCTATCCATCTGTACTATTTTCATGCATGATCAAACAAGTTAAATTGATGTTTTAAGCAGAACAAGAAAAGGCACTTAAAAAGGCCATATTTGAATTTGGAATTTGAATCTTTGATTCAAATTTGTTCAAACCCTTCTGGCTTTAGTTGCATTAGCCCAATACACTCATATTGCCATGTTTCATGCATGCATCATATTGTTGCACATTGTTTGGTGATGCTTGTGTATCGATGCCCTTTGCGACAGGTTCTGTCCCCGAGGAGTACCGTGATTACCCTAACGAAGAACCGTATCCGTGCATCGAACCATCAGGCAAGCAACCAACCGTTTGATCATATCGATACAATCCCATGTTCTCGCTCCTGCCCTCTTTTACTGCATTAAGACAACGCGATTCAAACTGCTGTGTGCTACGGTAGTTGAACCCATTTCCTCTGCATGACCTGTCATTGCCACAGTAACTAGATGAAACCCACTAGCATGTGTAGGAGTTGTTTGAGCCATATGTATGTGTTGTTCCTACCTTGCTATGCCTGCTATGCTTAGAGTCGTGTCAGGTCTGGTTCATCGGGGGGATGGGCTAGAGTGAAATGATTACGTCAGTAATGAGAGTGGTGTGGTGAACACGATTTGGTAAAGGTATCGATGAGAGGCCATGTAGGAGTACATGGTGGGTTGTTTCATTGAAGCCGACCTTAAGCACTGAGATCTGTATGTGTGATTTAAGAATCAGCTACTACCATGCATTGGGCCCGAAACCAATGGACCCTCTCGGCTTCTTATTCACTCTAGTTCTCCGTCCAGGAGTTGCAAGTAGTTTCTGGTGTTTGTAGCCTACTGGAGGCCGTGGACAGCGCTGACCGTAGGGGTGGGCTGTGATGCGGTAGGTACATGGCCGGGTGTACCGAATACCCGTTAGGTATCTCGGGAACCCTGTTCACATCGTTCGGGGCCGTATGGGAAACCTCGGCCGGACTCCCTGCGGATGGAACCTGGATAGGCGATAAACCTGGACTGGAGGCTTAGGTGATTAGGTAGGTCGTGGCCGACACCCACGTTGGGCTTCCGCTTGAAGGTTGCCGAGTACATGTCGTGTAAACGACGGTAAGTGGTGAGAGCGTGTATGAAGAAGTACCCCCTGCAGGGTTAACATGATCTATTCGAATAGCCGCGTCCGCGGTAAAGGACTACTTGGTTGCCTATACAGTTCATAGACAAGTAAATGGAAACTACTAAAAGCCTCAAGATAAGTGTGAGTGCCGAGGATGGCTCTTCCGTAGGAAGACGGAGGCGGATCCTCGGGTGTGTATTGAAGTGGTGAGTAGTGGACTCGTGTGCGCAAAACCATTTCAGTTGAAGTATCGTAGGATAGCCTAGCCAAGAGTCAAAGCTGGCTTGCTGCAATAACTCCACCAACCCTTCTTGATACTATGCATGTATGTAGGATCTGATGTAAGTCTTGCTGAGTACCTTTGTACTCATGTTGCTATAATCTACATTTTTTACAGAAGACGCTGCAACCCCTTCTGATGGGTTCTATGTAGACGTTGACATCAACGAGTAGGCTAAAGACCCAGGTGGTGACCCTGAGCTTGTGAAGGACCACGTACTATAGCTAGGTTTTCCAAGCCTCTTTTATTTTACTAGTTGTCTGTACCCAGACAAGTTATTTCCGCTGCTGGTTTGTATGACTGTATGACTTGTATGTGGGGTCGTGAGACCCGTACCTTTGTGTATGCTATGTATGGCTCCCTGAGCCTTAAATAAAGTACTTGTGTCGTAGAGTCATGTTGTGATGCTTCGTTGTATTCACACATATCGAGCATATTGTGTGTATGATTGAAATGCTTGGTATGTGTGGGATCTGACTATCTAGTTGTTTATCTTTAGTAGCCTCTCTTACCGGGAAATGTCTCCTAGTGTTACCGCTGAGCCATGGTAGCTTGCTACTGCTCTGGAACACTTAGGCTGGCCGGCATGTGTCCTTCTTCGTTCCTGTGTCTGTCCCTTCGGGGAAATGTCACGCTTTGAGTACCGGAGTCCTGTTAGCCCGCTACAGCCCGGTTTACCGGAGTCCTGTTAGCCCAGTGCTACAGCCCGGACCCACTTGCTGATGACCGACACGTTCGAAGCTGGGTCATGGATGCCTGTCCCTGTAAGTCTGTGCCACTTTGGGTTTACGACTAGTCATGTCAGCCCGGGCTCTTTATCATATGGATGCTAGCGACACTTTCATATACGCGAGCCAAAAGGCGCAAACGGTCCCGGGAAAAGGTAAGACGACACCCGTGGGGATACCGTGCGTGAGGCCGCAAAGTGATATGAGGTGTTACCAGCTAGATCGATGTGACATCGAGTCGGGGTCCTGACAGCGTTGGTAGCTTTAGTTGCATTAGCCCAACACACTCATATTGCCATGTTTCATGCATGCATCATATTGTTGCACATTGTTTGGTGATGCCTGTGTATCGTTATCCTTTACGACAGGATCTGTCCCCGAGGAGTACCGTGACTACCCTAACGAAGAACCGTATCCGTGCATCGAACCATCAGGCAAGCAACCAACCATTTGATCATATCGATACAATCCCATGTTCTCGCTCCTGCTCTCTTTTACTGCATTAAGACAACACGATTCAAACTGCTGTGTGCTACGGTAGTTGAACCCATTTCCTCTGCATGACCTGTCATTGCCACAGTAACTAGATGAAACCCACTAGCATGTGTAGGAGTTGATTGAGCCATATGTATGTGTTGTTCCTACCTTGCTATGCCTGCTATGCTTAGAGTCGTGTCAGGTCTGGTTCATCTGGGTGATGGGCTAGAGTGAAATGATTATGTCGGTAATGAGAGTGGTGTGGTGAACACGATTTGGTAAAGGTATCGATGAGAGGCCATGTAGGAGTACATGGTGGGTTGTTTCATTGAAGCCGACCTTAAGCACTGAGATCTGTATGTGTGATTTAAGAATCAGCTACTACCATGCATTGGGCCCGAAACCAATGGACCCTCTCGACTTCTTATTCACCCTAGTTCTCCGTCCAGGAGTTGCAAGTAGTTTCTGGTGTTTGTAGCCTACTGGAGGCCGTGGACAGCGCTGACCGTAGTAGGTACGTGGCCGGGTGTACCGAATACCCGTTAGGTATCTCGGGAACCCTGTTCACATCGTTCGGGGCCGTATGGGAAACCTCGGCCGGACTCCCTGCGGATGGAACCTGAATAGGCGATAAACCTGGACTGGAGGCTTAGGTGATTAGGTAGGTCGTGGCCGACACCCACGTTGGGCTTCCGCTTGAAGGTTGCCGAGTACATGTCGTGTAAACGACGGTAAGTGGTGAGAGCGTGTATGAAGAAGTACCCCCTGCAGGGTTAACATGATCTATTCGAATAGCCGCGTCCGCGGTAAAGGACTACTTGGTTGCCTATACAGTTCATAGACAAGTAAATGGAAACTACTAAAAGCCTCAAGATAAGTGTGAGTGCCGAGGATGGCTCTTCCGTAGGAAGACGGAGGCGGATCCTCGGGTGTGTATTGAAGTGGTGAGTAGTGGACTCGTGTGCGCAAAACCATTTCAGTTGAAGTATCGTAGGATAGCCTAGCCAAGAGTCAAAGCTGGCTTGCTGCAATAACTCCACCAACCCTTCTTGATACTATGCATGTATGTAGGATCTGATGTAAGTCTTGCTGAGTACCTTTGTACTCATGTTGCTATAATCTACATTTTTTACAGAAGACGCTGCAACCCCTTCTGATGGGTTCTATGTAGACGTTGACATCAATGAGTAGGCTAAAGACCCAGGTGGTGACCCTGAGCTTGTGAAGGACCACGTAGTATAGCTAGGCTTTCCAAGCCTCTTTTATTTTACTAGTTGTCTGTACCCAGACAAGTTATTTCCGCTGCTGGTTTGTATGACTGTATGACTTGTATGTGGGGTCGTGAGACCCGTACCTTTGTGTATGCTATGTATGGCTCACTGAGCCTTAAATAAAGTACTTGTGTCATAGAGTCATGTTGTGATGCTTCGTTGTATTTGCACATATCGAGCATATTGTGTGTATGATTGAAATGCTTGGTATGTGTGGGATCTGACTATCTAGTTGTTTATCTTTAGTAGCCTCTCTTACCGGGAAATGTCTCCTAGTGTTGCCGCTGAGCCATGGTAGCTTGCTACTGCTCTGGAACACCTAGGCTGGCCGGCATGTGTCCTTCTTCGTTCCTGTGTCTGTCCCTTCGGGGAAATGTCACGCTTTGAGTACCGGAGTCCTGTTAGCCCGCTACAGCCCGGTTTACCGGAGTCCTGCTAGCCCAGTGCTACAGCCCGGACCCACTTGCTGATGACCGACACGTTCGAAGTTGGGTCATGGATGCCTGTCCCTGTAAGTCTGTGCCACTTTGGGTTTACGACTAGTCATGTCAGCCCGGGCTCTTTATCATATGGATGCTAGCGACACTATCATATACGTGAGCCAAAAGGCGCAAACGGTCCCGGGAAAAGGTAAGACGACACCCGTGGGGATACCGTGCGTGAGGCCGCAAAGTGATATGAGGTGTTACCAGCTAGATCGATGTGACATCGAGTCGGGGTCCTGACACAAGGCACCCCAAGGTAATATTCAAGGAAGATCTAAGCAACTAAGCTTGGGGATGCCCAGGAAGGCATCCCCTCTTTCGTCTTCAACATTATCGGTAACCTCACTTGGAGCTATATGTTTATTCGTCACATGATACGTGTTTTGCTTGGAGCGTAATTTTCTATTATTTTTATTTGCTTGCTGCTATTTAGAATAATGTTTTTCATATTTCATTTCAATAAAAGTGTCAAATATAGCCTTTACCATGCTTATTTTGCAAGTGTACATGTTGCTGTTTAAAAACAAAAAGTTTGTTGTCATTGTCTGAATTCTTGTGAAAAGTCGAAACGTGATAAAATCTTGAAATTTTTACAAAATATGCTATGACAAATTTTACACGGTGTGGTAGTTGTTCAGAATTTTTGGAGTTAAAGAAGTATGAATCTTCTTGCTTTCTTTACAGACTGTCCTGTTTGATAGATTGTTGTTATGTTTGCTTGTTCAATGATTATATTTGAGGATAGGAGTATTAAATATGCAGAGGCATTTAGTATGCAATGTTAAATAGTAATTTTAGTGATTTGCTACAATATAGAATGATTAGGTTATTGCATTGATTTATACTAACTTATCTCCTGAGTTCTTGTTG
The DNA here is from genome assembly GCF_002162155.2 of Triticum dicoccoides. NCBI lineage: Eukaryota > Viridiplantae > Streptophyta > Magnoliopsida > Poales > Poaceae > Triticum > Triticum dicoccoides. The sequence goes on along the minus strand of NC_041384.1, from coordinate 581,957,731 downwards.
AGTTCTGTGTGGATGAAGTTTTTAAGATTTAGGAAAACCGTGATAAAAAGGAATTAAGGAGACACAAAATCTCAAGCATGGGGGTGCCCAAGGCATCCCAAGATAATATTTCAAGAAGTCTCAAGCATCTAAGCTTGGGGATGCCCCGGTAGACATCACACCTTTCTTCACCAATAATTATCGGTTAGTATCGGTTGAGCCGAATTTGGAATAGCTTCTACCCACTTAGAAACGTAATCAACAGCAACTAAAAAATGTGTATACCCATTAGAGGAACGAAAAGGTCCCATATAATCAAAGCCCCAAACATCAAATGGTTCAATAACAAGTGAATAATTCATAGGCATTTCCCGCGTCTACTATATTACCAATTCTTTGACATTCATCAAAAGACAAGACATACTTACGAGCATCCTTGAAGAGAGTAGGCCAATAAAAACCAGATTGTAATACCTTGTGTGCAGTTCTATCTCCATCATGGTGTCCTCCATAGACCTTGGAGTGACACTTGCGTAGGATCTGTTCCTATTCATGCTTAGGTACACAACGTCTAACAACACCATCTACTCCTTCTTTATAAAGGTCTGGGTCATCCCAAAAGTAATGTCTTAAATCATAGAAAAACTTTTTCTTTTGCTGGTATGTCAAACTAGGTGGTATAAACTTACCAACAATGTAATTAGCATAATCAGCATACCATGGAGTATTATGAGAATCATTTATGACAGCCAATTGCTCATTAGGAAAACCATCATCAATAGGTAGTGGGTCATCAAGAACATTTTCTAACCTAGACAAGTTGTCTGCAACGGGGTTCTCAGCTCCCTTTCTATCAATAATATGCAAATCAAATTCTTGTAGCAAGAGAACCCATCTAATAAGTCTAGGTTTAGCATCTTTATTTTCCACAAGATATTTAATAGCAACATGATCAGTGTGAATAGTTACTTTGGAATCAACAATATAAGATCTAAACTTATCACAAGCAAAAACAACGGCTAGGAATTCTTTTTCAGTAGTAGCATAATTTCTCTGGCATTGTTTAGAGTTTTACTAGCATAATGAATAACATTCAACTTCTTATCAACTCTTTGCCCTAGAACATCACCAATAGCATAATCACTAGCATTGATACGCCCATTTGCATCATGTTTTCTTAGTATTATTTATGATGTTTTTATTCACAATAATGCTTTCTGGAGTAATTCTAATGCATTTTCTGTCATAACATGCAAGGCACACACAAAGAGGGAGAATTCCGGCAACTGGAAATCTAGACCTGGAAATCTACGCCAGACTACCTATTCTGCACAACTCCAAACAAGCTAAAACTTTACAGAGATTTTTTATGGAATATATGAGGAATATTGGAGCCAATAAGTACCCGAGGGGAGCCACCAGGTGGGCACAACCCACTTGGGTGCGCCAGGGAGCCCAGGCGCGTCCTGGTGGGTTGTGCTCACCCAGGCCCACCTCCGGTGCTCATCTTCTGGTATATAAGTCATTTTGACCTAGAAAAAAATAAGGGGAAGACTTTCGAGATGGAGCGCCGCCATCTCGAGGCGGAACTTGGGCAGGAGCACTTTTGCCCTCAGGTGGAGCGATTCCACCGGGGGAACTTCCCTCCCGAAGGGGGAAATCATCATCATCATCATCACCAACAACTCTCCCATCTTGGGGAGGGCAATCTCTATCAACATCTTCAATAGCACCATCTCATATCAAACCCTAGTTCATCTCTTGTGTTCAATCTTGTTACCGGAACTATAGATTGATGCCTGTGGGTGACTAGTAGTGTTGATTACATCTTGTAGTTGATTACTATATGGTTTATTTGGTGGAAGATTACATGTTCAGATCCAATATGTTATTTAATACCCCTCTGATCTTGAGCATGTTCATCACTTGTGAGTAGTTACTTTTGTTCTTGAGGTCACGGGAGAAATCATGTTGCAAGTAATCATGTGAACTTGATATGTGTTTGATATTTTGATAGTATGTATGTTGTGATTCCCCTAGTGGTGTCATGTGAACGTCGACTACTTGACACTTCACCATATTTGGGCCTAAGGGAATGCATTGTGGAGTAGTTATTAATGATGGGTTGCGAGAGTGACAGAAGCTTAAAACCTAGTTTATGCGCTATTCCGTAAGGGACCGATTGGATCCAAAAGTTTAATGCTATGGTTAGGATTTATCCTTAATACTTTTCTCGTAGTTGCAGATGCTTGCGAGCGGGTTAATCATAAGTAGGAGGTTTGTTCAAGTAAGAACAATACCTAAGCACCGGTCCACCCACATATGAAATTATCAAAGTAGCGAACACGAATTGAATCAACATGATGAAAGTGACTAGATGGAATTCCTGTGTACCTTGAAGAACGCTTTGCTTACTATAAGAGACCATTTTGGCATGTCCTTTACCTCAAAAGGATTGGGCTACCTTGCTGCAATTTTTTTACTATTATCATTACTTGCTCATTAGAAAATATCTTGCTATCAAACTACTCAGTTACTTGAAAACCACTTGCAGACATCACCTTGCTGAAAACCACTTGTCATTTCCTTCTACTCCTCGTTGGGTTCGACACTCTTACTTATCGGAAAGAGCTACAATTGATCCCCTATACTTGTGGGTCATCAAGGCTATTTTCTAGCGCTGTTGCCGGGGAGTGAAGCACCTTTGGTAAGTGGAAATTGGTAAGGAAACATTTATATGGTGAAGGAAATATGCCATAGAGGCAATAATAAAGTTGTTATTTATATTTCTTTATATCATGATAAATGTTTATTATTCATGCTAGAATTGTATTAACCAGAAACTTAGTACACGTGTGAATACATAGACAAAACAGAGTGTCCCTAGTATGCCTCTACTTGACTAGCTCGTTAATCAAAGATGGTTAAGTTTCCTGACCATAGACATGTGTTGTCATTGGATGAAAGGGGTCACATCATTAGAGAATGATGTGATGGACAAGACCCATCCATTAGCTTAGCATAATGATTGTTAAGTTCTATTGATATTGCTTTCTTCATGACTTATACATATTCCCCTGACTATGAGATTATGCAACTCCCGAATACCGGAGGAACACCTTGTGTGCTATCAAACGTCACAACATAACTGGGTGATTATAAATATGCTCTACAGGTGTCTCCGAAGGTGTTTGTTGGGTTGGCATAGATCAAGATTAGGATTTGTCACTCCGAGTATCGGAGAGGTATCTATGGGCCCTCTCGGTAATGCACATCACTATAAGCCTTGCAAGCAATGTGACTAATGAGTTAGTTGCGGGATGACGTATTACGAAACGAGTAAAGAGACTTGTCCGTAATGAGATTGAACTAGGTATGATGATACCGACAATCGAATCTCGGGCAAGTAACATACCAGTGAGAAAGGGAATAACGTATGTTGTTATTACGGTTTGACCGATAAAGATCTTCGTAGAATATGTAGGAACCAATATGAGCATCTAGGTTCTGCTATTGGTTATTGACTGGAGATGTGTCTTGGTCATGTCTACATAGTTCTCGAACCCGTAGGGTCCGCACGCTTAACGTTCAATGATGATTTGCATTATGAGTTATGTGTTTTGGTGACCAAAGTTTTTCCGAGTCCCGAATGAGATCACGGACATGATGAGGAGTCTCGAAATGGTCGAGAGGTAAAGATTTATATATTGGAAGGTGGTATTCGGACATCGGAATGGTTTCGAGTGGTTCGGGTATTTTACCAGAGAACTGAGGGGTTACCGGGACCCCTCGGGGGAAGTCATGGGCCTCATGGGCCATGGGAGAGAGAGGGAACACCCCACAAGGGGTGGCCGCCCCCCATGGGAGTCCGAATTGGACTAGGGGAGGGGAAAGGGGCCCCTTTCCCTCTCCCTCTCCCTCTCCTTCCTTTTCCCCCTTCGGTGAGAAAGGAAAAGGGGGGCGAATCCTACACTACTGCAGGATGTTGCTAATGCGACACTACGATCAGAGACCCTTCGAGAAACTGTGTGTGATGCAATAATCGCAAATGGTGGTGTATGAAAACCTTCAAAAAATGTATAAAACGTTTGTGATGATGGATGCATCAAACACGGTTTAGATTTTAGTTGCATGTGCGATTCAGGGCATATGGTTCAGTCCAATGAACTGTTTGCGATGAGGCGGAACAAAAGAAACGGGTAGCCTGATGAAGGCATGTGCGATATAGAGCATACGGTTCAATCGGATGAACTGTTTGTGATTAGGCAACACAAATGAAACGGCCAGCCAGATCAAGGTGTGTGTGATTGAGGGCATATGATTCAGAAGGATTAACTGTTTGCGCTTAGGCAACAGAACAGAAACGGGTCAGCCAAATCAAAGTGTCTGCGATTGATGGCATACACTTCACATGGATGAACTGTTTGCGATTAGCCACAACAAACTGAAACAGTTAGATAGATCAACGTGTGTGCGCTAGACGGGCACACACATTATAATTAAAAGAAGCGTGTGCGGTGGTAATAACAAGCATGCATGGTTGTTGGAACAAGATGTGTGCTGACATTACCTATTGCGGTGCACCCTATGGTGCAAACACCACGTACGCAGCCGAGAAGGTATACGTGCCCACGTTACGCCTTCCGGGAATAGTGTCGCACTTATAACCGTCAGTAAATTTTGAGCATGCATCCCGTCACAATTTTTTTAGAAGAACAAGGAGGCTGCGTCCCGTCACATTCCAAATTACAAACCTGTTCACACCGATCAAAACCTAAACAGTTTCCCACTTAGGAGCGTATTACTACTCGGTTATAAATACTACTACTCCAAGATGACTGCACATTCCTCCTCAACTCCTCATCCACAAAAACAAACAAGTCATTCATCATCGTTCCCTTGCATTTGCCATGGCCAGGGTGAGTTCTGGGTCGAGAGATTGCCACCAGGGAGAGGCAAGCCTAGAAGCGTAAGCACGAGAGATGTCCCGCCTCGCCATGAAAGCAACCAACATGTCCCCCCGCACGGCCATAGCAGCAGAGAGGTCCCGCCGTGCCGCCGAAGTAGCACGGAGGTCCCGCCGCGCCGTTGATGCAGCAGACTGGTCCGGCCGCGCCACGGAAGCAGAAGAGATGTCCCGCCGCACCGCGAATGCAGCAGAGATGTCCTCCCACGCAGCGGCAGCCTGGGAAAATGTCTTGCGGGCAGGCGAGGACTCTTACAGGCGCATGCGTGCCCTCATCCTTAGGCAGATGGATCAGATCTCCAGGCGGGTGAGGTTGCAGGATGACCTGAAAGCCTTGTTTGAACAGTCTACCGACGTCATCCGACAACTAAATGAGAGCTTCGCGAAGCTCCGGGCCAAGCGTGACCTGCTGAGGGCGAAGATCGTCGGAAGTGCGGAGCAGCAGGAGCAAACCACTGCCTTGTTGAAGAGGACCGACGTCATCGTCGAGAAACTTATGGACGAGAATGCCATGCTGCGCATCAAGCGCAGAAGGCTAGTGGAGGAATCCGTGGATGCTCTCAAGCAGCATCTTGAGTACAAGAAAGAGCTCATCACTGCTCGCCACGAAGACTAGTTCCCTCGGCCTGCAGCAACGCATCAAGAAAGTAGAGATCAATGAGCCAGATTATTGTCTTCCTTCTTCTTTTGCCCTTGTGTATTTCGGGCGTTGCCGCATGTGGCTTTTTTCAATTATGTTCCTAAATATGTTAGACAATTATTATCCACTGTCATCATCCTTATATTCATCATGCTTGCTATAAGTCGCTGTCGATGCTATATAGGTCCGTCGGATCTTACATCAAGATCCGTGCAAAACTTTCTTTTTAGATTTTCATTTTTCTCTCTAAAATCTCAGTCCAGTGAGACATATAGCCACGCCGTAGAATAGGTGCTCGGGCGCCATTAATGGAGATGTTGGGAGGGTGGTGCGGTGGGTAGGGGTCAAAGGGCTCTCCTCCCGATGAGCACACGCAGGGGTCTGATCGCACGCCTCCCGTACTCAAATAGCTACCCCGCATGGCACACCTAGCCAATAAAATAAGGGGACGCGTGGCCGCACGTAATTGGTAAGTAGAACGCCCACGGTTTCAATAATACTTGTGTTTCAGATTTGTAACGTGACAGCACTTGTTCCAAAATGACTTTGTTGATTGTTAATGTGTGCGCCTTCGCAAATCGGACAGAAAAATTACCACAACATGTTGGTGCCATGTCATGACACCATGCCAAGTTTCATGATTTTCAGGTATGTTTTGGATTTAGAGGAATTAAAAAACCAAGTTTCTCAATCTTTCCGGCCGAGCCACGACACCCAGATGTTTGAATTTCATTCCCATCACTTGCATAGGACCTAGAAATTCACCCAAGGACACACATATGATTTTTCAAACAACTTTGGTGCACTGGAGCGTGTGCTTGTAGTTCAAATTTCAATTATGCACATTAAATGCACAAAAACTCAATTAATGTATAAAAAAGGTCAAACGAATCCGGAATAATTCCAAAATTTAGCATGATACTTCTATTTGGTCTAATCTGCATGTGTAAAAAAATTAAGGCAGGAGAAGGTAGTGTACGTATGTCGTTTCGCACACGGAGGTGACACGTTCCCTCTCGGAACCACGAGCCTTCTTGAGGGAAGCTCTGTTTTGCAAGAAGCTTACACCAAAGCTTGTCCCAATTCGGCCAAAAAAGTTACCGCAGCATGTTGGTGCCATGTCATGACACCATGCCAAGTTTCATGATTTTCAGGCATGTTTTGGATTTACAGGATTAAAAAACCAAAATTCTCAATCTTTTCGGCCGAGCCACGACGCCCAGATGTTTGAATTTCACTCCCAACTCTTGCATGGGACCTAGAAATTCACCCAGGGACACACGTGTGATTTTTCAAACAACTTCGGTGCATTGGAGCCTGTGCTTGTAGTTCAAATTTGAATTATGCACATTAAATGCGCAAAAACTCAATTAATGTATAAAAGGGCCAAACGAACTAGGAATAATTCCAAAATTTAGCACAATACTTCTATTTGGTCTAATTTGCCTGTGTGAAAAAATTAAGGCGGGAGAAGGCAGTGTATGTATGTCGTTTCACACATGGAGGTGACACGTTCCCTCTCGGAACCACGACCTTCTTGAGGGAAGCTCCGGTTTGCAAGAATCTTACACCAAAGCTTCTGCTAATTCGGCCAAAAAATTTACCGCGACATGTTGGTGCCATGTCATGACACCATGCCAACTTTCATGATTTCAGGCATGTCTTGGGTTTACAGGGATTAAAAAACCAAGTTTCTCAATCTTTCTGGCTGAGCCATGACGCCCAAATATTTGAATTTCATTCCCATTTCTTGCATGGGACCTATAAATTCACCCAAGGATACACATGTGATTTTTAAACCAACTTTGGTGCACTGGAGCATGTGCTTGTAGTTCAAATTTGAATCATGCACATTAAATGCCCAGAAACTCAATTAATGTATAAAAAAGGCCAAACAAACCCGGAATAATTCCAAAATTTAGCATGATACTTCTATTTGGTATAATCTGCCAGTGTAGAAAAATTAAGACATGAGAAGGCAGTGTACGTATGTCGTTTCGCACACAGAGGTGACACGCTCCCTCTCGGAACCACGAGCCTTCTTGAGGGAAGCTCGGTTTGCAAGAAGCTTACACCAAAGCTTGTCCCAATTCGGCCAAAAAAATTACCGCGACATGTTGGTGCCTGATACGTCTCCAACGTATCTATAATTTTTGATTGCTCCATGCCATATTATCTACTGTTTTGGACTATATTGGGCTTTATTTTCCACTTTTATATTATTTTTGGGACTAACCTATTAACTGGAGGCCCAGCCCAGAATTGTTGTTTTTTGCCCATTTCAGTGTTTCGAAGAAACGGAATATCAAACGGAGTCCAAACGGAATAAAATCTTCGGGAACGTGATTTTCTCACAGAACGTGATCCAGGAGACTTGGAACCTGCTCCAAGGAACAAAAGAGGCGGTCACGAGGGTGGGGGCGCCCCCCTAGGGCGCGCCCCCTGCCTCGTGGGCCCCTCGTTGCTCCTCCGGCGTATTGCTTCCTCCTATATATACACACGTACCCCCAAATGATCAGAAGAGGAGCCAAAAACCTAATTCCACTACCGCAACTTTCTGTATCCACGAGATCCCATCTCGGGGCCTGTTCCGGAGCTCCGCCGGAACAGGGCCGTCATCACGGAGGGCTTCTACATCATCATAGCCTCTCCGATGAAGTGTGAGTAGTTTACCTTAGACCTTCGGGTCCATAGTTAGTAGCTAGATGGCTTATTCTCTCTCTTTGAATCTCAATACAAAGTTCTCCCCCTCTCTTGTGGAGATCTATTCGATGTAATCTTCTTTTTGCGGTGTGTTTGTTGAGACCGATGAATTGTGGGTTTATGATCAAGTCTATCTATGAATAATATTTGAATCTTCTCTGAATTCTTTTATATATGATTGGTTATCTTTGCAAGTCTCTTCGAATTATTCGTTTGGTTTGGCCAACTAGATTGGTAGTTCTTGCCATGGGAGAAGTGCTTAGCTTTGGGTTCGATCTTGCGGTGTCCTTACCCAGTGATAGAAGGGGCAGCAAGGCATGTATTGTATCGTTGCCATCGAGGATAACAAGATGGGGTTTATTTCATATTGCATGAATTTATCTGTCTACATCATGTCATCTTGCTTAAGGCGTTACTCTATTTTTAACTTAATACTCTAGATGCATGCTGGATAGCGGTCGATGAGTGGAGTAATAGTAGTAGATGCAGAATCATTTCGATCTACTTCTCACGGACGTGATGCCTATATACATGATCATGCCTAGATATTCTCATAACTATGCTCAATTCTGTCAATTGCTCAACAGTAATTTGTTCACCCACCGTAGAATACTTATGCTCTTGAGAGAAGCCACTAGTGAAACCTATTGCCCCCGGGTCTATTCTCATCATATCAATCTCCATTACTTTAATCTTGCTTTGCTTTTTTACTTTGCCTTTACTTTTTACTCTGTATCTTTATACCAAAAATAAAAAAATTATTATATCTATCAGATCTCACTCTCGTAAGTGACCGTGAAGGGCTTGACAACCCCTAATCGCGTTGGTTGCGAGTAGCTATCGCTTTGGGCAGATATGAGGGACTTGAGCGTGGGATCCTACTGGATTGATACCTTGGTTCTCAAAAACTGAGGGAAATACTTACGCTACTCTGCTGCATCATCCCTTCCTCTTCGAGGAGAACTATGACGCCCCCAATTCAATCGTACACTAATCATACATGCAAATGTGTACGATCAAGATCAAGGACTCACGGGAAGATATCACAACACAACTCTTGAAACAAAATAAAATAATACAAGCTTTATGTTACAAGCCAGGGGCCTCGAGGGCTCGAATACATAAGCTCAAAAACACAAGAGTTAGCGGAAGCAACAATATCTGAGTACAGACATGAGTTAGACAAGTTTGCCTTAAGAAGGCTAACACAAAACAACAACGATCGAAAAGGCAAGGCCTCCTGCCTGGGAGCCTCCTAACTACTCTTGGTCGTCGGCGTCCGTCACGTGGTAGTAGGCACCCTCGGGGTAGCAGCAGTCGTCAAAGGTGGCATCTAGCTCCTGGACTCCACCATCTGGTTGCAACAACCAGAAAGAAGAAAGAAGGGGGAAAAGGGGGAGCAAAGCAACCGTGAGTACTCATCCAAAGTACTCGCAAGAAAGGATCTACACTACATATGCAACATTATCAAAGGAAGGTTGTATATGTGGACTGGGCTGCAGAAATGCCAGAATAGAGAGAAGGTCTAGTCCTATCGAAGACTAGCATCTTCTGGAAACCACCATCTTGCAGCAAACAGGAGGGAGTAGAGTAGCATAAAGTAAAGTAGTAGTAGTGTTATCAACCTCGGCCGGAGATCCTTTCTCGACTCCCTGCGAGAAAGCAATCCCAGAGCCATACTATCCGGTTATCACCTCATCACAATCCAAATCTCATCACAAGTATCCAGTTCTAGTTGTATCGATCGGGATACAACTCCAAGTGTTCGTTACCGTAGGACAGGCTATGCATAGATTAGTTCTTCCCTGCAGGGGTGCACCAACTTACCCACCATGCTCGATTGACTCCGGCCGGACACACTTTCCTGGGTCATGCCCGGCCTCGGCCAAACAATACGCCGCAACCCGACCTAGGCTTAATAGAGAGGTCAAGCACGCCGGACTAAACCTATGCCCCCAGGGTTCATGGGCCATCGCCCCGGGAACTCCTGCACGTTGTGTGGGCGGCCGGTGAGCAGACCTAGCTACCTCCCTAAAAAGGCAGGAGCTTACCAGTCCAACCCGGTGTGCGCCGCTCCGTCGCTGACGTCTAGTAAGCTTCGGCTGATGTACACGACGCAGAACGCCCATACTATGCCCACGTGATGGTTAGTGCTATCAGGCCAGAGGACCCTCGGATCAAATATCCAAATCGTAGTGGATTAGGAACGCGCGGTAACAAGCAGAGACTCACGAAAGATGTGACCCCGTTGCCCCGTCTCGAGGACTTGCGTCAAGGACCAAGAATGCCCGGCCACGCCTCGTAATTATCTCACGGGCACCCTCCAGGTCAACCCGTCTCCACATCACTTTCCAAGTAACAGTTGTAAAGTCCAAGTATCCGTGTGTCCAAACATCAAGAGGAAAACCCAAGGAATCACCCCCGGGGGGTTCCACTCAATGTAATCATCAAGGTGAACGTAGAGGAATCACCCTCGAGGTTCACACTTGAGGGGTTGCACGACAGAGTCATATCGGAAGTGGTTAAGGTGGAATCACCCTCGATGACCACGACCGAATAGCTACACTACAGGGTTAACATCAGAAGTGATGTAGAGGTCTCACCCTCGGCACTCGATAGTAACACTGCAGAGTCGAGCAACGAAGGGACGTGATGTGACGTGAGGTGTCGTGTCCTGGTCTTCGATCCCGTTGATCGGGTCTTCAATGATGAAGCAGGGGCAACAAGGACAAGGTGGGGGTCACTGATGGATCACTAACCAACCTATACTAAGCAGCTTAGGATAAGCCGGTACAGTACAATAAGCAGGTTACAAAAGCAGGCTATGCATCAGAATAGGAGCAAACAATAACAATAGCAAAATCTAATGCAAGCATGAGAGAATGGAATGGGCGATATCGGGATGATCAAAGGGGGGGCTTGCCTGGTTGCTCTGGCAAGGAGGGGTCGTCGTCGACGTAGTCGCTCACAGGGGCGGCATCGGTCTCGGGGTCTACCGGAGAGAAGAGGGGGAAGAAACAGTAAATATAAAGCAAAAATAGCATCACAAAGCATAACATGGCAATATGTTGTGCCGGGAGTGACCTAACGTATGGCTACACATATAGGTGAAGGGGGAATTCAACCGGGAATGTATTCCCGGTTCCGGACCCGCGTCACACAGATGACTGGAGGGGAAATGTTCCATGTTCAGCATGCTAGAGGCATGTGACAGCTGAGCGGACCGCATTTTCAGATTCTATGGATTTTTCTGGGCAACTTTCATATAGAAAACATTTTCATCGGAGTGACGGTTTATTTTCTATGAATTTTTAAAGTTTAAACAATATTCTGGAATTATTTAAAAAAACAGAAAAGGAATATGACGTCATCATGACGTCATAGAGAAGTCAACAGTCAGCAGGGCGGCTGACCAGGTCAAACCTGGCCTGTGGGTCCAGCGGGACCCACATGTCAGCCTCTGTTACTCTAACAGTGTAATAAACTAACTAATCTAGGTTAATTAGCTACTGGACCCCACCTGTCATAGACTAATTGGCTAAACTAATTAGTTTTTATTATTAAAACAATTTAGTTAGAAAAAGCGGCGGGGCCCGCGTCTCAGTGACTGGGGCCTGCCCAGTCAGCACAGTTGACCTCGGTCAACTGGCCAGCCCGGGCCCCTGGGACCACCAGGTAGTGACCCTGGGGGGTGGCCCCAGTCGGCGACATCAGCGTGAGCGCCGGCGTCTAGCCGCCGGTGGCAAAAACCACGGCGGAAGCACGACCAGCGGGGGGGGGATTTATCTATGGGGCGTCTCCGGGCTCGTGTCCTAGCTCGTTCGAACAAGCGGACGAAGCCGCATCGTTCTGCGGTGGTGGCCCGGGCGGGGAGTGGCCAGAGTGCCGTCGGTGGTGAGGCAAGGCGGCGGCCGGAGATGAGGGTGGTCGGGCTAGCGGCTAGGGGGCACGGGGAGGCACGTGCTCAGGCTCGTTGGGCTCCTGGGAGCTCCAGGAGTTCAACGGTGGCCTCAGGTGGCGGTGACGTCGACCACAAAGACGGCCATGATCTCGTCGGCGGCGAGCAGGGCACGGAGGCGGCGACAGCTAGCTACGGCGCGGGAAAGAGCACGGGGAGAGAGGGAGAGGGAGGCGGAGGTCCGGCGCTCACTTCCGTTGCTGGGAAGGCCCGAGGAAGAGTCGAGGTGGCCGGAGACGGCGTCGGTGTGCGGCGGCCCGAGGCGGACGGAGGTTGAAGAAGGCGGCGTGACGGCGCTCTAGCGCCTCCGAGCTCTTGCGGATGGCACCAGGGGGCGTAGCGGATGATGGCGAGGATCTACGTCATGGCGAATACGCGCGTGGTGGCCGGTGGCCACGAGGGCGACAGCGGCCATGGCGGCCGTGGCGTTCGGATGCGATAGGGAGGGGATCTGGGGTGCGAGGGAGAGACGAAGCGGGCGAGGGGAAAGGACTGGCACGAGTGGGGTGCGGTGAGTGGACAGGAGGGCTCGAGGCATCGAGGGGACGTCGCCCTTATCCCTTCCCTGACGGGGACGGCGACAGGGTTCGGTGGCGACCAGCGAGCGCGGCCGCTGGGTCGGGAGAACAGAGAGGAGGGAGGCGACGGGGGGGAGGTGGGCTGCTGGGTTGGGCCGCCCAGATGACAAAGGCCTAGGGGGGTCAGGGGGGTTTCTTTTTCTTTTACCTCTGCTCTTTCCTTTTTACAGAAAAAGCATGGTGATATTTGGGCTGCCAAATGGATTTTGTAAAATGTGGGACTTGGCCACATAATTACATTGAAATAGTTAGCACTGCCACAAAAGGCTATGAGGCTTTTGAAATAGTTTGAAATTTTTATAGAGTAAAAAGGCATTTAAACTATTGTTTTAACCACTGCTTTAAGTAGTTTAGGCCACTTAAACCCTTTGCAAAAATGTTGGTTCACCACCAGTATTAGTTGTGGAATATTTGGCACATGATGAACATTTTTGTATTCATGTTTGAGAAATTTTTGAATTTTGGACTTGATGTTTTGAACAAGTGGCAACTAGCAAGGTAATCATGATGACATGGCATGAGAAGTGGGAGATTACTGTGGCATGAATCTCGGGGTGTTACAAATCTCCTCCACTACAAGAAATCTCGTCCCGAGATTTAAGTGGGGAAGTGATGGGTAACTTCAGGAGGACTAAACTTTATAGGGTTAATCATCTCGTGAACAATTCAGGGAATGTGACAGAAGTATCTCTCGAGTCGATACTTAAGAAAACATCAAGAGCAAAGTATGAAGGTACAATAGGAAGTTTCATGTGAATGTACAAACGATCGATACCTGAACAGAGTATGAGAAGGGGGGCTCAAAGCATTGGGAATAGATCATCTCTCAGAGGGTGGCTCATGAGAACACACAAGGTTAAGAGCAAAGGATACTTCGGAATTAAGGATGTACAGGAGAGTCAGGTTTCGATCCAGTGGAACTGTGGGTTATGGGCCCACCATGTGGGTTAAATGCAGGAAGGGTGGTGACATCTTGCACGGTCATGAGGGAAAGGCATGTCAAGGGATAGTCTGTCAGTTATGTCGCCAACAACGTTGGTACCAAGGGCGAGGGACGAAGAGAACCATTTTCCTGCTCGATTAAACGAGGCGGACCAAAAGGCGAAGTTCTCATCCATCGGTGGTTACCGGAATGTCAACAGCAATAATAACAAGGTCTTACTGACCAATTGTACACCAGGTGTTTACATAAGCCGGGAACTATTACTGCTTAGAACATATGGATCACAAGATAGGTTAACAAAACAATGGGAAGGAATATGTGATTATTATGATAATCAGACCAATGGAAAGGAAAGATGTTTATACCCAAGTATTAGAGTATAACTTTCCCAAAGAAAGGCAAAGCATGATTGGACTCCAAGTATTAAACCGTTTAGACAAAGGGGCAAGGAATTTATGAGGTCTACACATACAATGGTGATTGGATAATTAATCAAGAATAGTTAGCATTGCGCTCCCAATGTTCTTGTTGATGATCGGAGTACCACACACATGTTTCGGGATAGTGTTGACATGGTCATCAGGGAAAGGTCGGACTTCAAATACACAAAGGATCCATCGGAAACAACTTAGAAAATAAGTCATACAATTTCAGCAAAGAAAAGATGAGGGTGTGGCCGACGGGCTCAGCAACAATCCATCGACTTGTCAAAAAGGGTGTATTACCAAAATTATGTGAACAAGTTTGTGTTGGGGAAGGCAAGAATGTTGTCGATGATAACTTAAATCATCGAGAGGCAAGGATTGTATTTCTCATCATGAATTCGATTGATATCCTGGAAGAGCTCAGAATGTTGATGATGATCATGAAACATTTGTCGAGAGATTTCATGAAGATGTAATCGATCGGCGATGACATCAAGTCAAAGGAATGATGAAGCGAAAGGTTATTGGAACCACGGGTGTGACACAAACTCGAAATTAAGCTTGCTATTCAAGACAAAATGATATGACAAGGAAAGTCGATGTAGGCTTAGCTCATCGTCAAAAATTGTGCTCCGGGAAGAAGGATCAGGTAGCACAGTTAAAAGTTGACATGATAAAAAAATATAGCCGATCAGGCTAGGAATGATGTTATGGGGTATAAAACTTCCCAATATCAGATACTAGGTGTAATGCCGGAAGGTAAGTCGGAGTAGAGGTTGGACGGGGGAATGATTTGCAGAGGATAAGTATTTTAACTTATCCGGTAAATGGAATCAAGGAGGAAATATGGTCGGCACCACGATTGTAAAGGATCAATTCATAGATACAAGCTGAGCTTGTACCAAAGAAATAATTATTTCATGAGCAGCTTCCATGATAAGTTCTACATCGGTTCCATGGGCATGAACACAAAGGTTCAAGGTCGACTCCCACTTCTTCAATAGATAACCTTTCATTCACTCCTCGTTTTCGAAGAATTTGTAGTGCATAGGATTTATCTGGCGAAGTACCAGAAGAGTAAGACTCGTGAGAACTCTCGGGTTCATACGAATTATGGAAGGCATAAGTTCAACCCATCAGGGCATATTTTACGAATCTATACAACCATCAACCAAGCAAGAGATACGATTTCGAAAGCAGAGTACTAAAACCAAAGCAGGTGATACAATTTACCGAAGGTAGTATGTATCAAGGAAAAACTCACAAGATTTTGGATGTGAAGGGCACTGTCGGATAACAACCCAACAATGGATCTGGCGATTCACGACAGAGTTGAGGTGAGTATCGGTAATCAATGAGATGAAGATGGGGATGCAAAGGCATCGGATTATAGAACATCTGAATAATTCGATGCTTAGATAACAAAGGAATTACGATTTCCTAAACGAAGGATCAGAAGCAGACGCTCTGATCAAGGATGTATAGGTAGAATAGACCTAGGGGCACAATTGATGACAATTAGATTGGTCGAGAACCAACTCATGTTCAAAATGACGTCTAAGCCAAAAAGATATAGAAGGATCACTGATGATTGTGTGCCTTCACACACATGTTGAATCAATAGGATCAAAATGAAGGTGTCGAAGGATACTAATGAATATTGCTACACATATGGAAAGCATCCATAATGCAAGCAGACAAGTAATTGCAGAGCAATAGTTTGAAGAGGATACTCGAAAGATCGGGTAGTATTTCCAAGTATTTTGAAAAGCATATGAACAACTGGGGATGAGCGGACCCCGGTTAAGTGAATTATCCTTAGTGCAAAAAGAAGCTGCAAAGCAGTAGGCACAAGGATTCTCGGAACAACGGAGAGTGCTAGGGCTATCTTGTAACAACATGAGCAACTAGGGATGAAGGTACAAATGGCAAGGAGGTTATTCACGAGGATTACCGGTGGTTAGGAACTGTAAGGCAATGTGCACAGAGTCTCGAGAAACATCGAGGAGTAACCGCAGAATCTTCTGGCGAAGCAAGTGATCATCGGTAAGGTCGGGGCTCTCCGGGAGGAAGTGGGTATGAGAACCTAATGTCAGAGTTAGTAAATTCGTTTAACCCGAGTAGAAGAGAGTTCAGAGTCCCAGAGTATAGACGAGGAATAAAAGATCCTAATACCACCCAATAGCGACGTGGGCCCGTAAGCCACACAGCCAATGTTAGTAAAAGTTTTTCAGTGACTAGACTCAACTTCGGCCAAGGAGTTGGAAAGGGGGCTACCTATAGGCAGTCGGCTCTGATACCAACTTGTGACGCCCCCGATTCAATCGTACACTAATCATACACGCAAATGTGTACGATCAAGATCAAGGACTCACGGGAAGATATCACAACACAACTCTTGACACAAAATAAAATAATACAAGCTTTATGTTACAAGCCAGGGGCCTCGAGGGCTCGAATACATAAGCTCAAAAACACAAGAGTCAGCGGAAGCAACAATATCTGAGTACAGACATGAGTTGGACAAGTTTGCCTTAAGAAGGCTAGCACAAAACAACAACGATCGAAAAGGCAAGGCCTCCTGCCTGGGAGCCTCCTAACTACTCTTGGTCGTCGGCGTCCGTCACGTGGTAGTAGGCACCCTCGGGGTAGCAGCAGTCGTCAAAGGTGGCATCTGGCTCCTGGACTCCACCATCTGGTTGCAACAACCAGAAAGAAGAAAGAAGGGGGAAAAGGGGGAGCAAAGCAACCGTGAGTACTCATCCAAAGTACTCGCAAGCAAGGATCTACACTACATATGCAACATTATCAAAGGAAGATTGTATATGTGGACTGGGCTATAGAAATGCCAGAATAGAGAGAAGGTCTAGTCCTATCGAAGACTAGCATCTTCTGGAAACCACCATCTTGCAGCAAACAGGAGGGAGTAGAGTAGCATAAAGTAAAGTAGTAGTAGTGTTATCAACCTTGGCCGGAGATCCTTTCTCGACTCCCTGCGAGAAAGCAATCCCAGAGCCATACTATCCGGTTATCACCTCATCACAATCCAAATCTCATCACAAGTATCTAGTTCTAGTTGTATCGATCGGGATACAACTCCAAGTGTCCGTTACCGTAGGACAGGCTATGCATAGATTAGTTCTTCCCTGCAGGGGTGCACCAACTTACCCACCACGCTCGATTGACTCCGGCCGGACACACTTTCCTGGGTCATGCCCGGCCTCGGCCAAACAATACACCGCAACTAGACCTAGGCTTAATAGAGAGGTCAAGCACGCCGGACTAAACCTATGCCCCCAGGGTTCATGGGCCATCGCCCCGGGAACTCCTGCACGTTGCGTGGGCGGCCGGTGAGCACACCTAGCTACCTCCCTAAAAAGGCATGAGCTTACCAGTCCAACCCGGCGTGCGCCGCTCCGTCGCTGACGTCTAGTAAGCTTCGGCTGATGTACACGACGCAGAACGCCCATACTATGCCCACGTGATGGTTAGTGCTATCAGGCCAGAGGCCCCTCGGATCAAATATCCAAATCGTAGTGGATTAGGAACGCGCGGTAACAAGCAGAGACTCACGAAAGATGTGACCCCGTTGCCCCGTCTCGAGGACTTGTGGCAAGGACCAAGAATGCCCGGCCACGCCTCGTAATTATCTCGCGGGCACCCTCCAGGTCAACCCGTCTCCACATCACTTTCCAAGTAACAGTTGTAAAGTCCAAGTATCCGTGTGTCCAATCATCAAGAGGAAAACCCAAGGAATCACCCCCGGGGGGTTCCACTCAATGTAATCATCAAGGTGAACGTAGAGGAATCACCCTCGAGGTTCACACTTGAGGGGTTGCACGACAGAGTCATATCGGAAGTGGTTAAGGTGGAATCACCCTCGATGACCACGACCGAATAGCTACACTACAGGGTTAACATCAGAAGTGATGTAGAGGTCTCAACCTCGGCACTCTATAGTAACACTGCAGAGTCGAGCAACGAAGGGACGTGATGTGACGTGAGGTGTCGGGTCCTGGTCTTCGATCCCGTTGATCGGGTCTTCAATGATGAAGCAGGGGCAACAAGGACAAGGTGGGGGTCACTGATGGATCACTAACCAACCTATACTAAGCAGTTTAGGATAAGCCGGTACAGTACAATAAGCAGGTTACAAAAGCAGGCTATGCATCAGAATAGGAGCAAACAATAACAATAGCAAAATCTAATGCAAGCATGAGAGAATGGAATGGGCGATGTCGGGATGATCAAAGGGGGGGCTTGCCTGGTTGCTCTGGCAAGGAGGGGTCGTCGTCGACGTAGTCGATCACAGGGGCGGCATCGGTCTCGGGGTCTACCGGAGAGAAGAGGGGGAAGAAACAGTAAATATAAAGCAAACATAGCATCACAAAGCATAACGTGGCAATATGTTGTGCCGGGAGTGACCTAACGTATGGCTACACGATATAGGTGAAGGGGGAATTCAACCGGGAATGTATTCCCGGTTCCGGACCCGCGTCACACAGATGACTGGAGGGGAAATGTTCCATGTTCAGCATGCTAGAGGCATGTGACAGCTGAGCGGACCGCATTTTCAGATTCGTTGGATTTTTCTGGGCAAATTTCATATAGAAAACATTTTCATCGGAGTTACGGTTTATTTTCTATGAATTTTTAAAGTTTAAACAATATTCTGGAATTATTTAAAAAAACAGAAAAGGAATATGATGTCATCATGACGTCATAGAGAAGTCAACAGTCAGCAGGGCGGCTGACCAGGTCAAACCTGGCCTGTGGGTCCAGCGGGACCCACATGTCAGCCTCTGTTAGTCTAACAGTGTAATAAACTAACTAATCTAGGTTAATTAGCTACTGGACCCCACCTGTCATACACTAATTGGCTAAACTAATTAGTTTTAATTATTAAAACAATTTAGTTAGAAAAAGCGACGGGGCCCGCGTGTCAGTGACTGGGGCCTGCCCAGTCAGCACAGTTGACCTCGGTCAACTGGCCAGCCTGGGCCCCTGGGACCACCAGGTAGTGACCCTGGGGGTGGCCCCGGTCGGCCACATCAGCGCGAGCGCCGGTGTCTAGCCGCCGGTGGCAAAAACC